>NC_056741.1:1431327235-1431699735 GCF_019279795.1 Protopterus annectens
TGGATAGGTGCAAGCGTACCCTGTCCTCAGCGGCTTTTTCCTTACGGTCGCTGAATTATTTATGTCATTTTACAAGGCTCCAAAGGGATCTTCTCAAAGAGCTAAATGACTCCCTTGTTGGTAATCTACCTGAAGCGCTGGCCTCGACTGTTGGCGCACAGATGACTACTCTTTGTTCTATTGTTAACTCGTCCATGAGGCTCATCTTGTATGCGGCCGAGGGGGCGAGTAGAGCAGCGGGAACAGGCGTTGCCCTTAGGAGACAAGCCTGGTTACGCTTGTGTTCGTTTACGGAGGCCTTCAAGTCTTCCTTCGCCGACGCCCCCTTTGATGGGTCATCCCCTTTGATGGGTCATCTTTGTTTGGACCCAAGGTGAAGGACACACTAACTCGGTGCGAGCAGGAGGGCAAGACTTTGACTGCCGTTGGGGCCCGTTATTCCGCTCCTTCCAGGCCTTATCCCAAGGCTGGGAGAGGAGGGAAAATGTGGTTTAAAAAATCCCAAAAGTCTTTCTCTACTCCACCCAGTGATTCCCCCTCCAGAGGCGGGGGGGGGGGAATTTTGGAAGACGCCGCCCCAGAGGTGGCAGAGGCCCCCGTAACTCTGGAGACCGCGATTCCTTTCGTGGTTCTTCATACAACCAGCGTTCCTGAGTGGTTGCCCGACTGTGCAGCTCCGGAGCCAGTCGGGGGTCGCTTTGCGGCGCATCCACAAGCTTGGGAATCCATGACAAGCGATCAGTGGGTGCTTCGCATTATTACCGGAGGATATATCATCCCTTTCAACAAACCCCCCCTTTCTTTAAGGGAAATCCCGGACGTGCCACCCAGTCAGCGGGATCAGGCAGCATTAGAAATTTCAAAGCTGCTAGAAAAAAGAGCCATCCAGCCTGTCCCCACCGACCAGATCGGATCAGGAACTTACTCAAAATTATTTTTGGTACCAAAAAAGACAGGGGACTTCAGGCCCATTTTGGACCTCAGTTCATTGAATCGTTTCGTAAAGAAGTCCAAATTCCGAATGGTCACTCTTCAATCTATTCTTCCTTTGCTGGAAAAATGCATGGATGTGCTCCATAGATCTCCAGGACGCTTACTATCACATTCCCATAGCTCAAGAGTCCAGGAGACATTAATGCTTCCGCCTCGGAGCCAGTCATTTTCAATTCCGAGCACTGCCCTTTGGTCTCACCACAGCCCCCAGGGTGTTCACCAAATGTCTGGCAGTGGTAACTGCTCACCTGAGAAGTCTGGGATTCCAGGTGTTTCCTTATCTAGACGACTGGCTCCTTACAGCCACCTCCGAGCATCTACTTCTCCAAGCGCTCAGAGCCACGTTCAACTTGGGCCGTTTCTTGGGGATCACATTCAATTTGCAAAATCTGTACTACAGCCTTCTCAGCGTATTACTTTCATAGGCGCAGACTTAGACACAAAAGAATGCCGCCTTCTTACCGGCAGCAAGAATTCAGATCTTACAAGATCAGGTCAAATCCTGCCTTCACTTACAAAGAGCCCCGGCCCATCGGATCCTACAACTATTGGGCTCGATGGCGTCGACTATACTCCTAGTTCCCTTGGCCAGACTTCACATGCGAATTCTACAATGGCTACTGTCGGTTCAATGGTCTTATCAGGAACTGCCCTTGAACCACTTAATCATAATCACGGAGAGTTGCCGTCGAGATCTGCGTTGGTGGCTTCTACAGTCAAATCTCGACCAAGGGCGATCCTTTATTCCTCAACGTCCCGTTGCCACTGTGACCACGGACGCCTCCCAGGTAGGGTGGGGGGGTCATTACCTGGACAGGTCGGTCCAAGGCACATGGCAGATCCAGGAAACACATTTGCATATCAATGTACTGGAGATGAGAGCGGTACTATTGGTACTCCAAGCTCTCCATCACGCTCTCCCACAGGGCCCAATTGCGATCCCATCCGACAACATGTGGGTAGTATGGTACATAAACAAGCAAGGGGGTACCAGGTCTTACCCACTATGCAGAGAAGCCATGAGACTTTGGCACTGGGCGGTAGCTACCAACCGCTTTCTAATGGCAACGCACATACCGGGGAAGTCCAATGTGATTGCGGACAGATTAAGCAGGACCATTCTCTTGCCCCACGAGTGGTCCCTCAATCAGAGTATAGCTGCGAAAATCTTCGACAGATGGGGTCTTCCTTGCTGCGACCTGTTTGCCAGCCCCCACAATGCGAAATGCAGAGAGTTCTTCACACTGTTCCCATCCAAGGGACAGATTCCCAGGGACGCTCTGACTCACGTTTGGCCCCCCGGTCTTCTCTACGCCTTCCCTCCGTTCCCCCTCCTACCGAGGGTGATACAGAAGGCCATTTACCTGGAGAGCGAGATGATTCTGATTGCCCCGCACTGGCCTCGTCAAGTTTGGTTCCCTTTCCTACAGAGGCATGCGATAGAAGGTCCATGGTTTCTGGATCTGGTGCCAGACCTGTTGACTCATCAGTCAGGACGGCTTCATCCGTCTCTCAGGTCCCTGAAGTTGGCAGCATGGTTACTCCACTTCCATCCTTAGTCCGAGATAATGCTCTCTCGGATGTGGTCCACATTCTGTCTTCTTCCCATAAACCTTCCACCATCAAACTTTATTCCAGTAAATGGAAAAGGTTTGCCTTCTGGGCTCAAGAACGAGGTATAGATCCTCTCACTGCTCCAGTATCGGAGGTTCTGAATTTTCTGGCCTCCTTTTTCAGTCGGGCTCTTCAGTTTCTACCATTAAGGTTCAATTAGCAGCGATCTCTAATTTTCATGCTTCTTTTGAACCTTCATTGATGTCTCACAAACTTTGTAAGGCTTTCCTTAAAGGGGCTTGGCTCCTTAGGCCTCCTTTATCTCAGCCTGTTCCCCCTTGGGATTTGAATATGGTTCTTGCTGCCCTAACTGCCCGTCCTTTTGAACCAGCTGCTACTTGTGATTTAAAATTTCTGTCTTGGAAAACGGCCTTTTAGTAGCCATAACATCTGCTAGGCGAGTTTCAGAACTTCAAGCTCTTTGTTCTGATCCTCCCTATTTGATTTTTCACAAGCATAGAGTTTCATTGAAATTAACCCTGCATTTATACCAAAGGTGGCCTCTTCTTTCTGTATGCAACAAACTATAGAACTCCCTGTCTTTTTCCCAGAATTCTCCAATAACGCAGAATATACTTTGCATCAATTGGACGTACATAGACAACTACGTTTTTATTTGAATAGAACCGCTCAAACGCGGAAATCAAATCAGTTGTTTGTTTCTTTTGCAGCGAACAAATTGGGTCAACCGGTAACAAAAGCCTCCATATCTAAATGGATTAAAGATTGTATCATTTTTATTTATTCACAGGCTCATAAAGACCTTCCCTTTCCAGTCAAGGCTCATTCTACCAGGGCAATGGCTACCTCCGTAGCTTTTCACTCCAAATTATCAATAGATGATATCTGTGCTGCGGCAACCTGGACTTCTCCGCACACTTTTATTTCTCATTACAAATTGGATGTGGTTTCTCGAGGCAGAGCTTCCTTTGGTTCCACAGTTCTCAGGAGTGTGTTCCAATGAGCCACCTGGGATGTAGGTGCTAGGGTTCTGTCCCATCTGTCATGAATGTAGGCGAGATAGGATCCCATTACATCTTTTAGTTATGTACTTACCATAACTTCGGATGTATGGGATCCATCTCGCCTACATTCATAAGTACCCACCCTCCTTCCCCCTTCCATTTGGATTTAGAGGAGCTGTAGTCACTTTTTTCTTGGTGTTCTTTCTTGAAGAACTTTAGTTGGTTATAGTGACTAATAGTGTTTGCTGTGTTTACATGGGTGTATGAAAGCGAACAAACAAGATCTGGGGAAGCAGGTGTAGTGCATCCTGGGATAGGGAGTAGCCCAGCCAATGAGAGACTTCGTGCTAGTGTATAAGTTGCCGAGTCGGAGCCGATGGATCGGCTCCGAACCCATCTGTCATGAATGTAGGCGAGATGGATCCCATACATCCGAAGTTATGGTAAGTACATAACTAAAAGTTCTGGTTGGTAAGTCTATTTAGCCTTTCTTATATTATAAAGTGTGTGTATGCTGTTAGGGTGTGGTAACTTGTGTGGACTGTGTGTGTGTTTTCTAGTTACCTACTTCCCTTTGTACTCTTTCTTTGTATTTTGATATTTCCTTTACAGGAATGTCTAAAGACACGAAAGTGTCTGGATTTAAGAAGTGTGACTCATGCTGTCAGAAAATGTCACTGACAGATGGTCACACTTCTTGTGTCTATTGCTTGGGCGCCCTACACCTGCAGGACTCTTGTTCGGTGTGTCATGCCTTTAGTCCAAGAATCCTGCAGGTGCGTAGGAATAAGCTTATCCTTAGGGGTTTGCTTAAACCTGAAGGATTACCGGCCAAGGCTCAATGAGTGAAACCTTCCAAGCCATTGAAGCCGCCGGCTCCCAGTTCAGAGCCGTCGTCGGGTGTGGCGTCTGCTTCAACTTCGGTTCCGTCTGGAACCGAAGTACCTATCTTCAAGCTAACTTCGGCTCCGACTGGAGCCGAAGTACTTATCTCCCAGTCGGCCCCGACTCTTCTGTCGGAACCGTCAGGGAGTCGAAAACGCTCCAGATCACCGTCCTTAGAGTCGATACATTCGGCTCCGGGGTCGCCCTTGTCGGAGAGAAGTCATCAATCCCACTCTTCTCGGTTGTCTAGACTATCTGACCATGATTTGGAGAGAGTGGTGAGCAGGCTTTTAAAATTGCAGGCCCTGGCTAAAATGCTATCCAGCCCCCCTCATCAGTGTTCGGCTCTACTTGTCTCTGCAGTAGTTTCTCCTTCGACTCATCCCTTGAGCTCGGAGCCGGAGCATGCTGAGGCTGGAATCGTGGGACCGTCGGCAGCGATACCTTCCCTTTCAGTTCCGTCGTCGGCTCCGATCTCTTCCATGGTGCCATCCTTGGAGGGATCTGGGCACCGGGTCTCCCTTGTCGGCTCCGAGGGGGCGAGTGGCATTGGACCCTTGTCCGACCCCGTTCTCCCTCTCGGAGCTTCGGTGCAGGTGGGTTCGGCTCCTACATCTGCTTCGGAGCCGTCTCTCTCGGTGCCGGGAAGGATTCCGGTCTCTTCGGAGCCTTCTTCGTTATTGGGAAGAGGTGCCTTCGAGGTCATGAGGAGTGTGCTGGCATCTGAGTTAGCCTCATGGTCAGCCTCATCGGCTCCTCCCCCCATGGTGCCTGCTCCTGCCTCTGCCCCTCCTCCAGACCCCAAGCATGGGGAACAAGCACTCCAGGGCACCCCTTTGGGTGTATAAGCACTCCAGGGCACCCCTTTGGGTGTATCTTCCTCTTCCGAGGCCTGCCCCGTTCATTCAGAGGAGCCCCCTCAAAAGAGGAAATGCAAGAGGAAGCATGTTGACTCCCCTGAGTCTGTCACTTCAGATACCGACTTGGAGGAGTCGGAAGGGTCCCTGAGATCCTCCTCTGAGGACGTCTCCTTCTCAGACATCGTTGAGATTCTTAGTCAGAGGGGGAACTGGACTACCCTTAACCCTTCCGAGGATGAGTCGGTATTCCTGGACATGTTTGGATCCTGACCCTCCACCTCCTGGGTGTCAATGCCTTTCGATCCACTGATGTCTGTGCTGGCTCAGAAGGAGTGGTCAGCTCCAGATACTATGGAACCAACTCCCCACAGGCCTACTAAATTTATCACTGCCCCACAAGACAAGCAATTGCTGACCAAGGGTGTTCCTGTTGATGCCATGGTGGTAGCAGCGGCCACAAAAAAGGAGTTGGCTGAAACTTCTTAGTCTGTCCATCCCCCTAATAAGCAATCTAGGACGATGGGCAGATATGGGAAGTGGATGTTTTCCTCAGCGACCTTCTCCATGAGGTTGCTGAACTATTTGTGACACTTTACCCGCCTTCAAAGGGATCTCCTTAAAGAGCTAGGAGATTCCCTTCAAGATCCTTCAGCTGCGGGGGCCCAGGCTAAGGTTGCCTCCCAGCTGGCTACTCTTAATTTGGTAGTAAACTCCTCCATGCGGCTCATCTCTTATGCAGCCGATGGCGCGAGTAGGGCTGCAGGCACAGGCGTGGCTTTGAGGAGGCATGCTTGGATGCGGTTATGCAACTTTGCGGAACCCTTCAGGGCGTCTTTCACCAACCCCCTCTTTGATGGTTTTGCTCTGTTTGGACCACAGGTGAAGGATACCCTTACCAGGTGTTAACAGGAGGGCAAGACTCTCTTTGCTGTGGGAGTCCATTTTTCCACTCCTTCAAGACCGTATCCCAGGGGTCGGAAGAGTGGGAAAATGTGGTTCCGGTAACCCCAGGGAGCCGTGCCTGACACACGTGGAGAGTTTCCCTCCAGGGGCAGAGGAGGGAACAACAATAGATGCCGCCCTAGGGGCAGAGGGGGTCCACAAAATCAGGGCCAAAGAGAATCTTTCTCTGACGAGCCCTTCCAGCATCCCTGAAGTGCTGCCCGGCTGTCCACCTTTGGAGGCAGTCGGGGGAAGATTATCGCTGTACCCAAAAGCCTGGCAAAGTATAACACAAGACAAATGGGTACTGTCTGTCATGTCAGAAGGCTACAAAATCCCCTTCCTTCACACTCCACACATTCCCAACAAATCCCTTCCAGATGTTCCACCCAATCTAAGGGATCAAGCAGTTCAAGAAATTTCAAAACTGCTAAGAAAGAGCCATCCAGTCCGTCCCAGCAGACCAGCAAGATTCCAGAATTTACTCACAGTTCTTTTTGGTAACAAAAAATACAGGGAACTGGAGACCCATTCTGGATCTCAGCAGACTAAACAGGTCTGTTCAAAGAACGAAGTTCCGGATGGTCACGCTACAGTCCATTTTACCCTTTCTGGGTCAGGACAATTGGATGTGCTCCATAGATCTTCAGGACGCGTACTACCATATCAGAATGGACAGACGCGTACTACCATATCAGAATGGACAGACGCTCCAGAAGATTCCTCCGCTTCCAGCTGGGAGCCAATCATTATCAGTTCAGAGCTCTGCCCTTTGGTCTCACCATAGCCTCCAGGGTGTTCACCAAATGTTTGGCAGTAGTTACCGCTCACCTGAGATGGCAAGGATTCCAGGTGTTTCCATGTTTAGACGACTGGCTCCTTACTGCAACCACCGGGCATTAGCTGCTGCGAGCCAGAGACTACACCATCCAAACTTGCTCCAAACTAGGCATCACAATAAATTTCGAAAAGTCTGCATTGTCGCCTTGTCGCCTTGTCAATCTATCACCTTTGTAGGTGCAAACTTAAATACAAAGGACATGTCAGTGAGACTTCCAGTAGACAGAGTGTCAGACATTCGACGACATGTGCAGGTCTTATTAGGATGCAAAACAATTCAGGCCAGATTCGTCCTAAGAACATTGGGTCTCATGGCAGCGGCTGTCATACTAGTCCCTCTTGCATGTTTTCACATGAGGATTCTTCAGTGGATGCTGTTCACACAATGGTCCTTCCAGCAACTCCCAATGTCTCGCATGATAATGATCACACAGTCATGCAAAAACCATCTTGTTTGGTGGATGGTTTCCCCATTATTACACCAGGGCAGACAATTTGTTCTTCCTCCTCCAGTAGCTACGGTGACCACGGATGCCTCCCTGATCGAGTGGGGGCGGGGGGGATGCATTTTCAGGGCAGAACAGTCCAAGGCACCTGGCAGCCTCACGAGTACCATCTGCATATCAACGTCTTGGAGATGAGGGCCGTGCTTTTAGCGTTGCAAGCTCTTTAGAACTCTCTTCCCACCGGGACCATTGCAGTTCAAACAGACAATATGTCAGTAGTATGGTACATCAACAAGCGGGGCGGAACCAAGTCCTACCCCTTATGTCGAGAAGCACTTAGACTTTGGCAGTGGGCGATCTCTTCCCAACAGTTTCTGATAGCAGCGCACATCCCTGGGAAGTCCAACATTATAGCAGACAGGCTGAGCAGAGCAATTCTCATGCCTCACGAGTGGTCCCTCAATCAGACTGTGGCGGACAAAATCTTCCGCAAATGGGGTCAGCCTTGCTGCAGCCTTTTTGCCACCCCTTTCAACAGCAAGTGCGACAATTTCTTCTCTCTCCTCCCACTTCCCGGACACTTCCCCAGAGATGCTCTAGTTCATGATTGGCCTCAGGGACTTCTTTATGCATTCCCTCCGTTTCCCCTGATTCCCAAATTAATACAGAAAGCTACCACATTGGGATGCAAGGTGATCTTCATTGCCCCTTACTGGCCTCGACAAATTTGGTTCCCGTTCCTGCATCATCACCTTCTGGAGCAGCCCTGGACCCTGTACCCACTTCCAGACCTCCTGATCCATCAATCGGGCGGGCTGCACCAATCTCTTCAATCTCTCCAGCTCACTGCTTGGTTGCTCCACTTCCGACCTTAGCCAGGCTTCCGAACATCTCCCACTTAGTGCGTGAAATCATCTTATCCTCTCATAAGTCTACCACTAGAAAAACTTATGTTAGTAAGTGGAAATGCTTTTCCCTATGGGCAGAGACCAGGAATATAGATCCCTTTTCAGCCCCTGTGCACCATATTTTAGAATTTCTAGCGGAACTTTTTCAAGCTGGATCCTCGTTTTCCAAGATTAGAGTTCAGCTAGCTGCAATTTCAAACTTTCATATAGGCCTAGCTGATACAAGCATCATGTCCCATAAGCTTTGTAAAGCCTTTCTTAAAGGGACCACTCTACTCAGGCCCCCAGTAAGAGATCCCCCACCTCCGTGGGATCTGAATTTGATTTTAGCTTCCCTGATGCTGCCCCCCTTTGAACCTGCAGCTTCTTGTTCTTTGAAATTTCTTTCTTGGAAAACCCTTGTTCTGGTTGCAATTACGTCGGCTAGAAGAGTTTCTGACCTTCAGGCTCTTTGTGTTCGTCCTCCTTACCTAGTTTTTCACAATGATAGAGTTTCTCTTCGGACTAACCCTTCCTTTCTTCCAAAGGTTGCTTCTGGTAATAATTTGAATCAGTCCATTGACCTACCAGTGTTTTTTCCAAATTATTCCAACAAAGCGGAATACAAATTACATCAGTTGGACGTTCATAGACAATTACGCTTTTACTTGCATAGAGCCAAGCAAATCAGAAAATCAGACCAGTTGTTCCTGTCCTATGCTGAGGGTAAACAAGGTATACCGGTGTTGAAAGTAAGCTTATGTAGGTGGTTGACATCTATTATTACATTTATATATTAGTTAAGGAATGAAGAGCTTCCTGCTAAACCAAAAGGTCACTCCACTAGAGCTCTAGCTACTTCAGTGGCCTTTCAGGCAAGATTGCAAATGGAAACTATTTGTGCGGCAGCTACATGGGCCAGTCCTCATACCTTCATTTCACATTATAAGCTGGATGTGGCCTCCAGGAGCAGAGCTGATTTTGGTTCCACTGTTCTGAAGAGTCTGTTCCGATGAACCACCCAGGATTGAGGTGCTAGGGACGCTGTCCCAACCAGCAAGAATGAAGGCGAGATAGACAACTTAACATTAAGAAGTTATGTACCTACCATAACGTTCCATGTTAGTTGTCTTCTTCTCGCCTTCTTTCTTGCGTCCCACCCTCCATCCCCCTATCCTAGTAGATCGAGAAGAGTTCCTTATGTTTTTTTATCACTGGCTGAGTCTTCTCTGACTATTACTTCTCACTATCAGTCTCTCCGGTAGGTTCATGCATCCTACTACAGTTTACTGTATTATTATTATTATTATTATTATTATAATTGTTATAATTGTCTGTAGTTAGGTTTACCAAACGAGATCTGGGTATCTAGCACCAGGCATCATAGGATATAGGGGAGCCTCGAGCCAGTAAGCAGCTCTCGAGCTTTTGAAGCTGGCAGAGCCTCGGCTCCGAACCCAACCAGCAAAAAAGAAAGCGAGAAGAAGACAACTAACATGGAACGTTTTGGTAGGTACATAACTTCTTATTACCAGATCTTGTTAAGGTCAAATTATTGGATGCACCTTTGCAGTGGGATGTGCTGTTTGGTGTTAAGGCAGAGGAGGTATTAAAGAAGATGGAGGATAAGGCAAAATCTATGCAAATGGTGAAAGATTTCTTACAGGTTCAGCCTCCTCGTTTTAGCAGAAATTGGCCAACAAAGAATTGGTCCTTTCCAGTCACAAATAGACCTCAAAAGGGGCAGTTACAGATGTCCAAGAGGTAGAGGTCGGGCACAGGACCCTTACAGGCCTCGACAGTGGGGTACACCAGGCCAGAAAGAAGGGGAAGACAGGCCTCAACCTTATAAAAAGCAGCCTCAATGACTTTTCACTGCAGCTGCCAAACAGCTCTCTCTTGGCAGCCCCCTTAGGAGGAAAACTGGCACTTTTCTATCACAACTGGCATTGCATCACCAAAGACAAATGGGTTCTCAACATTGTATCTCAAGGTTACAGGTTCCAATTTCACACTCTGCCAAGGTTAAAAGGAATGCCAAATCTGCCACCAAATCAATGGGCAGAGGCTCAAAAACAAATTACAGCACTCATGGACATGAGAGCTATTCAAAAGGTACCACCACAGGAACAAGGAGAAGGATTTTACTCAAGACTCTTTCTGGTTCCCAGAAAGGACAAAGCCTGGAGACCCATTCTGGACCTTTCTTCACTAAACACTTGCCTGGATGTTCCGAAATTCAAGATGTTGACACTACAGCAGCTTCTTCCCATGCTGGGCAAGAAAGCTTGGCTCGTGACTTTGGACCTCAAAGAGGCATACCTGCATGTCCCTATCAGACAGAACTGCAGAAGATACCTCAGATTTTTAGCTGGTTCAATGCACTATCAATTCTCTGCACTGCCCTTTGGCTTATCTACTGCGCCCAGGGTCTTCACAAAGTGCCTGGCACCAGTAATTGCATTTTGCAGGCAAAAAGGAATTCAAATTTATCCATACCTGGACGACTGCCTGATTCAAGCAGAGAGCAAGGACATTCTACTAAAGCATCTGGCATACGTAAAAAAGTTATTAAGTTGCCTGGGGTACACAGTAAACGAAAATAAATGAAAACTAGTGCCCTCACAACAGATAATATTCCTGGGTGCCAGCTTGAACACAACAGCCCAGATGGCTTATCTCACACCAGACACGCAAGGACAACTGACTCAATATTTTCATTTAATGGCAACAAAGACCCAACTCCCTGCAAGAAAAAGTCTGCAGGCCTTGGGCTACATGGCATCTTGCATACTACTAATTCCATATGCCAGACTGCATATGAGGAAACTACAATGGTACCTAAAGAGTGTATGGTCTCAGCACTGTCAAAGTTTGGAAATAGTTATACCACTAATTCCTTGCCCACCACAGGAGTTTTGATGGTAGGCACAAGCTTGTCACCTCAACAAGGGACAGCCTTTCACTCAACCCACAGCCAGGCAAACACTGACAACAGATGCATCGGATTACGCCTGGGGAGCACACATGGCAGGAAAATGTATCCAGGGCGAGTGGCCCACAGAGCAAAGACATCTCCACATCAATCAAAAAGAGATGCTAGCTGTACAAAATGCTATTATAGCTTTCAAGGACCTTCTGCATCCAGGACAATTACTACTAAAGACCGACAACACCACAGTTATGTGGTACATAAACAAGCAAGGGAGCACACACTCCTACCCCCTCTGCAGACAAGCCATGACCTTGTGGGACACCGCTCTAAACTATCAAGTTCATCTGCAAGCACAATTCCTGCCAGGAGAGAAAAACACACTGGCAGATGACCTAAGCAGAAACATCATGGACCCCTGCTAATGGGAATTGAACCCACAAATACTCAGAATGATAATACAAAAATGGTGGAGCCCGGACATAGATCTGTTTGCTTCCCCAATGAACTGCCATTTACAGAAATTCTGCACAAGGAACTGCCATCCACAAGCATGGAAAGTGGATGCCCTCTCATTCAGCTGGAAAAAAACTACAAGTATACGCTTCCCTCCTTTACCTCTCCTTCCAAAGGTACTCATAAAAGCCAGGCAGGAAGAGCCAAAGATGATCCTGATTGCACCAGACTGGCCACGCCAGCACTGGTACCCAATCTTAAAGAACTTAGCACAAGAACCACCCTGGATTTTGCCTCAAATCCCACAGTTGCTGACACAGCACAACAATCAGATACTTCACAGCCAGCTAAAGACCTTAAATCTAGCTGCATGGAAAATTCCTTAGTCAAGCAAGCAATGCCTCTCTCCAAAGCTGTCATGGATGTCATTCTGGAGGCCAGAAGGCCTAGCACCAGGAAAGCTTACTCAGATGGATAAATGGAAGAGATTCTGTGCCTGGAACCAAACGCACAGCCTTGACCCTCTTGTCCCAAACATTCCTCAGATACTTCAATACTTAACTGAGATGCTGGACAAGGGCCTCTCCTTTTCATCCATCAAGATCCACGCCTCAGCTATTTCTGCTCATTACAACACGGATCCACCATTTTTTTCTAATCCTTTGCTCAAACAGTACCTCAGAGGGGCTAAAAACATAAAACCGCCCCGTAGAGCACCTATACCAACTTGGGACCTCAACTTTGTTTTCGAAAAATTAACTTTACCTCCTTTTGAGCCAGCTAACACAGCAGAATTAAAATACATCTCTTGGAAAACTGCTCTGCTACTGGCAATAACATCAGCACGAAGAGTTTCAGAATTACAGGCACTAATGGCAGTGGAACCTTTCTTCATCTTCCACCAGGACAGGGTGTCTTTAAGAACTATCCCTATGCCAAAGGTGGTATCAAGTGTGGCTCTAAACCAAACTATTCACTTGCCAACTTTTTATCCAAAACCACAGAACAAAGGGGAGAGACTGCTACATTCTTTGGACATTCACAGACAGTTATGCTTCTACTTGGACAAAACCAAAGCTTTCAGAAAATCTGAGCAATTATTGGTAGCATACGCTGCAGGAGCACAGGGAAAAGCCATTTCAAAGCAGACTATTTTCAAAATGGATTGGACACTGTATACGTTTCTGCTATACCCACCATAGGAAACCTGTACCTAGCAGCAGTAGATCTCACTCCACCAAGGCAACAGCCACTTCAACTGCCTACCTCAGAGGAGTACCTACCAAGGATATTTTGGAAGCAGCAACATGGAGTTCTGTGCATACCTTCACCAAACATTACCATTTGCCTTTATACTCCAAATCCAGAGCTGGCTTCGCCACTGCTGTACTGCAGGGCCTTATAACCACCCCTAATGCCTTGTAGATCCAGCCTCCCTACCTCAACTTTGGGATTCCACCCAAGTGTAATGACTGCAGAAGTGTAATACGATGAACATAGTACAGTTTTGTACCTACCATAAATGTAGATGTTAGAGTGTAAACACTGCTGCAGTCCAGGTTACCCTTCCTCCTTCCCCTCTTACTTTCTGGTACTTACCTAGGTCATCTACCCTTTATTACATATGGGGAGTATTTGCTGGTAACTAAAAATGGTTGTTTGCTTTTCTTTTGTATATTTTACTAGCAATTTGAATTGCCTACCTATTTGGGGGCACCTGATATCTGGGGCAAGAAAAACTGAAGAAAATAGCGTCGGCTGCATCTTATATACCCCATGTCGCACTGACGTCAGGGAGGAGGTGACAGCAACCGACCGCCGGACCAAGACTTTGGAACTCAGGCCGACTGGGGAACCGCCTGACGGCAGGATAACCCAAGTGCAATGACTGCAGCAGTGTTTACACTCGAACATCTACATTTATGGTAGGTACAAAACTGTACTTTTCTCCTGCTATCTCCTTTGCTTCAGTCTGCCAGATCTCCTACTCCCTTCCTCTCAATCCATCCAGAAGCCTCTCTGATGATGATGTAGATCGTGTGGTGCAGAGGCTATTAAGGACACCGGTTGTGGCCAAACTGTTGTTTGATCCAACCCAGAGGGATTTGGAACTCACCAACAATACCCCTTTACCATCAATTCCTCCTCCGATCCGACCTGGGACCTTGGAGCTGGAGTGTCTTGAACTGATTGTAGTGGAACAGTCAGACACGAGACCTACACCAGGATCTTTGGGCCTGACTACTGCTCCAACATCCTCGGTTCCATCTGAACTTGGGGAGTCTAGGAGGCAGTGCTCTTCGGTCGGGTCCAGGAAGGAGAGTCGGATTGGACAGTTGTCTGATCTGAACTTGCCTCTCGGGGCTTCGGCGTGGGTGAGCTCAGCTTCTGCATTGGCCTCGGAGCCAATCCTCTTGGTTCCGGGGATGCCTTCTGGCTCTTTGGAGGCAGAGGTCTCTTCGGATCAGAGGTGGGGGGCTTTCGAGATGATGAGTTTGCTGTCTCCACAGTCAGCTCCACTCTCAGGTCCTGACATTCTTCCCCCAAAGGCACCGGTGTCTGTCTCAGCACCACTGCATCTACAGACACGCGGACACCCCAGGCCTCAAGATGCCCCATTGGGTGAACCGCTGTATTCCGAAACCTCTCCAGAATACCCTTCTGAAGAGGTCCCTCATAAGAGACTTTCCAAGAAGAAGCATTTAGACTCCCCAGAGGAGTCCGTCAAATCTGATATAGACTTTGATGAGTCAGAAGGGTCCCCACAGTCGCCCACTGAGGATGTCTCCTTCGCAGACATCCTGGAGATTCTTAAACAGGGAGGTGGCTGGAAGTCTATCAACCCTTCTGAGGAGGCATCTGTATTACCTGAAGGCTTTTGGGTCTCACCCTTCCGCCACTTGGGGGTTTCCGCCTTTCGATTAACTGATGGACCTAGTTTGTCAAAAGGTGTTGGAGTCTCCAGACTCAGTGGAGCCTGTTCCCCGGAGGCCAGATAAGTTAATAACATCCCCCACAGATAAGACTTTTCTCATGAAAGGTGTCCCAGTAGATGCTGTGGTGGTGGAGGCAGTCACCAAAAAGGAACTTTCAGAGATGTGCTTGTCTGTCCATCAACCGAACAAGGAGTCGCGTACGATGGACAGTTACGGAAAGCACACCTTTTCTTCAGTGACCTTTGCACTCAGGTCACTGAATTCTCTCTCACACTTTACCAGACTTCAGAGAGATTTCCTGAAAGAGCTAGGAGATGCTCTCCAAGGTTCAGTATTTGAAGGGGTATCAATGAAGGTTTCCTCTTAGGTTTCCATCTTAAACTCAGTGATCAGCTCCTCCATGAGACTCATCTCTTATGCAACGGATTCAGGAATTTCCCTAAGGAGACATTCCTGGATGCGCTTGTGTGACTTTGCAGAGCCCTTTAATTCTTCCTTTGTTAATGCGTCTTTTGATGGCTCGTCCTTATTCGGGCCAAAAGTCAAAGACACACTAACCAGGTGAGAGCAAGAAGGAAAAACTCTCTCTGCCATAGGAGTCCGTTTTTCCTTACCTTCTACACCTTACCCAAAAGACCAAAAGGGAGGAAAAATGTGATTTTGAAAATCTCAGAGAGTTTTTCAGGGCACACGTGGTGATTTGTCCTCCACAGGCAGAGGGGGAAGCAGTAATGGAAGATGCTGACCACGTGGCAGAGGAGGCCCACAAAATCAGGGCGACAGGGAATCATTCCATGGTAAGCCTGAAAGGAGGCCCATCTGTCCATCTTTGGTGGCAGTCTGTGGTCGCTTATCTTTGTACCCAGAAGCTTGGCTAGAAATAACAAAAGACAAGTGGGTACAAAGCATCGTATCCAGAGGCTACTCTATACCTTTTTTCTTTCCCATCCCAAACATAAAAAGCATCCCGGACATTCCACCCAGTCAGAGGGAACAGGCAACTCTAGAAATAAAAAAGTTGCTAGACAATAGAGTCATCCAAACAGTCCCTGCAAACCAAATAGGATCCAGAACTTTACTCAAGGTTCTTTTTATTTCCAAAGAATACAGGGGACTGGAGACCCATCCTGGATCTCGGCAGATTAAACAAATCAGTAAGAAAATCAAAGTTCTGGATGGTAACACTGCAGTCAGTACTCCCTTTTATGGGACAAGACAATTGGATGTGCCCTGTAGACCTCCAGGATGCGTACTACCACATAAAAATGGACAGGCGATCAGAAGTCATTTGCACTTTTGGCTGGGACCCAGTCACTACCAGCTTTGAGCTCTGCCCTTTGGTCTCACTGCAGCCCCCAGAGGGTTCACCAAGTGTGTGGCAGTGGTCATGGCTCACTTGAGATGCCTAGGATTCAGAGTGTTTTCATACCTAGATGACTGGCTCCTAACCGCTACCATCAAGCATCTACTAATAAAAGCAAAAGACACCACCTTACAACTCGCTCTCACCTAGGAATCACAATAAATTACGAAAAATCTGCCTTGTTGCCATCTCAATGTATCGTTTTTGTAGGAGGAGCTCTAGATACATATCAAAAATGAGGGCAACCCCCCCCCCCACCCCGAAAGAGTTCAAGTCCTTCGACGTCAAGTCAACAGTCTACTTTCCAAGAAAAAAGTACAGGCAAGAACACTCCTGAAAATCTTGGGGACCATGGCAGCAGCAGTAACCTTGATCCCATTTGCATATGAGAATCCTGCAGTGGCTACTATTCACTCAATGGTCCATGCAGGAACTACCCATATCCCACCAAATTATAACAGAATCTTGCAAGAAAGACCTTTCGTTGGTGGCTTCACTCCACTCTTGTGACATTAGGTCTACTCTTTGTTCTTCCACAACCTTTAGCCACGGTGACCACAGATGCTTCTCAAATGGGGGGGGGGGGTATCTGGGAAGGACAATCCAAGGCACTTGGCAGGATCACGAGGCCCATTTGCATATCAGTGTCCTAGAGATGAGGGTGGTGCTTCTAGCATCGCAAGCATTCCAAGACTCTCTTCTGCTAGGAACTATTGCAATACAGACAGACAACATGTCGGTTGTGTGGTGCATAAATAAACAAGTAGGAACCAGGTCTTACCCCCTTTGTCTGGAGGCCCTCAGTGTATGGCAGTGGGTGACCTCCTCCCAGTGCTTTCTGGTAGCAACGCACATCCCGGGGAAATCTAATGTGATACCTGACAAAACTCAGCAGAGAGAGTCTGATGCCTCACAAGTGGTCCCTAAAACAAGAAGTAGCTGAGATGATTTTCTGCAAATGGGGCCAGTCTTGTGAATGCCAAATGCAGCAGCTGTCTTGCTTTTATCCCCCCTACGGGGAGTCACCAAGGAATGCAGTTGTTCACGATTCGCCCTCAGGTCTCCTATACGCTTTTCCTCCCTTTCCAGTGATACCCAAAGTTCTTCAGAAAGCCAATTCCTTGGGAAGGAATTTGATACTCATCACCACTTACTGGCCTCATCAGATTTGGCTCCCCTTCCTTTAGCCTCATCTTCAGCAGGAGTTGTGGAATCTAGACCCAGTTCAGGACCTTCTGATTCATGCATCAGGGATGCTCCACCCTTCCCTTCCCTTCAATCCCTCAGATTGACAGCTTGGCTGCTCCGAATCCTAGCTATAGCCAGGCTCCCCTAACCTCTCCCCATCAGTCACACATATTTTGATCTCATCTCGTAAGGCTTCAACAAGGAAGTTATATGTCAGCAAATGGAGGAGATTCTCTTCTTGGGCCGTGAATAACCACATTGATCCCTTCTCTGCCCCTGTACCTTCCATTATTGCGTTCTTGGCAAAGCTGTTTAATGAGGGTGCAGCTGCAGCTACTATTCATATTCAGTTAGCAGCGATATCTAACTTCCACATAGGTGAATCCGGGCCAAATTCGATGTCCCACAGACTTTTAAGACTTTCATTAAGGGAACTATTTTATTAAGACCACCAATTAAAGTCCTTCCAGCACCACGAGACCTAAACTTTGTTTTATCCCATTTGATTTTTCCCCCTTTTGAACCTGCATTCTAAATCTAAACCTGACGTAAAATTTCTGAATTTGAAGACCATCGATTTGATAGCCATCACTTCTGCTAGAAGAGTGTCAGAGCTACAGGCATTGTCAATAAAGCACCCCCAACATGCTTTTCCACAAAGACAGAGTATTCTTACGAACAAACCCTTCCCTGTGACATTGTTCAATCTCGCCGTTTGTTCTTACACACGGGTTCGGAGCCGATCCTCGGCTCCGAGTCGGCCGCATCACAAGCTCTGCATCTAAGAGAAGCTTGAGACTCAGTATGTATCCCATGATCCTCCCTGCTATACCTCAGATCTAGTTTGCCGCTGCAGCTGATCGCATCGAGAGAGCTCGGGCCAGTAAAAAATTTCTATTTTTTTCACTAAATTAGTTCTAAAATCTTTTTTCTATATATATTTAGGCAGGTTTAGTGTGTGTGTGCATATTTAAATAGGGTTTGTTACCGTTAGAGACTGTATATAGATAATCTTAGGGCTTAGGCCTAAAATTTTCTGTCAGGGCTCTGGCAGTTAGTTTTTGTAGAACTTTTGTAAAGTTCTTTTTCCTAGTATTTGACCTTATTATCATGTGCTGTGTTTCATATTTACTTATTATCTTTAGATATATTTACATAGTTAAATTAGGACTGTTCTACTCATTAGTAACCTAGTGTAGAGTTGTTAACATAATTCTTTCCGTGCTTGGCAAGTTGATTTATGTCTGATATGTCCAAAAAAGCCAAATCCGGATTTAAAAGGTGCCAGTGTGGACAAAAGATGTCCATCACTGACAATCATGCTTCCTGCGTCTACTGTCTTGGCCCTCTCCACCTGCAGGAGGATTGTTCTATTTGCCACTCCTTCAGTGGAAGGGTCATGATGGAAAGGCACAGGAAGCTGATAGACAGAGGCTTAATCAAGCCAGACTTCTTGGAAACCTTGGAGAAGGCTGACCAAACTTCTAGGCCTTCGAAGGGGTCGAAGATGTCCAAGGTGTCGGAGCCCAGGTCCTCGGCTCAGAGCACCTCTTCCAAAGTTCGTTCGCCGGCTCCACAGACCTCGGGGCCGGGTATCGAATGGTTACCTTTGATCGAGCCCCAGGTCTTGGAACCGGTGTCGGAGCTGCCTCCACTGTCGATTCTTCGATCGGTGCCGTCTTCGGCCCCTTCGACCCATTCTTCCAGGCCTTTATCCGAAACTGACGTGGACCGTGTGGTACAGAAGCTTATGGAGAACACGGCTCTGTCCAAGCTAATTGCGGTTTCGTCCCAATTGGTGTCGAAACTGGAAGCCCTCCCTGTGTCTCCGACGGATCCTCCTTCGAGACCTATCTAGTCTTCGGAGCCGGGAGAAGATGAACCGATGATAGTGGAACCCTTGGTGCTGAAGCCTTCCACTGTGCGATTGGCACCGCTGACTTCGACGCCTTCGGAACCTATCGAGGAGTTTAGGAGCCGACGGTCTCTCCTTGGTTCTGGGGCCGAGAGCCATACCGAGTTTTCGGTCCCGACTCTCCCCCTTGGGGCCTCGGCGCAGATCAGTTCGGCTCCATCCTCTGGGTCGGAGCCCCTGGTCCCGGTGTCGGGGAGGCTTCCCGGTTCTACAGATCCGGAGGATTCCTCGGCCCGGGGGTCGAGGGCTTTCGATCTTATGAGGAAGATCTTGTCTGAGAAGACATCTATGTCATCTGAGTCATCTTCTCCTTCCCCTAAAAGGCCACGTTCTACTTCTGTACCCACGATCCCTCCCAAGCGTAGAGTCCCAACACCTCAGCTAGTCCCAGAGGGTGTCCCCTGTTCCTCAGAGGCTTCGCCAGATGCCCCCCCTGATGAGGTTCCGAGGAAAAGATTGTTCAAGAGGAGGCACATCGATTCCCCACAGGAATCTCTAACATCTGACACTGATTTGGATGAGGCAGAGGGGTCCCCACGTTTCCCCTCTGAGGATGTATCGTTTGCTGACATCCTGGAGATCTTAAGACAGAGGGGTGATTGGCAGTCACTTGCCCCCACTGAAGATGAATCGGTGTTGCTGAAGGCATTTGGGACTCAACCTTCTACCTCCTGGGTGACCCCGCTCTTTGACGAGCTAATGGACCTGATAACTCGAAGGGCATGGGAGACACCAGACACAGTGGAACCAGTGCCTCGGAGACCAAACAAGTACATTACCGCCCTCCAGGACAAGACTTGTCTTACCAAATGAGTCCCAGTCGATGCTATGGTGGTAGCGGCAGCCACGAAAAAGGAAATGTCCGAAGCATCTTTCTCTGTCCATCCTCCTAATAAGGATTCTAGGACTATGGACAGGTATGGGAAGCGCGTATTTAGCACGGCGACCTTTTCCATTCGTTCGCTGAACTACCTGATGCATTTTACGCGACTTCAGAGGGATCTCATTAAAGAGCTGGGAGATACCCTCCAGGGTAACACAGATGCTGTTGTCTTGGACAAAGTGACAGCACAGCTCAACACCCTCATTTCAATAGTCAACTCGTCCATGAGGCTCATCTTGTATGTGGCCGAAAGTTCGAGTAGGGCTGCAGCCTCAGCGATTGCTCTACATAGACAATCCTGGATGCGGCTGTGCTCCTTTGCGGAAGCCTTTAAGTCTTCTTTTGCCAACGCCCCCTTTGATGGTGCCACCTTGTTTGGGCCCAAAGTAAAGGAGACTCTTACTCGGTGCGAGCTAGAAGGTAAGACCCTGTCTGCCGTAGGGGTCCATTTTTCTGCTCCGACTAGACCATACCCCAAAGGGCAACGAGGCAGAAAAATGTGGTTCCGTAAGACTCTGAGATCTTACCAAGCCGCACAGAGTGATGCCCCCTCCAGAGGCAGAGGGGGGGAATGGAAGACACCGCCCAGGCGGCAGAGGAGGTCCGCAGCATCAGGGCGACAGGGATACTGTCCCTGGGAAGCCTTTCCAGCACTCCTGAGTGGAGGCCCAACTGTCCTACTCTGGAGGCAGTCGGGGGTCGCTTGGCTTTGTACCTGGAGGCCTGGCTAAACCTTACCTCAGATTCTTGGGTACAAAGCATAGTAACCAGAGGATACAACATTCCTTTTATGTCCATCCCCCCCCCCCGCACAAAAGAGATTTCCAGATGTTCCACCCCATCTGCGAGATCCAGCAGCTGTAGAAATTACAAAGCTGCTCGAAAAAGAGTCATCCAACCAGTCCCGGCGGACCAGAGGGGATCCGGAACTTACTCCAGGTTCTTTTTAGTTCCAAAAAAGACAGGGGACTGGAGACCAATGTTGGATCTCAGCAAACTCAACTCCTTCATGAGGAAAAGTTCCGGATGGTCACGCTACAATCGATCCTTCCCTTTATACAGAAGGACGACTGGATGTGCTCAATAGATCTCCAGGATGCATACTACCACATCAAAATGGCCAGAGTGTCCAGAGATTACCTGCGCTTCCGGCTGGGGGCCAGTCATTTCCAATTTCAAGCGCTGCCCTTTGGTCTCACCTCAGCCCCCAGGGTGTTCACCAAATGCATGGCAGTAGTAGCGTCTCACCTGAGACGGCTAGGATTCCGGGTGTTTCCGTATCTGGACAACTGGCTCCTCACCGCTACCACTGAGCATCGTCTTGTACAAGCCAGGGACTACACACTCAGCCTCTGTTCCCATTTAGGACTTTCAGTCAACTTCGAAAAGTCTACCTTATCGCCCTCACAGCGTATCTCATTTATAGGGGCAGAGTTGGATTCAACAGCAACATTGATAAAGCTTCCTCTAAGGGCGTCAACTCTCAGGGATCAGATCGCTATTCTCCTACAGAGCAGAAAAGTCCCCGCCGCGCAAGTGTTGAAAGTCCTAGGCCTGATGGCGGCTTCTCTTATTGCAGTTCCTCTGGGCAGAATGCATATGGGGGTCCTACAGTGGCTGCTCTTCGCGCAGTGGTCATTCCAGGAACTTCCCTTGTCTCACAATATATTGATCACAGAGTCTTGCAAGCAGGATCTTTGATGGTGGATGAACAGTCAAGATCTGACAATAGGTCGTCCCTTTGTCCTGCCCAGCCCTACAGCCACCATAACCACGGACGCTTCCGTGATAGGGTGGGGGGGGGGCTTTTTCAGGGAAGAACAGTCCAAGGAGAATGGTCCAAAACAGAGTACAATCTGCACATCAATGTCCTGGAGTTGAAAGCAGTGTTTCTGGCATTGCAACACTTTCACGAATCTTTGCCTCTGGGAACAATAGCAGTTCAGACAAATACAATATGTCAGTGGTCTGGTACATAAACAAGCAAGGCGGAACCAGATCTTACCCGTTATGCAGAGAGGCTCTGAGAATTTGGCAATGGGCTGCGTCCACAGGTCGCTTTCTGATAGCAATGCACATCCCGAGGTCATCCAACGTCATTGCGGACAGGCTGAGCAGAGCCATCCTGTTACCACACGAGTGGTCCCTGAAAATTAACTGGCGGAAAAGATTTTCCGCAGATGGGGCCAGCCTTGCTGCGATCTGTTTGCATCCCCCTTGAATGCCAAATGCAGAAGCTACTTTTCCCTACTTCCCCCTCCGGGGACTGTCCCCAGGGACGCTCTAGTGCACGATTGGCCCCCGGGCCTCCTGTACGCATTTCCCCCTGTTCCTCTAATACCCAAATTTCTTCAGAAAGCCAGGAACCTGGACAGGATGATCATCCTCATAGCACCGTTTTGGCCTAGACAGATCTGGTTTCCCTTCCTTCGGTCCCATCAGATAGAGGAATCTTGGATTCTGGACCCAGTGCCAGACCTATTGACTCACTCGTTGGGAGTTCCTCATCCATCCCTTCAATCCCTCAAATTGATAGCTTGGCTGCTCCGCTTCCCTGTTTAGCCAGGTCGAACCTTTTGTCCACTGCAGTACAACACATTCTAATTTCTTCTATAAAGCCTCCACCAGAAAGCTATACAGGAGCAAATGGAAGCGTTTTGTGTGTTGGGCATCAGATCATGGTATTGATCCTCTGGTAGCCCCGATACACAAAATATTGGAATTCTTATCCATCCTTTTTCATGAAGGGGCTTCTACATTTACCATAAGAGTACAGTTAGCGGCCATATCTAACTTCCATGTAGATGAAGGTGGTTCCACTATTATGTCCCACAGGCTTTGTAAGGCCTTCATGAAGGGTAATTTCCATCTTAGCCCACCCATTCGAGAGCCAATTTTCCCATGGAACCTAAACTTGATGTTGTCCCAGCTTATGCTAGCGCCCTTCAAACCTGCGTCATCGTGCCCACTTAAGTTTTTGTCATGGAAGACCCTTTTTCTTATTGCTGTTACCTCAGCTCGAAGAATTTCGGAGCTACAGGCCTTGTCAGTGAGACCACCTTACATGATTTTCCATCCAGACAGAGTTTCCTTACGCACAAACCCATAATTTCTCCCCAAAGTCTGTTCTGTGGTAAATATTAACCAATCTATAGAACTCCCAACATTTTTCAAAAAACATTCAAATAAACTGGAATACATGTTGCACAAATTGGATGTGCATAAGCAACTGAGATTTTACCTAGACAGAACTAAAGTTTACAGGAAGTCTGATCAGCTGTTTGTGTCATTCGCAGACAGTAGGAAAGGCATGGCGGTATCAAAGGGTACCTTATCCAAGTGGCTATCGGAGTGCATCAGTTTTGTTCATTCAGCTGCTAATCAACCACTACCTTTAAAACCTAAGGCTCATTCTACTAGGGCCATTTCTACTTCTTTAGCCCATGCAGCTCTATTGCCATTGGACACTATTTGTGCAGCAGCTACGTGGGCAAAGCCTGGTACGTTTATCACGCATTACAAGGTGGACAAGGCCTCTAAAGACAGGACTTCCTTTGGTTCCACTGTGCTCAGGAACGTTCTTCCATGAGTCACCCAGGGTAATGGAGCTAGGGACGCTTCCCGTGTGTAAGAACAAATGGTGAGATTGAACAATGTCACATAAAGAAGTTATGTCTTACCATAACGTTCCATGTGAATTGTTCATCTCGCCTTTGTTCTTACATCCCCTCCCTCCTTCCCCCACCATGTTCTGGAAGAACTGGTATGACTAGGATTTGGTTGGTCTATTCCTGAATGAGTTACAATATCCTCTCATTGCTAGGTGGCATTCTATCCTTACACATATATGTGTGGTAGTTTCAGTGTCTCATTGCTTGATGTGTGATTACGTAGGTGTTAGACACAGTTGGTATTAGAGCGAGATAGTTTCTTGCAAACTAGATCTGAGGTATAGCAGGGAGGATCATGGGATACATACTGAGTCTCGAGCTTCTCTTAGATGCAGAGCTTGTGATGCTGCCGACTCGGAGCCGAGGATCGGCTCCGAACCCGTATGTAAGAACAAAGGCGAGATGAACAATTCATATGGAACGTTATGGTAAGACATAACTTCTTTTTTCTACCCAAAGTTTGCTCAGAATCTAATTTGAACCAATCCATAGACCTACCAGTTTTTTCCTCCAACTGTGGCAACAAGACAGAATACATGCTGCACCAACTAGATGTACATATGCAATTATGTTTTTACTTACATAGGACAAAGGATTTCAGAAAATCTGACCAATTATTTGTATAATTTTCAGAGTGCAAGAAAGGTGCTCCTGTATCAGAAGTCACACTTTCAAATTGGCCATCAGATTGCATTATTTCTATTTACAAATCTCAAGACAAAAAACTTCCCAGAAGAGTAGTAAAGAGTCATTCTCCGAGAGTCATAGCAACCTCCACTGCCTTTCGAGAGAGATTACCAATTGATACCATTTGTGCTGCAGCAACATGAAAAAGACCTCATACTTTTTTATCACTCATTACAAAGTGGATTTGGCCTCCAGGAACAGGGCCTTTTTTTTTGGGTCCACTGTACTGAAGAATATTCTCCCGTGAGCCACCCAAGAAATGTGGTGCTAGAGACGCTGTCCCAACCAGTTAAGAATGAAGGCAAGATAGAACAACATCACATAAAGAAGTTATGTATTCACCATAACGTTCTATGTGTGTTGTCCATCTTGCCTTAATTCTTACATCCCACCCTCTTTCCCCCTACCTCTGGCTGTTGGAGGACAGAGTGGTTACAGTTGAAAATAAAGGTTCTCCAACCTTCATTACTCTAGAACGTCTTGATAGTTATTGGTATCTACTGTTATATCAGCAAATAAGATCTGGGGAGTTTTCCTAGGGCATGATGGGGTAGGGTTACAGCCATAAGCTAGTGGAAGACCTTGAGCTTTGGTATAAGGCCAAGTCGGAACCGAGGGTCGGTTCCAAACCCCAACCAGTTAGGAATGAAGGCGAGATGGACAAAACACATGGAACGTTATGGTGAGCACATCACTTTTTTCTTTCTTTCCCTACTTCAAATGGTTACTAGTTCCCTTTTTAAAATGCTAGAGAGTTTGATTCTTTTTAGCTATATATGAAATTAAAGTCACTTTAATTTAAAGTTTTAAAGGTTAAACTATTCATTTTATTAAAGGTTAATCAGTATGATGAAACTTATGTTAGGTGGCACACTTTCTGATAGCTTCCCATAGTTGCATAAATACAAAATGTAATATAAGATGCAACAAATGACACTAAGGAGGCATTAAGTTACATTCTGGGTTCTAAAAATGGTCCTGTGATGTACTACTAATAGTATACTTGACATTTAGCGCACAGGAAAGACACTACGTTATAAACAAAGTATAAAAAAACATAGTTTTTTTTTACATATATAGAAGTTTTATTATTCAAATGATATAACATAATTCGAGTAACATTCACACTTTTACAAGTTTAAACCTGGATCACACACAACTGTCATTCTTTTAATGCAAGTTTGTGTGTTATGTCTCTTAAAAAATGACAGTCTGCTTTAAATTCAACATCTCGTACGAATAGTACTTACTGAATCATTAATGTTATTTCTTTAAATATATTAGCTTTTTTAGTGGTTAACATAATTTGACATTTTTGTTAGTGGTTTGGAATGGTTTGAGGGGTTGCTATACAACACAGAGGTGGCTTGGATTCACCCATGAATGTTTTTGTGTGAATTCTAGCTGACAATTTGTTCATTTGCAAGCCCTTGTAACGAGCAGCTTATTTAGAGTCACAAGCACTTTTGTGATGGTGCAGGAGTTCTGAAAATTCAAAGAACTGTCTAGGTTACTTCTTTAAAAGTATATAATCATCTTATTTTGAATCATATGCTAGGATGTCAATGAATACGAGTTAAATAACAAAAGAAAGTGAATTGCATTCTAAACCACTGTCAGTTATTAAACAGCCCTGAATGCTTGCAGTATACCAGAAGGATAGATCCTGTAGGCTAGTATATAAAGACTCTTTTGATAAAACTTTAGGATTGTGTTTCTCTTGATATTGTCTCTCTCTAATGATAAAACTTAATATCTCAGAACGATTTATTTTGGAAAGTTTGAATCTTAAAAGGGAAGATTTTTCAGATACTACTATTAGACATAACATTTAAGAGACAAAATAGGAATGATTGTAACAGTAGTACTAGATTAAAGAGTATCAAATATGTAAGAGTAAATATAAGTGTTCTATTATATGATATTCTACATTGGGATTATAACTGAAATATAAAACCTAGGAGTGTAGTAATACAAGGCATAGTATACAAACAGAAATAGAGATTGGAATAAGTATGCATACAAAGAATATGAATATGCCTACAAGGTTGGTAGGTTGGCATAGTGGCTAAGGTGTTCATCTTATAGGTACAAGGTGCAGGGTTTGATTGTCACATGGGATAATTGGCTGAGCTTGGACTGGCCGACAAGGGCAGTCAGCCTAGTACTAATTTACAAACTTATCCTGTGAACAACTTTACACATAGTAAATAAAATAGAAAAAAAATAATCATTTGACCAGTAAATTAAAAAAAATTATAAAAATGAAAACTCACTGCTTCCCTATAGCAGACCAGAACAATGATGTGCAGTACAGGGAAAGATGATTGCAGAGATATTCAGTTTGGTTAACTTATAATAAAGATTCTGATGCCTGTTTAACTTTTTTCTTATTGATAATAAGATATTTTTTTTAAGATGACGCATACTAAAAAAAATGAGACACATTAATATGAGTCAAAAGCATGAGCTAAGCGTTAAGTCTGATGGAGAGTTTGAGAGGTGGTTTGATCATCTTTTTCAGTAAACTAAGAATATGTTATTCCATGGTAGAATGCTTTAGGGTTATATTAGGTATTTTTTTTTATTTCTTTTAAAAGTTTTGTCCACAGCTGAAGATTATATATTGTTATATATAAAGTATATTATCAGTTCTGTATATAACTATGAATGTTAAGTTGTCTATCTCGCCTTCATTCTTGCTGGATGGGTTCGGAGCCGACCTCGGCTCCGACTCGGCCACTCTAAAGCTCGAGAGTTGGTTCCACCGGCTCGAGGCTCCCCTTATATCCCACAATGCTAGGCGATAGTTACCTCAGATCTCGTTTGCCGCTACAGCTTCGAGGTTGGTTATTCTACCGGTTCCTGGTGAGTTTTAGCTTTTTCTATAAAAAGTTACTCTTTTTACCCCTTTTTTAGTTTAATTATTCTTAAATTAGTGTAGTTCATTGAACTTTATCCCCGAACCTAATTTTTCCCGTTTCTTGTTTAAAGAACTTTTAGTTCTTCCCTTGGGCCTTAGGCCTTCCCTTCCCTAGGGAGTGTTTGTGTAGTGTTCTACTGTTTATTGTACTTTATTTTTAGTAATTTTATTAAACTTTGTAATTTTGATAGGGTATAACTGGTGTGTTTGAGTGTGTGTTTGTGTTCACCAGTTAGGCTATGTCTAAAGAAGCAAAGGTCTCCGGATTCAAGAAGTGTGATGCGTGCTGTCAGAAAATGTCTCTGACAGACGCTCACACTTCTTGTGTCTATTGTCTGGGGCCTTCGCACCTGCAGGACTCCTGTGCTGTCTGCCATGGCTTCAGCCCCAGGGTCCTGCAGGAAAGAAAAAACAAGCTTATATTGAGAGGCTTGTTGAAGCCTGAGGATTCCCTGTCTGTCTCAACAGGGAAGCCCTCCAAGGCATCGAGGTCTTCGGTTCCGGCTTCTGAGCCGAGACCTCAGGTTGTTCAACCTTTGCCTTTATCGGCTCCGGCTGGAGCCGATAAGACTCAGTCCACAGTTTCTGTGGCTTCCTCGGCTCGCCGGAGCCGAGGTTATCGAGGTACCGTGTCGGCTCCGACAAGATCTTGAGCCGACAACCAGAAAGAGGTCTAGGTCACCTTCTCTTGGCTCCGTTCATTCGGCTCCAGGATCTCCCCTGCTGTCTGAACGGAGCCAAAGGTCTCATTCCTCTAGGTCATCGAGGCTGTCCGATCATGACCTTCAGAGGGTGGTGAGTCGACTACTCAAGTCTGAGGCACTAGCCCAGATGCTTCAGAGCCCGACTCATCAGTCGGTGCCTGCCCGGTCCATCAACTCTTTCCTCCTTCGACTCTCTTGAGTTCGGAGCCGGGTCGTCGGAACCGAGACTGTGGTCACCTCGGGCCGAGACAATTGTCTTCGGCTCCGTCGTCGGCTCCGTTTTCTTCCATGGAGGAATCTCGGCGCCGGACTTCCCTCGTCGGCTCCGAGGGGGTGAGTGGCATCGGACCCTTGTCCGACCCCCCTCTCCCTCTCGGTGCTTCGGCGCTGGTGAGTTCGGCTCCGACATCGGCCTCGGAGCCATCACTGTCGGTGCCGAGGGGGGTCCTTAGCTCCTCGGAGCGGGGACCTCTGGCTCTGCCTGACAGGGGTGCTTCGAGGTCATGCGGAGTGTGTTAGAGCCTGGCTCTACTCCACAGTCGGCTCCGTCAGCCCCTCCCTCTATGCTGCCTCAGGGTAAGTCGACTCACTCCCTCATCCCGGACCGCAGAGAGCCAACTTCTCAGGAGCTCCCTTTGAGGATTTCATCCTCTTCCGAGGCCTCTCCTGATTTGGCAGAAGAGCCCCCTCGGAAGAGGAAGTGCAAGAGGAAGCACATTGACTCACCTGAGTCTATCACGTCGGACACAGATCTGGATGATTCTGAGGGTTCCCCCCGTTCCCCTTCTGAAGATGTCTCATTTGCAGACATTCTGGAGATCCTTAAACAGAGGGGAAATTGGCCAGCCCTCAACCCTTCGGAGGACGAATCTGTGTATCTTGAGGCGTTTGGCTCTCGTCCTTCCACCTCCTGGGTGCCCCCCCCCTTCGACCCCCTCATGCAGGTGGTTGCTAAAAAGGCATGGACGGCTCCTGATTCAGTGGACCCCACTCCCAGGAGACCCTCCAAATTCATCACAGCTCCATCAGACAAGGAATTTTTATCAAAAGGAGTCTCTGTTGATGCTATGGTGGTAGCTGCCGCCACAAAGAAGGAACTGGCTGATCCTTCAGTGCCTGTCCATCCACCTAACAAGGAATCTAGGTCCATGGATAGGTACGGGAAGCGGATGTTCTCCTCAGCGACATTTACTATGCGTTCGCTGAATTACCTGTGCCATTTCACTCGTCTTCAAAGGGACTTGATCAAAGAAGCGAGTGAAATGCTGAAGGACCCTACAGCTACGGGTTTCAAGAAAATGAACACGCAGCTGGCTATCCTTAATTCTATTTCCAACTCCTCCATGCCTCCTCTCTTATGCGGCCGATGGAGCGAGCAGAGCCGCAGGAACAGGGGTAGCCTTACGTAGGCACGCCTGGATGCGGCTATGCAATTTTGCGGAACCCTTCAAGACGTCTTTCACGAACTCCCCTTTTGATGGATCATCTCTGTTTGGTCCACAAGTGAAAGAAACCCTGACTAGGTGCGAGACTGATGGCAAGACCCTTTCTGCCGTCGGAGTCCGTTTTTCTACTCCTTCTAGGCCTTACCCCAAAGGCCAGAAGGGGGGAAAGATGTGGTTCAGGAAACAATCTCGAGGGACTTCGCCTGACGACAGAGTCGGTTCCCGCCAGAGGCAGAGGGGAACAACAATGGTAGACGCCGCCCTAGAGGCAGAGGGGGTCCGCAGAACCAGGGCAATCGAGAAACGTCTTCCGATAAGCCCTTTCAGCATCCCTGAGGTGTTGCCCGACTGCCCATCTTCGGAGGCAGTCGGGGGAAGATTGTCACTGTACCCAGAAGCCTGGCTATCCTTGACACAAGACAAATGGGTACAGTCCATCATTTCGAAGGTTATTCTATTCCCTTTCTTCGATTTCCAAGTCAGTCAAAAAAATCCCTTCCAGATGTTCCACCCGCTCAAAGGGATATAGCAGCTTTGGAAATTTCAAAACTGCTTGCAAAAAGAGCTATTCAACCAGTGCCAGCAGACCAACTAGGATCCGAATCTACTCAAGGTTCTTTTTAGTTCCAAAGAAAACAGGGACTGGAGACCAATTTTGGATCTCAGTATCTTGAACAGATCGGTCAAGAAAACAAGATTTCGGATGGTCACGCTGCAATCCATTCTTCCCCTATTGGGAAAAGGAAACTGGATGTGCTCTATAGACCTTCAGGACGCGTACTATCACATAAAAATGAACAGACGCTCCAGAAGATTCCTCCGCTTCAGGCTGGGAACCAGTCATTTTCAGTTCAGGGCCCTGCCCTGTGGTCTCACCACTGCCCCGGTGTTTACCAAATGCATGGCAGTGGTAGCTTCTCACCTGAGACGACAAGGATTCCAGGTGTTTCCATATTTGGACGACTGGCTCCTCACAGCTCCCACCAAGCATCTCCTTCTGATGGCCAGAGATTACACTTTTCGCGCCTGTCAAAAACTGGGTATCTCAATAAATTGCGAAAAGTCTGTTTTGTCGCCTTGTCGTACTATTACCTACATAGGCGCAAATTTAGATACTGTAAACATGTCTGCGACACTAACGAACCAAAGGATATCAGACATTCAAAAATTGGTATCACTACTTCTCAACAACAACAGAGCCAAAGCCAGGTTAGTTCTAAAGGTGTTGGGAATCATGGCAGCGCCGCTCGCTGTCCTTGCATTGGCGAGATAGCACATGCGGATCCTTCAGTGGATGCTTTTTTCTCAATGGTCATACCAGGAACTTCCAATGTCTCACACCATTATGATCACGCAAGCATGCAAAAATCATCTCATGTGGTGGATGTCTTCCCCCCAGCTCCTGTTGGGGAGACCATTTGTTCCACCTCCTCCGGTTGCTACTCTGACAACGGATGCCTCCCTGATCGGGTGGGGGGGGCATTATCAGGGCAGGACAGTCCAGGGCACATGGCAACCAAACGAATGCCACTTGCACATAAATGTTCTGGAGATGAGAGCAGTGCTTTTAGCGTTGCAAGCCCTTCAAGACTCTCTTCCCTTGGGAACGATTGCAATCCAGACAGACAATATGTCTGTAGTGTGGTACATCAACAAACAAGGCGGAACCAGATCATACCCCCTGTGTCGAGAAGCACTCAGACTGTGGCAATGGGCGATTTCTTCTCAGCGCTTTCTGATAGCAACGCACATCCCCGGGAAGTCCAATCACATTGCAGACAAGTTGAGCAGAGCTATTCTCATGCCTCACGAGTGGTCTCTGAAAGACTCTGTAGTGAGAGAGATATTTCTCAAGTGGGGTCAGCCTTGCTGCGATCTTTTTGCTACTCCCCAAAACAGCAAGTGCAGAGAATACTTCACTCTATTCCCTTTACCAGGCCAACCCAGCAGGGACGCGCTAGTCCAAGTTTGGCCCCGGGGACTTCTGTATGCATTTCCTCCTTTCCCACTGATCTCTCAAGTAATACAGAAAGCTATCGCTCAGAAGGCCTCATTGATCCTCATTGCTCCTTACTGGCCTCGCAAGTGTGGTTCCCCTTTCTGCATCGATTTCTCTTGGAGCGACCGTGGAGTCTGGACCTAGTTCCAGATCTTTTGACCCATCAGTCGGGTCAGTTTCATCGCTCCCTCCCCTCTCTGAACCTCACTGCTTGGTTCCTCCACTTCCAACCGTAGCCAGGCTTCCCCAATTATCTCACTCTGTTAGAGATATTTTGATAGCTTCCCATAAATCTTCCACTCGAAAGATTTATTTGAGTAAGTGGAAACGCTTTTCATATTGGGCACAAGGAAAGGACATAGATCCTTTCACCGCTTCCATCCAACTAGTCCTTGATTTTCTTGCTGAACTCTTCCATGCAGGTTCATCTTCATCTACTCTTAAGGTTCAATTGGCAGCTATTTCTAATTTCCATGTGGGTATTTCTGAATCTGCCCTAATGTCCCACAAACTCTGCAAAGCCTTTTTGAAAGGAGTTTTTCTTCTCAGACCTCCTGTAAGAAATCCTCCTTCTCCTTGGGACCTAAATTTAGTTCTTGCTTCTTTGATTCTTTCCCCTTTCGAACCTGCAGCTTCATGTTCCTTAAAGTTATTATCATGGAAAACTCTCTTTCTGGTGGCTATCACATCAGCTAGAAGAATTTCAGAACTTCAAGCACTCAGTTGTCGTTCTCCTTACCTTGTGTTCCATAAGGACAGAGTTTCCTTACGAACTAACCCGTCCTTTTTGCCGAAGGTGGTTTCAACATCAAATCTAAACCAATGCATTGACCTGCCTGTCTTTTTCCCGGAGTATTCAAATAGGTCTGAACAAAAATTACACTGTCTGGATGTTCATCGTCAATTAAGGTACTACTTGGACAGGACGAAACAATTCAGAAAATCTGATCAGCTGTTTGTCTCCTATGCGGAAAGCAGAAAGGGACTTCCAGTTTCAAAGGTATCTTTATCCAGATGGCTAACATCTCTGATTACCCTTGTTTATGAGATTAGACACCAAAACTGCCTAATAAGCCTAAAGCCCATTCCACCAGAGCTTTGGCTACTTCTCTAGCCTTCCAAGACAGACTGCCTATTGACACCATTTGTGCAGCGGCTACTTGGGCTACTCCTCACACTTTTGTTTCCCATTATAAGTTGGATTTAGCTTCTAGGCATAGAGCTAATTTTGGTTCCACTGTTCTCAGGAGTCTGTTCCGTTAGGCCACCCGGGACAAGGTGCTAGGGACGCGGTCCCATCCAGCAAGAATGAAGGCGAGATAGACAACTTAACATATAGAAGTTATGTTCTTACCATAACGTTCCATGTTAGTTGTCTTCTTCTCGCCTTCTTCTTCGCCCCACCCTCCTTCCCCTGGCCTGGACAGACCTAGAGGAGTTGTGATCGTGACCTCTCTTTCTACCACCTCTTTCTTAGCTATATGCTATTATGCATATTTCTTGTTTCAGGATGTAGGTCACCCTTCTTCTTCCTGTTGTTAGAGGTGGATTCTGTTTTTTACAGTTATACTGTTTCTGTTATAAGCTGGGGTTAGCTTACAAACGAGATCTGAGGTAACTATCGCCTAGCATTGTGGGATATAAGGGGAGCCTCGAGCCGGTGGAACCAACTCTCGAGCTTTAGAGTGGCCGAGTCGGAGCCGAGGTCGGCTCCGAACCCATCCAGCAAGAAGAAGGCGAGAAGAAGACAACTAACATGGAACGTTATGGTAAGAACATAACTTCTATTTTCATTATACCTGTTTTGTTCTCTGTCATATAAATGTCTGATTTTTAAATGCTTGTCTATTAATATTAATGGATTGAATAATTCAGTAAGGGGTGGGGGTGGGGCTGTTCAAACACCTGCAATTACATAAAGCTCAAATAGTATTTCTCCAGGAAATGCAAAATAAAGATGTAAATGACAAAGATGAAAGGAAACACCCACCAGGGCTAAAACTGTATAATAATGAAATGCGAACACCAAAAGATGCAAACTCTTTCACTAAAAAGCCACACAGCCTGAAAAAATGAATCCAAATGATAAACAAGGTCTTGTAGTATTACCAACACAAACGATTTATTCCACAGAAATACGACTAAGCGCTTTCGCCAGTAATCTGGCTTCATCAGAGTCGTTTGAATTACATTACAACAAAAACATATATACTCTCCACTCAATGCTCATTGGGCCAAATTAATTAGCACACGCCCAAAGCACATGATAATCTAAACCAACTTGTGGTTGACCAAAACAACTATAAAAAATATATATATATACTTTAACTTTTAGAAACAGTTTGGCAGCTAAGATTAGACGCCTGTAAGCCCCCGGGTATAAACGACTACATCTCGATTAAACCTATTTTAAAGTTAAGATCTCTTTTAATATAGAGAATAGAAAAGTAGGCATTAGTGACCGATGGAGCATGTGCAACCACAATTGCAAGTGGGGGGGGGGGAGTTCAGAACACCATTATACACTAAGTATCATGTATTATGCTTTAGATATTATTCATGTATAGTTAAAATGTCACTATGAAATTGGACTTCAATATTGAATTGTATGATGTAACATCACCATTGAGGATGATCTTGTTATTTATTTATTTATTTATGTGTTTTTATGTATAAAGTATATATATATATTTTTTATAGTTGTTTTGGTCAACCACAAGTTGGTTTAGATTATCATGTGCTTTGGGCGTGTGCTAATTAATTTGGCCCAATGAGCATTGAGTGGAGAGTATATATGTTTTTGTTGTAATGTAATTCAAACGACTCTGATGAAGCCAGATTACTGGCGAAAGCGCTTAGTCGTATTTCTGTGGAATAAATCGTTTGTGTTGGTAATACTACAAGACCTTGTTTATCATTTGGATTCATTTTTTCAGGCTGTGTGGCTTTTTAGTGAAAGAGTTTGCATCTTTTGGTGTTCGCATTTCATTATTATAAAGATGTAAATGAGCTTTTAAAGAATGATTTGGTTTTAGCAGGTTTTGTCTGTCAATCTAAAAGAAGAGGCACCTTCATTTTGTGGAAGAACTCACCAGTAATGCCTAAAGTAAAAGATATCTATGTTGATAAAAATAGTGTGTTAAGTATTATTATAATTGAATGGAACTTAAAATTATATACAATGGTGAAGTCTTATTGGATTCCAGGGGTTGGAGCTTAAAGATGCAAAAAATTACTTAGATGCTATAGTCTATTACATGAAAGGTGAGGTCGTAATGCCTAGTGATTTTGGTTGTGTTTTTCAGACAAAGATTCCACTGCAGATAGAAAGCTGAGAATGACAACAGTTAAGCCAAACACTTAACAAATTTTGTAAATCTAATGAATTTAAATGAGAGCTAAGGAAAACGACACTTCAGTTTACCCATTATTCATATAGATATGGAACACACACAAATACTGATTTTGTCTCAATGTGTTATCACATATCAGAGAAGTTTCAAAAGCTTCATGTCCATTATTGAGCCATGATGCTGTAATCTTTAATATTATTTTAAAAACTGGCTAATACATCACTGGAGATGACCAGCATACATTATTAAAGTAAAAGGATTCAATGTTCGGTATTTTAAAGAGATCAAAAATTTCCTAGAAATAAACATGAATGGTGAAGTATCTGATATTGTCCTGTGGGATTCACTAAAGGCTTACTTAAATTGAAGAGTTACAATCTGGTATATTAGTAAAACAAGAGAATGAGACAAAGAATTGACTACACTACAGGCCAAAATAGACACACTAAAGTTAAATCTAAAACCAAATGACATTATCAGTCAGTCTGAACTTAAAAACATAAATACAAAATATGTTGACATTTTAAGTCAAAGTTTCAATAAACCGGGAAAAACTTAAAATTGAGGCATATTCAGTAAACCCTTTAAGCTTGTATGAACTTGTTCTTGGATCAAAGAAAATATAAACAATGAGTAAAAAGGTCACACAGGAAAACCAATTGGTTAAAAAATACAAAACTTAGACTTTCCACTGTGTGATACCTTACACCTCTTGTATCAGAGGCAGTGTGGGATATATGAAAAATACCTTTAAGGATATCGGGTGTTTCAGCTAAATGGCAACTCTGAATGTCCATGACTTTTTCTTTTACTTTTAAGTCTATTTATGGACAGTTTCAGGACAATAAAGCCAAACGCTCTAGCTGTGGGCGTGTATGTTTCTGCCTTCTTTATTGCTCATCAGCACAGCATAAGAAGAATGTTTGACTTTTGGAAGCATAGGGTTGTCGTACCCAACTGATGTCCATAAACATTAGGGTGTCTACAAAATATCCCTATTAACAAACTAAAACAATGAGTAAAAAGGTCACACAGGAAAACCAATTGGTTAAAAAAACGCAAAAAGAAATTGTGTGATAACTTAAAAGTCTTGTATCAGAGGCAGCATGGGCTAAATTAGCCTTTAAGGATATTGGGTGTTTCAGCTAAATGGCAATTCTGAATGTCCATGACTTTGATGAACATTAATGGTATCAAAATAAAAGATTTTGAACTAAAGAAAATGAGTAAACTGAATCATATCAAAGAAATTTGTAACACACACAAATACAGAAGATATATTAAAGGTAATCTTCAGGGCTTTAAAATATTTTATGAAATATATAAATAATACATATAACCTAGATAATGATGATGTAGTTGAAACTTTTCTAAGGGAAAATATAAATAATAAATAACAAGTGAACAAATAAAAAAAAAAAAAACAATAGACCATTCACTTTAACAAAAATAGAAGATCAAATAAAAAAGTTGAAAGATAATAAGGTGCCAGGCTTAGATGGTCTTATACCAGAACTATATAAAATACTACCAGAGTTGATGCAGTCAGAATATTAGATAAGGTCTGTAGAGAAGTAAAAGCAACTGCTGAAGTCCCCCCCATCATGGAAATATTCCCTTATATCACCTATTTTAAAACAAGGATCCTATAAAGTGCTGCTCATATAGACCCACTTCACTTTTACATTTGGACTGTAATATGTTCACGTCCATTTTAGTTAACACAATTAATCTTCTTATACGTAAACTAATTAATGATCAAGCTGGATTTATTTTTAATAGACAAGTACAGGATAATATAATAAAAATGCATACATTAATAGACTATGCAAATAAAAAAAAACACTTTTTATCATTAGTCTCAATTTAGAAAAGGCTTTTGACTCAGTTAATTGGTCGTACCTTTGTAAAACACTTTGTATCATTGCATTAATTTCTAAGTTGTGCAGTACCTCTTGTGTTTATGTTAAAATAGGTTCTTTTCTTTCTAATTACTTTTAAATTACAAAAAGGCACAAAACAGGGCTGTCCATTATCACGTTTACTTTCTGTGTTAGCCATAGAACCCTTTGTTAATAGTATTAAATCCATTAAGAACATTAATGGTATCAAAATAAAAGAAGATTTTTAACTAAAGATTCAAATCTTTGCCAATGATATTTTACTGACAATAGGAAAAACAGAGAATTTATTAGAACATACAGTTAGTTTTATGAGTCAGTTTGAAGAAATATCGGACTTAAGATTTAATCATAATAAAACAAGTACATTATTAATTATAAAAAATTAAATTGATACAAACATATTCTAACTTCATTTGGAATAGCAATCAAATGAAGTACCTTCATATAACCATTATGTATTACAGTAAAGAAGTGATGCAGACAAACTTTCAACAGGTTGTTCATTAAATTTTAAGTTTAAGTTTAGTCACAAATTGGAACAAATTCTTTTTTACTATGGAGGAATGAATTAATGCTTATTAAGATGGTAATTCGCCCTAAAATATTTGTCTTATAATCTTTAGTACTCCCTCCGCCACAAAAATTGATGAAGAAAAATATTTTACTTAAATTTTTTGGCACCTTAATAAACCAAGAGTTTCCTTTGGCACAGAGACAGTTGGGTTAACAGTGGAATAAGAGTCCCTGATATTCAATTGTATGCTTCAACAGTTGTAAATGATATAGTGTTGTGGATGAAGTCATCTTATGATTCAGAATGGAAACAAATACATCAATAAATATTATTAGTAAATAATAAATATATCGCAACCAGTCATAGACAAATAGTCTCAAATAGTTTTATCTGGTTATTAAAAGATTTTTGCTTAAATAGAATTACACCCTGTTCTCAGGTTGCCTTTTTAAATAGAATAATTTCTTCATTCCAAAATTTCACAATCTAACCATTGTATTAAAGACTTAATATTGTCTATGTCTCCAATTGCATATACAGATGACTGCATAGAAACTCATAACTTCAACAAAATGCTAGTATTTAAACAACAAAGCAACTTAATTTATTGGCATTAATTTTTAAATGGTACTAATATGTATACCGTTGAAAAACAAGATCCCAATACAATCAAGAGTCTAAGAATTGGTTACGTTTTACAAATATTTAGAGACTTTGTGAACACAGAGATTGAGATATTCAACCTAGATAAGAAATTGTTCCCCGAATTATTAATAAATATCAATAATAATACATTGAAAAATAAATCATGTTTGTCACAAATTTAAAATATTCTTAAGTTAGATTTCACATATTTAGACAATTCCTGTTGGAGCTACTCCTCAAAAATTAATAATGAAGACATCTGAAGTAGGCAGACTTCATTTGTCTGCAACCTGTGGGTATCGGATCCGACCTCTGATCCGAGCCGGCATTTCAAAAGCTTAGGCTCCAAGCTCCTAGCTCCTCCCTCTTACCCATAACCCCTTGCCAAGCCCTGACTGACCTCAGATTTCATTTGCCGCTTTCAAGTTGCGACTGATTCTTGAGCTCCTGGCGTTTTTTGGTGCAGATAAGTTATTTCTGACAGAAAAAGTTTAAATAATCTCAACCTTTTTCATTTAATTAGTTAGTGTTGAGTGTGTTAGGCTTTCCTCTCTCTTTATTTTTAACTTTTCACGGGTTTTTGCGTAGTTTGTGTGTGTGTGTTGTTTAGGCCTATTAGGGCTTATCATGTCGGAAGCCCATAAGGCTGTTTTCTCTAAATGTACCGAGTGTGGCCATAAGCTGTCCCCAGCGGATGGCCACACTCGGTGCGTTAAATGCTTGGGGGTTGAACACCTGTCATCTGGTTGTACCATTTGTGCAGGGTTCAACCCCCGAGCTTTGAGGGAGCGGAGGTCGAAGTTGGTGCTGGCGGGACTTCTCCCCCCAGATACCGCTTCGGCTTCTGCCCCTTCTACTCAGCAAGCTGTTGCTGTGGGCTCTCCTCCTCCGGCTGGGACTCAACCTCCCTCTAAGATGCCGGAGGAGAGAGAGTCTTCTAGGGAGAGAGAGAAGAAGGAGAGGCACAGGGAGAGGCACCACAAAAGGAGAGCCGAAACCTCCAGTTCGGCTCCTCCATCTGCTGGCCTCCCTGTGCCTTCTGGCTTTCCTCCTCGGCTCCACTCCCTCCGGTTCTCTCCTGGGCCCGAGGAGGAGGAGGCTAGCCCTTCAGCGAGGTCCCCGAGGCGGCTCTCTAGGTCCGCTTCGGTGGCCTCCACCAGATCCACTTTTTCTATGAGTGAAGCAGATATGGACCGGATGATGAGGAAATTCATCCAGGCCCAAATGCAAATGGGAGTGCTCTTAGCCCCCCCCATCCGGGAGGGGCTTGACCCTTTTCGCCCCTTTGGCTCCTTCTCCGACCCATACCACGGGTTCGGAGCTGTCGGCGCCGGGCAGAGTTGGATCTGGGGGTGGGTCGGATCCGATAGGTCGGCGCACCTCGGATCCGTCCCATCCCTTGAGTGCTTCGGGTACTTTGGACCCGACCTCTCGGAGCCGAGGACCGAGCCTCGGATCCGAGGGAGCTGGTGTGTCTTCGGCTCCGTCCAGGTCGGAGCACACGGTCTCGGATCCGACGGTTTCGGCTCCGACTCGATCCGTCGTCGGATCCGAGTGGGGTCGGCTCTCGGGGTTTAGAGAAGCTGGCTCCCCTCGGCCTTCGACGTAGTGGAAAGGGCACTGTTGAGGACGTCCGGACCCCGGTCCCTGCCACGGCTCCATCCCGCACTCCCTTGCAGTTGGGCCAGGCTCCCACCAGCTGGTCCCAGGGACAGCCCGCCTCGATGTCCCAAGTAGTTCCCTTGGAACATCCAACTGCGGAAGAGTACTCCTCGGACAGCCCCCCCCGATGAAGTACCTCGGAAGCGTAAGTGCAAAAGGAGGCACATGGACTCCCCCGAGTCCGTTACCGAAGACACAGACTTGGATGAAGGGGAAGGCTCCCCAAGGTCACCCCCTGAAGACGTCTCATTTGGAGACATTATGGAAATGTTAAGGATCAGGGGGGGGGGGTGGTCTGCCCCCAAGGCTTCCTCAGACGAGTCTGTGTTCTTGGAGGCATTCGAGGCGGGCCCATCTACCTCTTGGGTGTCCCCTCCTGCCGACCCTCTTTTGGACCTTATTTCCATCAGAGCGTGGAAGGATCCGGACACCGTTGAGCCTGTTCCCAAGCGTCCTGATCGCATCCTTTCCCCACCGGCGGACCGCACTCACTGGAGCAAGGGCCCCCCAGTAGATGCCATGATGATGGCTGCAGCCACTAAGAGGGAATTGGCCCAGGAGAGTCCCTCTATGCATCCTCCGGGCAAGGAGTCCCGCTCGATGGATCGCATCGGGAAGCGAGTTTTCAGTTCAGCAACCTTCTCTTTGAGAGCACTGAACTATATGGCACACGTCATCAGGATGCAGCGGGATCTGATTAAAGAATACGCTGCATCTCCCCCAAAGTCCATGTCGGGTGAGGATAAGCAGGTATACTCTACCCGAATGGCCACTCTTAGATCGGTCTCCAACACGTCTATGCGGCTACTTTCTCATGCTACCGAGGGAGCCGCTAGAGCCAGCGGAGCAGGCCTAGTCATGAGGCGGCAGGCCTGGCTCCGCCACTGTGATTTCGCAGAGCCCTTCAAGGCGACTTTCGCGAATGCCCCCTTTGACGGTTCTGCCTTGTTTGGTAAGACTGTTCGCGAGACACTGGTCCAGAGCGAAAAGGACGGGAAGACGCTGTCTGCCGTCGGAGTCCACTTCTCAGCTCCCCAGAGGTCCTTCTCAAAGAACCAAAAGGGACAGAAGAAGATGTGGTTCCGGAAATCGCAGCAGTCCCAACCTGCTCCGGATAACCAGTCCTCCCGTGGCAGAGGAGGACAAGGGAGGTCGCCGTCCTAGAGGCAGAGGGGCTCCTAGAAACTTTGGGTCCAGAGAACCTTTCTCTGAGCGACCCACGCAACAGCCCTGAAGGGTTGCCCGGCTGTCCGTCTCTGGAGGCAGTCGGGGGGCGTTTCTCGAGGCACCTAACTTCTTGGGAGTCCATCACATCAGACCGTTGGGTGCTTCGCGTGATATCCAGAGGTTATACAATTCCCCTGTTCAAAGTTCCCAGATCTCGCAGCCTCCCAGATGTTCCACCCGACCAAAGGGAGGCAGCAGCTATCGAAATCGAACAGCTGCTAGAAAAAAAGAGCTATCCAGTGTGTCCCCCCAGATCAAACCGGGTCAGGGTTTTACTCCAGGTTCTTTTTGGTGCCAAAGAAAACGGGGGACTTAAGACCAATCTTAGACCTTTCCCAGCTGAACCTGTCAGTAACCAAGAAAAAGTTCCGGATGGTCACCCTTCAATCTATACTCCCCCTCTTGAGGGAGAACGACTGGATGTGCTCCATCGACCTCAAGGACGCGTACTACCACATTCGCATGGACAGGCGGTCCAGGAGGTTTCTTCGCTTCTGGCTGGGAGCCAGTCATTATCAGTTCAGGGTCCTCCCCTTTGGTCTCACCTCAGCCCCCAGGGTGTTCACCAAGGTTCTAGCGGTGGTAGCGGCCCACCTGAGGCTCCAGGGATTACATGTCTTTCCGTACCTGGACGACTGGCTCCTGACGGCATCATCAAGGCATCTTCTGTGCTCAGCCAGGGACTACTTTCTTCAACTAGCCCCAAGGCTGGGCATCACTGTCAACTGGGAGAAATCTTTACTGCACCCCACACAAGCTATAGATTTCATAGGAGGAAGGCTAAACACCAGGTCAATGCGAGCCTTCCTCACTCCAGACAGAATTGCCAACCTGAAGTGTCATGTAGCAGCGGTCCTGCAACCATCTCGAACTGCAGCTTCGGTCCTGAGGGCCCTAGGTTCAATGGCGGCAGCTATCCCGCTTCTCATTCATGCTCGCTTACGAATGCGGGTTCTTCAGTGGACCCTTCAGGTTCAGTGGTCCCCTCTTTGTTCCTCTCTCAACACTCCGATAGCGGTCAGCAAAGCGTGCAGAGATTCCCTTCTTTGGTGGCTTCTTTCTCCGGAGCCCCTGACAGGGAGACCTTTTTGTGCTGCATTTCCCCGAGCCACAGTGACCACGGACGCTTCTTGCCTCGGGTGGGGGGGGCATTCTGCGGGAATGATTGTCCAAGGCACGTGGAACCCCACAGAGACGTCGTTGCATATAAATGTCCTGGAAATGAGGGCGGTGCTCCTAGCGTTGCAAGCACTTCACCACGTTCTTCCATCAGGGACTATTGCGATTCAGACAGACAACATGTCGGTAGTCTGGTACATCAACAAACAGGGAGGAACCAGGTCTTACCCCCTTTGTCGAGAGGCCATGAGAGTCTGGGAATGGGCAATTTCCACCAAACGCTTTCTGGTAGCAACGCACATTCCGGGAAAATCCAACATCCTCGCGGACAAACTCAGTCGCACCATTCTTTCTCCTCACGAGTGGTCTCTCAATCCTCAGCTAGCGAAGAAGATTTTTGCCATTTGGGGACAACCCTGTTGCGATCTTTTTGCCTCTCCCTCAAACGCCAAATGCGACAATTTCTTCGCTCTGCTTCCCCCACCAGGGGAATTCCCGAGAGATGCTCTGGTGCATGCTTGGCCTCCCGGTCTCCTTTATGCCTACCCTCCACTACCTCTGATGCAGAGGCTTCTGCAGAAAGCCAACAGTTTGGGGAGCAGAATGATTCTCATTGCCCTGTTCTGGCCTCGTCAACCCTGGTTCCCCTTTGTATGGTCTCACAAAATCAATCCACCCTGGATTCTGGATCCGATTCCGGATCTCATCTCCCACCCTCTGGGAATTGCGGTTCCCAATCTGCGCACCCTGAAATTGACAGCTTGGCTGCTCCAGTTCCATCCTTGATTAGGACTTCCGGTATCTCATCACCGGTCAAGGCCATCTTAGTGGCAGCTCATAAACCTTCCACCAGGCAGGTGTATCGGAGTAAATGGAAGAGATTCTCTATTTGGGCGGTACAGAGAACTTTGGATCCCTTCTCAGCACCTATGTCACCAGTGCTGGATTTTTTAACAGACCTCTTTCATCAAGGGGCAAGTTCTTCCACGATTAAGGTACAATTGGCAGCTATCTCGCATTACCACATTGGTCATGAGACAGCTCCCCTCATGACGGCGAAATTATGCAAAACCTTTCTAAAAGGAATTTTTTTGTTGAGGCCTCCAGTCAAGGAGGTTGTACCACCTTGGGACTTATCGTTAGTTCTGCAAGCCCTCACTGCTCCTCCCTTCGAGCCTGCAGCTTCTACAGATCTAAAGTACCTTACCTGGAAGACTGCCTTCTTGGTAGCTATCACTTCAGCCAGAAGAGTGTCTGAGCTACAGGCTCTATGCGTCAAGCCGCCTTACCTTTCTTTCTTTCCTGATAGGGTGTACCTCAGGACCAATCCATCTTTTCTTCCGAAGGTCTCTTCTGAATCTAATATTAACCAATCAATCAATTTACCTGTGTTTTTTCCCAGGTACTCAAACAAAGGAGAATACAAATTACATTCCTTGGATGTTCATAGACAATTACGTTTTTATGTTCACAGAACAGCTGGTCACAGGAAATCAGATCAGCTGTTCGTCTCCTTTGCTAAATTTGCTTTGGGTAAAGCAGTGTCTAAAGTCACACTATCTAGGTGGATTGCTAATTGTATTCTGCAGGCTTATGACACTTCAGGTAGACCTGCTCCTCAGAGGGTTACGGCTCATTCTACTAGGGCTGTCTCCACGTCAGCCGCCTTTAGGTCACGTGTTTCATTGGATGATATTTGCGCAGCAGCTACTTGGGCCTCGCCTCATACTTTTATTTCTCATTACAAGGTGGATGTTGTTTCCAGAGGAAGAGCATCCTTTGGCTCAGCGGTGCTCCGAAACATCCTTCCATGACGGCCGCCCAAGATTCAGGTAGCTGGGGACTCTGTCCCACAGGTTGCAGACAAATGAAGTCTGCCTACTTCAGATTTAGAAGTTATGTACTCACCATAACGTTCCATCTGAGTAGGTGACTTCATTTGGATGCAACCATCCCCCCCTCCATCCCCCTGACCTTTATAGAGCGAGTATTTATGCTGTTTTCTTCGTGTACTGTTGTCAGTATTTTTGAGGCAAACTCAATCTGAGGTCAGTCAGGGCTTGGCAAGGGGTTATGGGTAAGAGGGAGGAGCTAGGAGCTCTGAGCCTAAGCTTTTGAAATGCCGGCTCGGATCCGAGGTCGGATCCGATACCCACAGGTTGCATCCAAATGAAGTCACCTACTCAGATGGAACGTTATGGTGAGTACATAACTTCTAATTCTCTGAAGAAGACAAGAAAATAATAAACTCTGGAGAAAAAAAACTACATCTTCATTATATTGGAAAAGTTTGACTTGAAATATTTTAACAGAGCTGTTGTCAGTCCTAAGAAACTTGCAGTTATGTATAAATCAAATAGAATTAAATGCTGGAGATGTGATTCTGAAATAGATGATTGGGCACACATGATATATGGATGTGAAGTCATCTCCCCTTTTTGGAAAGGGGAGATGACTTTTTGGTAAGATAGTTGTAATATTTCTAAATCTTTGCTTTTTTTTTTAATGCTCCGATTCCTGTGAATTCCAAAAATCCAAGTGCCTCTTCTTTGGTCTGTTGTTGCTATAGGCAGAAAAGTAGTTACTAAAACTTGGAAGAGTAAAGTTACCCCTCTAGTGTTGAATTTGAGTATGGCAGGATTGTTTGCAATAGAGAATTGCATACTATAAAGACGAGAACTTCAAATATTACACATTCATAAGTCTTAGCTCAAACTTAGACTTGCTTGAAAAATATTAATTGTTATGTATAATGTATTTATGTATACCTTTGATGTATTGATCAGCTGTTGACCAATGTAAATATTTGTTTTGTAATTGATTTGTTTTTAAAACCAAACAAAGAAAAATAAATAAGTTTGAGTTTATTGATACCTTAAGTAATGACTTTCAAAGAATAGTACTAGTACTAAAATTTAAGGTAAAGGAAAACATACTGCAGTGTTAGAACCCATTGGATTTGGACATTTTAGTTGGATGGGATCATTAAACTCAAGTTGCATTTAAACTCTGATTTATGTATTTATTTGCTTCATTTATCTGTCTTGTCTGTCTGTTCAACCAACCATTCTTTGTTGACAGGGATAGTCCCACTAGGCCAGTGGCCTCTCTTTCAGGGGAGAATCAAGGTTGTATTTATACTACCAGATGCCCTGGCCAAATATCCCCTAGAACTTCACCTGCTGTTGCTGTGAGATATTTTGCATTAATCCAAGCTACAATCAATGCACGCAGATGGAATCTCTGTTTAATGACTAACCTGAAGGACGACAAATTCATGAGTGCAGCACCCCAGTGACCTGGTGTGGGAACCGAATCTGCAGTCCTTTGCATGAAAAGCTAATGTGTGCCACCTGCAATTTTTTTTTTAATTTAAATAAAATGTAGCTAAGAAGTTATACTGAAAACTATGTTTTAGTATCTAGTCTGCCTAGGTGTTAACAGTAAAACTGAATTTAATTGCTACAGTATTTTCTCAGTGATGTTTTTTGGTTGAATGTTTACTTCTTTCCAAACTGCAGACATTTCCCAGCAGTGTTTATTTAAACATTTGCATAAGTAAGGAAAGAGCAGAAGGAGATAAATATGTAGACCATTGTATTTTACATATACCTGTTACTCTTGGCATGGCTTTTGCCCTTTATAGGTTCATAGGTTCGTACTAGGCTATCTGCCCTAGGGCATTTATAAGCCTAGCCAGAGTGTGTGTGGCTTTCACCACCCCTTAGAATGAGAATACTACGCCCATTTAGGGTTTAGTTTACTGTGCCTCTGTCTAGTAGTGAGACAGAGATGACCCCCGGGGTAAACCTACGATCTCCCATCCACTCGTCAAGACTTCTCTTGAATAGTGTTAGTGAGGGGCTCTGCCTAACATGGATTGGGATTCTGTTCCAGAGTGTAGGGAGCCTCTGGGTTATGAATCTGTCCCTCCAGCACGTCCTATTTATTTCTGTGGTGAGGTTTAAGTCTCTTGCTCTCATGGCTCTGATGGATTTGGAGTTTTTGAGGTGGAGCATGTCCATTAATTCCGGATTGGACTTGGCCTTGTACGTTAGGCACAGGTCATCTCTGAGTACGCGGTATGCGACTGAATAGAGTTGGAGTTTTTTCAGTCGGGCTGCATATGACATATGTTTAAGACCCTTTATCCTCTTGGTGAGGAACTTTTGGGGTCTTTCCAACTGCTGCAGGTATCGGGTAAGATACATCCCAAATGGGGCATTGTACTCAATCATTGGCCTAATAAGAGATGAGTACAGGGGCACAATGACCTCTCTTGATCTAGATGTGAAACCCTTCATGATAAGGTGGGCAGTATAGAAGGTCTTCCTAACCACTTTGGCAATGTGAGTGTCAAATGAGAGGTTACTGTCAACCTGGGTCCCTAGGTCCCGGATTACCTCTTCCGTACTTAATGGATTACCACCTATGTGGTAATTTGTGGGTACCTTGTTTTTCCCAAAGGGTATGACTATACATTTTTTGGCGTTAAGCTTAAGGCCATGGCTCTGGCACCAATTATCCGTTTCTATGAGTCCTCTCTGAAGGATGTTTGTGTCCGCTGGAGTATCAATTATGGCGCCCAGTTTGCAGTCATCTGCTAACTTTGTCATCCACAATCCTCCTGTGTTTGCCTGTACCTCGGAAAAATAAATGCCGAACAAGAGGGGTCCCAGGACTGAGCCCTGTGGGACACCGCTTGTGACTGGCTTAGAGTCTGACATAGATCCAGCAACTCTGACCCTGTGGGTTCTGTCCTTGAGCCAGTTTGCAACCCATCTCGTGACATATGGGTTTACATTTAAGCTGGTGAGTTTGTCTATGATGCCCGAGTGTGGTATTGTGTCAAAGGCTTTTGCAAGGTCAAGGTAGGCTGTGTGAACTGCCTTACCTTCACCAATGGCCTTAGTGACAGTTTCAAAAAAGTCGACCAAGTTCAAAAGGCAGGATCTGCCCTTGACAAAGCCAAATTGGGTAGGATCCAATGTCTGTAGGTCCCCAATGTCTTTGTTTATGAGTTCCATAATGATCCTCTCCATAGCTTTGCAGACCAGGCTCGTCAAGCTTATGGGGCGGTAATTTCCAGGGTCCGTAGAAGCACCGCCTTTGTGAAGTGGGAGCACTGTTGCCGTACGCCACTCTTTGGGTACATATCCTGTAGTAAGGCTAAGATTAAACAGCAGCCTTATGTTTGGGTTTAGTTCCTCTTGGATTTCATGTAGCACACAGCCCGGGACACCGTCCGGTCCCATTGATGCTGTGTTTTTAGCTTTAGAGGGGGCGGCTCTCACCTGGACATCTGAGATGTTAGGGAGGCTACACTCTGCTGGGATAGTTATTTCTCCTTTTGGGGGGGAGGGGGAGGAGAAATTTGCACTGAACCTGTCTGCCAGAATGTTGGCAATGTCAGTGGGTTCAGTGTATTTATTGTCATTTTGGACTAACTTTGAGCATATCTGGGAGTTTCCACCCAGGTTTCTAACATAGCTAAAGAAGGCCTTGTGATTGTCTTTTGTGTCTTTTGCGATTTTTCTCTCAAAGTTGGCCTTGGATGATTTTATGAGTGATCGTAGTTTTTTGCTAGTACTGATCAGAGATGCCTTCCCATTTAGGGATTTTGCTCTGTTATGTAGTAGCTTCCTCCTTCTGTTGTAAAGTTTGTTTATGGCTGGGATTCACCAGACCGGGCGCCTGCCTTTGGGGGAATGGGTCTTGGTTTTATTTTTGGATTGCATGATCCATGCATTCTTGAAGGTGCCCGTAGAAGGCATTTGCAAAGGATTCAGCAGTGTGGGTTGTGGTTTCCACTGGCCCAGGGACCTTGAAGGATACCACTTCAGTCTTAAGAAGTGTGAAGTTGGCTTTTGAGAAGTTCTTCACTGTGGTCTTTTGTGCAGGGGGTGGGGGCGGGATGCGGATTTCCAGTGAGATTAATTTATGGTCTGATCTTACCAATGAGGGATATACTTCCGGTGTGGAACATTTTGTCCCCATGTTTGTGATGATCAGGTCTAGTATATTGTCTCCTCTTGTGGGAATGGTGACTAATTGTTCCATCGCATTTGAGTTTATGAATTCTAGGAACCTTTGGGCTAGGGTGTTTGGGCTTGAGTAATGTTCCCAGTCTATGTTTGGGTAGTTGAAGTCTCCCAATATGATGGTATTTGGAGAGACATTCATACTCTCCAGTGTCTTCAGGAAGGCTGTGTGGGTTTCCTGAGTTTGAGAGGGTGGTCTGTAGCATGCCACAAATTGTAAGGCAGTTTTGCCTATGGTTAGTTGCACCTGGATGGTCTCCGATGCTTCGTGCGTTGCCACTAACCTGGAGGTGTGGGTATCTTTGATGAATATGGATACTCCCCCTCCTTTTGTGGTTCGGTCCAAGTTTTGGGGCCGGAAAGCATGATATGAGGTAAAACCTGATAGTGCTGGGATGCTCTCAGGAGCCTTGAACCAGGTTTCAGTCACTGCACAGACATCAATGTTCTCCATACTGAGGAGGGCTTCGAGGGTGTGCATCTTGAGGTTTAGACTTCTGGCATTCAGCAGCTTTACCCTTATTTTTTTTCCACTTGTGTTTTCTAGGGAGGTAGGTTTGTCATTTGAGCCTTGCCTAAAAAAGGCACTATGGGGTGGCAAGAGCCTTGGCCAATATCCGGAAGCCCAGGGGTGACAGGTGCAAGCCATCCCTTGCGAAGCAGCGTGGCTTGTCGAGCATGTCATCCCAAGCAGGCAGACATTGGATCCCCTTTGAATGACACCAGTAATTAAGCCAATTGTTAAAACTGATCATTTTGTCTTTGTACTGTGGCATAATTCTTGGTGAGGGTAAGATGCTGCTCAGGGTCAGGGTCATACCGGCCCGGGCTACATAATCAGAGAGCTCCTCTATGTCTCTTTTCATGTAGTCCAGGGAGGTACGTCTCAGGTCGTTCACACCGGCATGTACAATGACTGAGTCATATTTGTACTTGCTGTGTAGTGACCTGAGTGCTTCTGTTATGTGGCAGATTCTAGCTCCCGACAGACAGCTTACTGTGACCCTCTCCTTGTTCAGTCTGGTGAGCGGGATGTCAGTGTGTCTGACTATGGAGTCACCTATTACAAGTGTGTCTGGCATGTTGTTTGGCCTTAAGGGCTGTGACTGTTTAGCACACTGACTTTGTGAACTATGTGTTGCATGTGCTATGTCTTGAGGTGGCGGTTGCTTGGGTGTCTGCTTTGGAGGCCTCTGTTGTTTTGGTAGATTTTTAATCAGCACCTCCGAGTATGTTTTTGTGTGTGTATGTGTTTGGTTTGCAGTTGTGATAGTTCTATGTGAGACTGGGTTTGTGGTGTGCGTGGTTACCTTCTCCTCCTGCCTGGTCTTGCCAGTACTGAATTGAGAGCTCAGCCTCCAGTTTGGCTATATAGTTGCATCTCTCGCATATATTTGTATTTGTTGGGAGGAAGAGAGGGTTGTCTGTGTACATGAGGCAGTTGTAACATTGCCTCAAGATTCCCAGATTCACCAGCTGAATAGGAGAGGATGCCAGCAACTGACCCTTCGACATGCTAGAATAATGAAAAAGATTGCTGTGTAACTGAGTCAGAAAGGATCTATAGGGAAATGGGTAGTCAAGGGAATTTAGGTGAAAGAAGTACTTTCTTTTGTTTAAGAGTGCTTTACCTGTATAAAAAATGCTTTAGGAGCAAGTGCTGAGCTTTACAGTTAGAGAATAGGCTGTTTGGATTGCAAGTAGAGCAGTTCTAAGGGAAAAATTGAAGAGTAGACTTTACGGAGCCAGAAATAGTTTAAACTTGATTAACCGGTGCTGCTCTATGAGCAACTTCGCGCTAAAGCGCGCAAAAACGGGCTTTATAGCAGGGTTTGAAAAGAGCCAGGAATTGACCCAAAATGGCCAATAAACTACAAGTTGCTGGGCTGGAACCAATCCTCTAGGGACAAATAGGTTGCTCAGTGCTCCCCACTCCCACTGGTGAACAAGAAGCTTCCTCTTATCCAAATAAGGATATGGATAGCACAGGAACTAAGACAAAGCCCAGAGATCAGCAAAATCTGAAGACTGGACTATTCTAGTTCAGAAAAGCGGGAAAACAAGGATATTTTTTGTTTTTTTTTTCTTTTTTTTACAGAGAAAGGAGAAAAAGAGTAGCAAACAGTAAATGCTATAAAATGGCTAGCGCACTTGAGTGTGTTAGCCTAACAATTAAATTAAACAAAAATAACTTTTTAAAGTGCTAACAGTTTAAAATCAACACAAGTACAGTAAAAACAATATGCAGAGCTGTTTTTTAGGCGAAATGCAGTCGAGATGCTGTAATTAATGCGAAAGCCAGAAAAAAATACTTATAAATCCAGGAAAGTCACTCTTTCACTCTCTGCTTATAGATTAATATATTTATTTGTACTGTAGCTGAGTAACTGTTTCACTTACGTAAAATGCTTGCATTAGTTTGAGTTATGGTAACACAGTCTTGTGACATTCAAATGCAAAACACCTGCTATTAAAAAGGCCTGTAGCTTAATCAGGCACAGATTTGCTTCCCTTGAAAGAGGGATATGCAAGACAAAGAATGAGGACTGTTGAGGATGCCATAACCAGAAACTGGGTATTAGTAGAAACTGCAGATTTACCTGTAGAGTTCTAGAAGTTCAGGATTTACTTATGGTATATCAGTTTAATTCTGCATCTACAGGGAGTCTACATTGAGGATTTTTTGAATGTTGTAGGCAGCCTGTTCTGAGCTGCAGCATCTAAAGGGTGAACTATGTGGACTTCTGGTTTTCTGAGAGGCTTTAAAAACTATTCTAAGTTACCAGAGTAGTATGCTTCTGATTTCTTTTTCTTAGAATTAACTTTCTGCTGGCATTTTTGCACTGAAAATAAACTGTTCTTTTTACTTGTACTGTAAGTAAACTGTACTTTAAACCATAAAGTGAGTCTCCAGCATGTTTAAATATACTACTGTATTTTTAAAAAATGCATTAATATAGTGCTAGTCATTTTATTTTCTGAACTTGGGACAAATTTTCCTCTAGAGAAAGAGGAAGAAATAGAACTGCAAAACTGAAAAAAATGCCTGTTTTCATAGCATTAGTTATTTTTTAACACTGACCTGAGTGGCACAAATATACTTAACAGATAACCTCCTCATAACTGAGGAAGTAGTCCAGTGCAAAAGAGAGCATAAATACACTACTTAGTAATCAAAAACAAAAATGCATAACTAATACGCATGACAGCTGCCCCACACTTTTTTTTTTTAATTTATCCCTTTTTTTATGCTGCATTATATCTTTAAAATCTTAATCCTGCTGGCATTCTCTTTATCATAAGCCCACACATCCATGTATGTATTCACACTGTCTGTCTCTCTCTCTGTCTCTCTCACACACATGCATACACAGTGCTTTCACATAAATAATCAGAATTTCTGCCTTTTTTCTCTTATCTTGCATCCGAGATGGGCCAGCTCTGAAATGACGCACATTTTACATTTTTGAGTATTGTTATGAAACTTTTCCTCTAGAAATTAGTCTCAGTTGATACACTACCCAAGTAATTTCCTGTGTACTCTGCCCAGAGTTCTGTAGGTATAGCAGAGTATCTGATGTTGTCATTTTCATTCTTCCTCAGCGTATGGGTAAGATCTGACTTGGCCACATTCTACAGACTTCAGATCCAACTCTCTAGCTCCTTCTCTACCAATAATGCCCTAGTTCATCCCCAATACCAAAGATCTCATTTGCAGCCATCTCTCATGGACGTAAATCCTCTCTCTGAGCATATTTCAAGCCCTTTTGGCTATGTAGCAAGTAAGTTTTATTTTTTTTAGAAAAAACAACTTTCTAGTTAATTGCTTAATTATATACTTTTTCCCTCTTAGTTTTCAGGTTTTCTTATCGTTAGTCCACGCTACCTCACTAAGGTAATTTCTTATGTACCGTTTTTGGTACCTTTATCTTGTCTACCGTTTTCTGTTTTTTTTTCCTTTCCTAGTTCGACAGGGTATTCTTTACTACCATGGTCGTTGGTCCTTTACTGAAATCTTTTACTGTAGTCCTTTACCAAAAAAAAGTACATAAATAAAATATGTACATTTCTTATCATCTCTGTTTCAGTTATTGCTAAAAGACTATGGTTGAGAAGCTTACAGGGTTTAAAAAATGCACTTCCTGTGGTCACAAAATTCCAAATTCGAATGCCCATAGGGAGTGCATTTATTGTCTAGGAGCAGCACATCTGACTATGAACTGTACTATTTGTGCCGTCTTTAACTCGAGGGCTATTGCAGACAGGAGGAATAAGGTAATCTTAAAAGAGTGATCTCCTTTTTCTTCCTCCTCCTGGGCTCAACCCTCCAGCAAATCGTCCAAGGCTTTGTTGGAGTATAGAAAACTATTTGCACTTGTGTCTCCGAAGACTTCAGCGTCCTCAGAATCTCCACAAAAATATGGAGATCATCAGATCAATTTCGTCAGATCCAAAGAGAAAAACTTTGGATCCTGATTCTTTGGATCCAGTAGACATTTCAGGCAGTCCTACTGCTCAGCCTATGAATCCAAACCCATTGGATCCGACTTTTGGTATTTATATGCAGAGAACTCGCTGACATGGGTTTGTCAACCCTATTTTTCCTCAGCTCCATTCTTTCCCTCATGCATATCTGAGGAACCACTCCAGACCTCAGTCCACTACCTTATTTGTCCCGTCCTCCAAGAATCTTTCTGAAGCTGAAGTGGATAGGATGATGAGAAAGTTCCTCAGAGCTGAGATCCAGGTGGGGGTTACACTGTCTCCATCTCCCATTGGATCTTTGAGCTTTCCTGCCACTTCCCATACAGTTGTATCTCCTTCTCCATTCTTTCTTTTTTGTTTCAGAGTCCTAGGATCCAAGTTTACTGGTGTCAGAGCTGAAGGGAATTGCATCTTCGACCCTGATGGTTTTCCTGACCAGTTATGCTCCTGTTCATTTGGACTGGGATGAGTGTTGGAGTCGAAGTGTCTGATCCATGGAACTAGGTTCTACTCCAGTGAAGTCAGATCCATGCTTTTGCCCCTTGGAGCCTCAGCACTAGATAGCTTGGGTCCAGCTCCGTCCTCAAGGCATAGATCTGGATATAGTAGTGGTTTTCCTGCTTTGGAAGTCTCTGCTTCATTGTGGCCAGTGACAGCTTCTCCTAGTCTGTAGGCCTTTGAGGTTGTAAAGGGGTGTTTTCTTGTTTAAGAGATCCAGTCTCCTACGTCCCTGGATCCTACACTTCCCCCCTGTGGTTCCAAGATATGATCCTTTCATACTTACTCCACAAGGGCAACCAATACCAACTAGCATCCAGGCAGTTCCCATAGAGGAACTACCCTTCTCTTCTGACACTTCCCCAGAACATCCTACTGAGGAGGTTCACTGAAAGAGAACATGTGAAAGGAGGCACATAAATTCCCCCTTGGAGTCTCTCACCAAAGATGCTGCCGTCGATGAAGGGGAAGGATCCCCCAGATCTCCACCTGATGATGTCTCATTTGGAGATCCTTAAGCAGAAAGGTGGTTGGTCCTTAGATAGTCCTTTCTCTGAGGAGTCAGTATTTCTGGAGGCTTCTAGTGTTGAGGCATGTATGTCCTGGGTGACTCCCCTGGACAGTGAGCTTATCAACCTAGTCTCTCACCGGGTATGGAAGGAACTGGATTTTGTTGAAGCAATCCTAAGTTGCACAGACAATTTTAGCTATTCCAAAATATAAGCCCCATTGGAACAAAGGAGTCCCTGTTGATGCAATGGTTGTGGCAGCAGCCACCAAGAAGGAACTAGCAGAACAGAGCTCCTCTGTCCAGCCCCCAACAGAGAGTCCAGGGTGTTGGATAGATTTGGAAAGTGCATATTTACCTCTGCAACCTTTGCCTTGAGGTCCCTGTACTGTTTGGCACAGTTTACAGGACTGCAGAGGGATTTGACCAAGGAATTCTCAAAATCTCTGAGTCCATGTCTGTAGCTGGCCACTCTTTTATCTATTTCCACTGCGTCCATGAGGTTGATTTCTCATGCAGCAGAAAGTACCTGGTTCAGGCACTGTCATAAGGAGACATTCCTGGTTGCAGTTATGTGATTTTGCAGAGCCTTTCAGGTAGTCTTTCATCAATGCTTCTTTTGTTGGAACATCCTTGTTTAGCCCTTCTGTGAAAGAAACACTTTCTTGCAGTGGACAGGAAGTAAAGACTTTGTCTTAGGGATTAGTTTCTCTAACCCTCAGCAATCCTTTTCAAGGAATTAGAGGAGGCAACAAAATGTGGTTCCATATATCCCAAGGATCTTTCCAGGATTCATGCTAAGGCCACTCCTTCAGAGGCAGAGGAGGGAGTTCAAATGGAAGACAGGATGCTTACAAAATTCGAGTTTGAGATTCCTTTCTGGATAGTCCCTTTCAGCACTCCTGACGGGGATGCCTGACTGCTCGCCTCCGGAGGCAGTCAGGAGACACTTGTCCTTGCACCCAAATGCCTGGGCTGCTATAACAGAAGATTCTTAGGTAAATAAATAGTATTCCTAGGTTACTTTATACTATTTCCTAAATGCTGACTTCCAAAAGAAGAAAGCTTCCTAACATTCCACCCAGTCAGAGAGAAGTGTCATTCAGGAAGTCCTGCCAGACCAGAGGTGATTTGGAACTTACTTTAGGTTCTTTTTATTGCCCAAAAAGATGGGGGACCTGAGACCAATTTTGGACCCATGCAATCTAAACCAATATGTGAGGAAATGAATGATGAGTTGTCTATCTCACCTTCATTCTTACTGGTTGGGTTCGGAGCCGATTCTCAGCTCCGACTCTGCCATCGTCAATAGCTCGAGAGCTGTTTACTGGCTTGAGGCTACCCCATATCCCATGATGCCTGGCGCTAGCTACCCAGATCTCGTTCGCCGCTTCAGACTGCGAGGTTTACTGGCTCAGGCTTTGTATACTTTTTGTATTTTTACTAAATTTTACTAAATTTTTTTCTTTATAGTGTACCTAATTACTTAGTTGTTTTATTCCCCAAGCTAGATTTCCTAGGTAGCTTTTATCTCTCTTGTTTTTCTTGAAAACTCATTTTACTTTGAGAGTCCCTCCCCCTTCCCTTCCTTTAGTGGTAGCCGTTTAAGTTAGAGGCTAACCAGTTTTGTTTTATTTAAAAAAAAAAAAATATATATATATATATATATATATATATATATATATATGTATATATATATATATGTATATATATATATATATATATATATATATATGTATATATATGTATATATATATATATATATGTATATATATATAAATATAATATCGATCGAGGTAGTGTCAGTAGTAGTAGACGTACTTAGTTTTGTGTTAGTGTGTGTTAGCTGTATAGTTTAGCTAGTTATACCTGCTAATTTGTTTTTTGGGTTGTGTGTGTGCGTATTTTCTCCTGTTTGTGTGTGTGTGTGTGTGTGTGTGTGTGTGGTAACATGTCCAAGGATACTAAAGTGTCCCGATTCAAGAAGTGTGACTCATGCTGTCAGAAGGTGCCTCTGACAGATGGTCACACTTTTTGTGTCTACTGTCTGGGCGCGGTGCACCTGCAGGACTCTTGTTTGGTCTGTCATGCTTTCAGCCCAAGGGTCCTGCAGGAGCGCAAAAATAAGTTAGTCCTTCGGGGTTTGCTTAAGCCACAGGATTCACCGGCTAAGGCTCAGCCTGTGAAATCCTCCAAGCCACCCAAGTCTTTGGCTCCGAGTTTTGAGCTGTTGTCGGGTGAAGCAGCACCATCCGCATCGGCTCCGGCTGGAGCCGATGTGCCTCCCTCACAGTCTGCTCCAACATGAACTTCGGAGCCGTCCGTGAGTCGAAAAAGTTCTAGGTCTCCCTCCTTGGAGTCGATACGCTTGGCTCCACGGTCACCTCTGCTCCAGTTGGAGCACAGTCATAAATCCTCTCACTCCTCTCGGTCCTCCAGACTTTCAGATCATGATTTGGAGAGAGTGGTCAGCAGGTTGCTGAAATCGCAGGCCCTAGCAAAAATGTTGTACAGCCCCCCTCATCAGGTGTCGGCTCCATCCACTTCTGCAAATATTCCTTCTCCGACTCCTCCCTTGAGTTCGCAGCCGGAGTTCGTTGGGGTCCGTGTCGTGGAACTGTCGGCTCCGATACCTTCTCCTTCGGTTCCGTCGTCGGCTCCGATCCCATCCTTGGTCCCGTCCTTGGAGGGATCTGGGTGCCAAGACTCCCTCATTGGCTCCAAGGGGGCGAGTGGCATCGGACCCTTGTCAGACCCTGCTCTCCCTCTCGGAGCTTTGGCGCAGGCGAGCTTGGCTCCTACATCGGCTTCGGAGCCATCCCCCTCGGTGCGGAGAGGGATTCCGATTTCTTCGGAACCGGAGTCTTCTCTGCGTCCGGGCAGGGACGCCTTCGAGGTCATGAGGAGTGTACTGGCCCCTGAGCCAGTCTGACGATCAACCCCATCGGCTCCTCCCCCTATGGTGCCTGCGTCTGCCTCTGACCCTCCTCCTGACCCCAATCATGGGGAACCAGCGCTTCAGGGCACCCCTTTGGGTGTTTCTTCCTCTTCCGAGGCCTCCCTTGATCACTCAGAGGAGCCACCTCGTAAGAGGAAGTGCAAGAGGAAGCACGTTGACTCCCCTGAGTCTGTCACATCAGATACCGACTTAGAGGATTCAGAAGCATCCCCGAGATCCCCCTCTGAAGATGCCTCCTTTTCAGACATTCTTGAAATCCTTAAGCAGAGGGGGAACTGGAATACCGTAGCCCCTTCCGAGGATGAGTCGGTATTTCTGGACGCGTTTGGTTCCCGACCCTCCACCTCCTGGGTGTCTCTGCCTTTCAACCTACTTATGTCTGTGGTGGCTCGGAAGGCGTGGTCAGCTCCAGACACAGTGGAACCAACCCCCAGGAGATCTGCTAAATTTATAACTGCACCTCAAGACAAACCGTTTTTATCTAAGGGCGTACCTATTGATGCCATGGTGGTAGCAGCAGCCACAAAGAAGGAGTTAGCAGAAACATCATCATCTGTCCATCCTCCTAACAAGGGGTCTAGGACTATGGACAGATATGGGAAGCGAATGTTTGCTTCAGCGACCTTCTCGATGAAGTCTCTGAATTATTTGTGCCATTTCACCCGCCTTCGGAGGGATCTCCTTAAAGAGCTTGGAGATGCCCTCCAAGATCCATCAGCTGTGGGGGCTCAAGCTAAGGTGGCCTCCCAGCTGGCGACTCTGAATTCAGTTGTTAACTCCTCCATGAGGCTCATTTCTTATGCAGCCGATGGTGCGAGTAGAGCCGCAGGCACAGGCGTTGCCCTTAGGAGGCACGCATGGATGCGGCTATGTAATTTTGCGGAACCCTTCAGAGCGTCTTTCCCCAATACCCCCTTTGATGGCTCCGCTCTCTTTGGACCCCACAGGTGAAGGACACACTAACCAGGTGGACCACAGGTGAAGGACACACTAACCAGGTATGAACAGGAAGGCAAGACTCTCTCTGCCGTGGGAGTCCGTTTTTCCACTCCTTCCAGACCATACCCCAAGGGTCAAGAGTGGAAAAATGTGGTTCCGTAAATCCCAAGGAGCCTTGCCTGACACACGTGGTGAGTTCCCCTCCAGGGGCAGAGGAGGGAACAATAACAGATGCCGCCCTCGGGGCAGGGGGTGTCCGCAGAACCAGGGCAGCAGAGAATCCTTCTCTGAGAAGCCCTTTCAGCATCCCTGAAGAGTTGCCCGGATGCCCACCTCTGGTGGCAGTCGGGGGAAGATTTTCGCTGTACCCCAAAGCCTGGCAGAATCCAACTCATGACAAGTGGGTACAGTCAATCATATCCGGAGGTTACAGAATTCCCTTTGCTGAACCCCCGTTATCGTCAAACAAGTCCCTTCCAGATGTTCCACCCAATCTAAGGGGACCAAGCAGCCAAAGAAATTTCAAAGCTGCTACACAAAAGGGTCATCTAGGAAGTCCCAGCAGACCAGATCAGATCCGGAACTTACTCAAGGTTCTTTTTGGTACCAAAAAAGACAGGGGCCTGGAGACCCATTTTGGATCTCAGCAGACTAAACAGGTCTGTACAAAGAACAAAGTTTCAGATGGTCACTCTACAGTCCATTCTACCCTTCCTGGGTCAGGACAATTGGATGTGCTCTATAGATCTTCAGGATGCATACTACCACATTAAAATGCACAGACGCTCCAGAAGATTCCTTCGCTTCTGGCTGGGAGCCAGTCATTATCAGTTCAGAGCTCTCCCCTTCGGTCTCACCACAGCCCCCAGGGTGTTCACCAAATGCATGGCAGTGGTTACGGCTCACCTGAGACGTCAGGGATTCCAGGTGTTTCCATATCTAGACTACTGGCTCCTCACTGCTTCCACCAGGCATCACCTCCTGCGAGCCAGGGACTACACTATCAAAACTTGCTCCAGGCTAGGTATCGCAATAAATTTCGAAAAATCTGCATTGTTGCCCTGTCAGCATATCACTTATATAGGCACAAATCTAAATACCAGAAACATGTTTGCGAACCTTCCACCGGACAGGGCATCACTAATTTGCCAACAAGTACAGATTTTATTAACATGCAAAACGATTCAAGTCAGGTTCATCTTCCGAATACTGGGTTCCATGGCATCAGCAATTCTTCTTGTCCCCCTGGCCCGCTTTCACATGAGAATCCTCCAGTGGCTTCTATTCACACAGTGGTCCTTCCAACAGCTTCCCATATCTCACAAGATTATGATCACAGAAGCATGCAAGAAGCACCTCGCTTAGTGGATGGTCTCCCCATCAGTGTCCCAGGGCAGACCATTTGTGCCATCCCCTCCAGTCGCCACAGTGACCACGGACGCCTCCCTGATAGGGTTGGGGGGGCATTATCAGGGCAGGACAGTCCAAGGCACCTGGCAGCCTCACGAGTACCATTTGCATATAAATGTCTTGGAGATGAGAGCCGTGCTTTTAGTGTTGCAAGCCCTTCAGGACTCTCTCACTCCCGGGACTACGGACAGTATGTCAGTGGTGTGATACATCAACAAGCAGGGTGGAACCAGATCGTATCCTGTATGTCGAGAAGCACTCAGACTCTGGCAGTGGGCGATCTCTTCCCAATGTTTTCTGATCGCAACGCACATCCCTGGGAGTTCCAGCGCCGTCGTAGACAGGCTCAGCAGAGCAATTCTCATCCCTCACGAGTGGTCTCTGAATCAGGTAGTTGCGGAACAAATCTTTTGCAAATGGGGTCAGCCTTGTTGCGACCTGTTTGCCACACCTTTCAACAGCAAGTGCAGCAATTTCTTCTCCCTTCTTCCACTTCCAGGCCACTCCCCCAGAGACGCTCTAGTCCACGATTGGCCTCAGGGTCTTCTTTACGCCTTTCCTCCGTTTCCCCTAATACCCAAACTCATACATAGAGCAACTGCGTTGGGTTGCAAAATGATCCTCATTGCCCCTTACTGGTCTCGACAAATATGGTTCCCATTCCTGCATCATTATCTTCTCGAGCAGCCTTGGATTCTGGATCCTATTCCAGATCTACTGATTCATCAATCGGGCAGACTGCATCGATCCCTTCAAACACTCCAGCTCACAGCTTGGTTGCTCCACTTCCAACCTTAGCCAGGCTTCCTAATATTTCCTCCTCTGTGTGGGAAATTATTATCTCATCGCACAAATCCACAACTAGGAAAACTTACGCTAGCAAGTGGAAACGTTTTTCTTGCTGGGCAGAGGCTAAGAATATAGATCCCTTTTCAGCCCCTGTCCATGAGATTCTGGAATTTTTAGCGGAACTCTTTCATTCTGGTTCTGCTTCTGCTACAATCAGGGTTCAGTTAGCTGCCATTTAGAATTTTCACATTGGGTTGTCTTCTAATAACATCATGTCCCACAAGCTGTGTAAAACCTTCCTCAAAGGAACCACTCTGCTCAGTCCCCCATTGAGGGATCCCCCACCTCCGTGCGATCTAAACTTGGTGCTAGCTTCCCTAATCTTGCCACCTTTTGAACTTGCAGCATCTTGCTCCATTAAGTTTTTATCCTGGAATACTCTCTTTCTGGTAGCCATTACTTCTGCCAGACACGTTTTGGAGCTTTAGGCTCTATGTATTCGTCCTCTATACCTAGTTTTCCATAATGATAGGGTTGCTCTAAGGACCAATCCTTCCTTCCTTCCTAAGGTCTGTACACAAAATAATTTGAATCAGTCCATAGACCTTCCTGTGTTCTTTCCTAATCACACCAATAACGCAGAATATAAATTGCACCAGTTGGATGTTCACAGACAGCTGCGTTTTTATTTGCATAGGACAAAAGACATCAGGAAGTCGGACCAGCTCTTCCTTTCCTATGCTGAGGGCAGACAGGGCCTTCCGGTCTCAAAGGTAACATTATCTAGATGGTTGTCTCACATTATTTCATTTATTTACCAGCTAAGAAACCAGAAATTATCTACCAAACCTGAAGGCCACTCTACTAGGGCATTGGCTACCTCGGTGGCCTTCCAATCTAGGTTGCCCATGGAGTCTATCTGTGCAGCTGCTAAGTGGGTTAACCCACATACCTTCATTTCTCATTACAAATTAGACATTGCTTCCAGGAACAGGGCTGATTTTGGTTCCACTGTTCTGAAGAGTCTGTTCCATTGAGCCACCCAGGATAGTAGGTGCTAGGGACGCTGTTCCAACCAGCAAGAATGAAGGCGAGATAGACAACTTAACATAAAGAAGTTATGTACCTACCATAACGTTCCATGTTAGTTGTCTTCTTCTCGCCTTCTTTCTTGCGTCCCACCCTCCATCCCCCTATCCTAGTAGACCGAGAAGAGTTCCTTATGTTTTTTTATCACTGGCTGAGTCTTCTCTGGCTATTACTTCTCACTATCAATCTCTCCAGTAGGTTCATGCATCCTACTACAGTTTACTGTATTATTATTATTATTATTATTATTATAATTGTTATTATTATGTCTGTAGTTAGGTTTACCAAACGAGATCTGGGTATCTAGTGCCAGGCATCATAGGATATAGGGGGGCCTCGAGCCAGTAAGCTGCTCTCGAGCTTTTGAAGATGGCCGAGTCAGAGCCGAGGATCGGCTCCGAACCCAACCAGCAAGAAAGAAGGCGAGAAGAAGACAACTAACATGGAACGTTATGGTAGGTACATAACTTCTTATTCTTTGCTTAGCAGCTTTCAAGTTGTTTAAGGCTTTTCTAGTGGGCACCTTCTTGTTCAGACACCCAGTGAAAGATCCGTCACCTCCTTGGGATTTAACAGTAGCACTTCAAGGATTAACTCAACAACCCTTTGAACCTTCAGCAAAACTGACTTAAAATTCCTGTATTGGAAAATGGCCTTTTTAGTTGCTATTACATCTGCTAAAAGGATTTCCGAAATCCAGGCTCTTTCGTCAAATGCCCTTTGCATTGTTTTTTTTATAAAGACCAGGGTTACCTTATGAACCAATCCTTCTTGTCTACCAAAAGTTGCTTCTGAATCATATACAAGTCAAACCATTCATTTACCAGTCTTTCCAAAATTTTCGAACAAGGAAGCATACACACTGCATCGTTTAGATGTGCATAGACGGCTACGTTTCTGTTTACAGAGAACAAAAGATTTCGGAAAAACGAACTAGCTGTTTGTCTCTTTCTCATCTAGTTGGTTGGTTTCTCCAATTTCTAAAGTTACATTGGCCAAGTGGATAACTAATTGCATTTCCTGCATATATTCGCAGCAGGGTGTCTCCCTACCAAAACAACCTAAGGCCCATTCAACCAGATCCATGGCCACCTCATCTGTCTTCTGGTCTAGAACTTCCTTTGGTGATAATTGTGCAGCAGCCACTTGGACTAATGCCCATACCATTATTACTCATTACAAATTTGAGATAATTCCCAGAAGCAGACCTGCTTTTAGTTTAGCATTTCTCTGGTATATCCTTCCATGAGGGCCACCTAAGATCTGTGTAGCAGGGGACTTTGTCCCATACATTGAGGAAGAATGAAAAGGACACCATCAGATATTAGTTATGTACTCACCATAACTATGCGGCTGTGTTGTCCATATTCATTCTTCAACTTCCCTCTCTGTCCTCCTTCCTGTCATCTTCTGAAGTGATCTGATGGACCTTTGGAACCTGTAGTTTCAGGTTTGAGCCCTGGTTTAATTTCTCTTCTCTTCTATTAAAATATATTAAGACCATTAAGGCAGCAAACTCAGTCTGAGGTATTGGGCATGGACTTGGGTATTATGGGCAGAGGGAGGAGCTCAAGAGTGGGATCTGAATTCTGTAGAATGTGGCTGAGTCTGATCCAAGGTCAGATGTATAACCTGTACATTGAGGAGGAATGAAAATGGACAACAGAGATGCATAGTTGTGGTGAATACATAACGTTGTTTCATCTTGAATAGAGAGTTTAACACCAAACCTTTGGAATATTACTTAATTACTTAGTTATTTTTTTATAACTAACTTTGTCATTAACTGTGGTATCTATATGAATCCTGGCCACAACTACTCTTTGCTTAGATGAGTCTAAAGATAACTCCAATATTGTTGAGTAACACATTTATACTACTTGAAAAGGAAGTTGTTTGTGCAATAAAGTCTGCTGCCTGGGTTTTAGTCTTAAATGGTTCATTTCCTCTTCTATAATGTACATTTGTTTATTTCATACTCAGCACTCCGTCACAGGGTGGTGACATATTCTTTCTCCAGAATGCTTACTTTCCTGTGTTCTCACATTTATCTGACATTTGTACGGGCAGTTTGTTTCTGACCCTTTAAATTAAGTAAACATCTAAGAAAAAAAAAACAAGAAAACCGGTGAAGACTGGCAGTTATGGGGGTTGGACAGCTAGTGAAAGCTTGCTAGAGCACTGTGCTTTGCAAGGTGGTAAAGCATTATGTCAAAACTTGCTGTATAGAAGAGAGCTGATAGTACAGATCTGCTTGTTATTGAGAGTCATTCACTCAGCGATACTATATTTGGTTTTCCCATTTTGTATAGCCAGTCTTATTATTATTCTGGAATCTTTGTATAAAAATATTAAGGTGTAGTTTATTGGTTTAATATTAAGATGTAAATCACTGGAGGGGGATGGATTGTTAAGATCTTAAGTATATTGTTTTTTTTTTTTTTATTTGGCTGTGGTTAAGGTTCACCAGGAGAACTGAGTTCCACTTTTGGGACCTTAAACATGTAAAAGGTAACTCATATGAAGTCCATTATGCTACAGACATGACTTCATATTTAACATTGATTTTAATGTAAATTGTCTTTCCTGATACCAAGTAAAAGGCTTTTGGTTATTAGGTGCATTTGTTTACTATTTCAGTTGTATGTTCCATCTCTGTTAGTGTAATGGCATGGCAGCATTGTGTTCACATTTGTCAGCTGTGCAGTGCTTATCCTTAGTGTGTGTGTGTAATACATGTTTTTTTGTAATGACCTGAGCACTGAGAGCTTTGGAACAACATTTTATTGATAAAGGAAAAGGTTAAGTGAGGGTAGGGAAGACAGTTGTAAAAGGAACTGACTGCTTGTCTAAGCAAAAGGTTTTTTTTTTCCCTTGTTGGTGTAATGGGGCTGATATGGACCAGTTGACATGAAGTATTTACCATTTAGTTAATAAAAAAAGCCACATTTTGGAATCTGATGTTGCAAAGATCAGAGACTGCATTTTTATATTTGTAAATCTAATGCTCCGTGTGTTTCTAATTACTAATGTTGTTTTTCCTTGCTTTGCAGATCAGCCTGAATGATTCTCATAACCAGTTAGTAGTTCATTGGGCTGGAGAAAAGAGCAACGTGATTGTAGCCTTGGCCAGAGACAGTCTATCATTACTTGGTCCTAGGAGTAGTACCAGTGATGTAAGTACCACTGGTATTGTGAGAGGAAATGAAAATGTAAAACTGTAGTTCTATTCTTGCACTCAATCAGTTACCCACAACTTCTTGCAGAAAGTCCCTTGTAGTAATGTCGAGATAAATTAGCTAAAAATACTGTTTTTCTTGTGTCTACAAATACCCCTGTTTCTCCCAAGGATGCTGCTGAAGAAATACTGTCTTGGTTAATTTCTTGCACCCAAGGAGACGTCTTTATAATGGAAGATTTTAATATTGATTGGTATGGGGTCCTTGAATGACTGTTGCAGGCGAGTCAGTCAGCTGCTGTGATGGAGAAGGTTTGTGAGAGACAGAGTATCTTAAGGTGGGTTTCTTACCGCTGCCCCATTAAAAATTCCATTAGTTTGAGTGGTGATGATTTAAGTGACCATTTCCCAGTGAATGCTGTCTAGAACAGAAAGTTTGAAAGCATTTTCCTTTTACTAAGCAGACAAAATGTTTTACGCTTCTACTGTCACACAGACACGTAAGGAAAGAATCTGGGCTCTACTGCACTTCTTTGACCTGGAAGCAAGTATTCGCTGATTTTACTTTCTCTACAGTGTTATTTTTTTGCTGCACTATGTTGCAGGTAAACCAGCTCTATGCCACTGTCGTGTTCCACTAAGGAGTTGAATGACCCGAGGAATTGGCAAACTAATCTTAATTGTTGATCTGATGTTGTCATTTTCATTCATTCCTCAACTGATGGGTCTCTGATCTGATTCAGCCAAGTTTGCCGCCATATCGCCACAGATGCAGATCCTCTCGCTGTCGAGCTATTGGTGTTTTTTCTGGGTTAAAACAGTGATTCTTTTTTATTTTTTTTCTATCACCTTCCTTCCTTTATTCCAGTAATTTTCTCCCTTTAGTTGAGTACTCTTATTTTGTGACTTTTACTGAGATCTCTGTATTTCCTTCCAGCACCATTGTTGGTACTTTGGCTTTCTTTTCTCTGTCCTCTTCCTACTCCTTTTAGGGTACTCTTGACTACCATTGTTGGTAGCCTTTCTTGCTTTTACTTTTTGCAAAAAAATAAATATATATATATGTGTGTGTGTGTGTGTGTGTGTGTTGTATGTAGTTTTCTTTTTGAGCCTTCCCCTTTTTAGGTGCAGACTAGGATGGCTTGATAAACCGTCTGGCTTTAAGAAATGCATTTCCTGTGGGCACAAAATACCCAATTCAGATGCACACAGAGAGTGCATCTATTGTTTGGGTGCTGCCCATTTAGGTGCAGATTGTACATTTTGTGCCGGCTTCACCTTCAGGGCACTCATAAATAGACACAACAAATTTCTTTTGAAGGGTCTTCCTTCCCCTTCTTCTTTCTCTATTCAAGCTGGGGCTCAAACTCCCTCAAAAAAATCCAACAAAGGGAAACCGAACTCTGCTCCCAAGGACAAAGAGTCTAGAAAGAGATCTCTGGATTCTACAATGTCTTTGACTCCTTTCTCAGAGATACTCCAAAAATGTCAAAAAATTCAAATCCGACGACTTTGGATCCTACCGCTCCAAAATTAAAATTACTTCTGATCCAGTCACATAGTCGTTTGCCATATCCAATGCTTTCTCGACTCCCTTCTCATTTTTTGCAGGAGTCTACTCACAAGCACTCAAGGCTACCATTCACTAGCTCCATACTCAGGTCTTCCAGGAGTTTGTCTGAGGCTGAAGTGGATAAGATGATGAGAAAATCCCTCAGAGCTCAGATCCGGATGGGGGTAATTCTGGCTCCGTCTCCAGTTGGAGCCATGAGCCTGCCCTTGACCAGTCCTCCTTTAGTTTCTCCTTCTTAAATCTGGCTTGTTGTTTTGGAGCCCTTAGATCTAAGCTCCAGGGGGGTGTTCTCAGTGGGTTCAAAGACAGTTTGCTGTTTGAGCCGGATGGCTCAGGAAGCAACTGGAGTCAGTCTTTCGAAGGCGGAAGGCTCTCTCAGCTGAAGAGAAAGAGTTGGATAAGGGGACCAGCATAGACTCTGAAGTTATTGGAGCCATCCTTGCCCCTCGGACCTTTGGCTGTGGACAGCTCGAATCCAACTCCATCCTCGGTTGGAATGTTTACAGGGTTTCAGAGGTCGGCGATGCAGAAAATGTTGGCTCCGCTACCTCTGGCTTCAGTCTCCCCAGGAACCCTGCCTTCAAGATAGTGGAGAGGTTTTTCTCCTTACGTAGAGAAAGGACGTTCCTACCCCTCCCCTCATATCATATCACATTGCCACCTTCAAATCTTTGTTCTTAGCCTTGATCTTCTATTCCACCTGGACAACCAACCCATTGAGGTCCCTCAGCAGAAAATGCGTAAAAAAAGAGAGACGCTTGGATTCCCCCTCAGGAGTTTTTTCACTGAGGACACCGATTTTGATGAAGTGGAAGGGTCCCCCAGATCTTCACCTGAAGACGTTTCCTTTGGAGACATTCTTGAACTTCTAATAAAAAAGATGGTTGGTCTTCCAACATCCCTTCCTAAGACGGGTCTGTGTTCCTGGATGCTTTCTGGTCTGGGCAGGTTACATCTTGGGTGACACCCCCCCCCCCCCAGCTGATGAACATATAAGTCTCATCTTACACCGGGCTGGAAGGAACCAGATACTGTGGAGTTTATCCCTAAGCACCCAGACAAATTTTTAGCCCCCCCTGAAGGACAGAACACACAGGAGCAAGGGTGTCCCAGTTGATGCCATGGTTGTGGCAGCAGCCACTAAGAGCTTGCAGAGCTCTTCTGTCCATCCCCCTAAAAGGGACTCTAGAGCCTTGGACAGATTCAGTAAGTGTTTTTATCCTTTAGTGACCTTTGCTCTGAGGTAGTTGAATTACGTGGCATGTTTCATGAGACTGCAAAGAGATTTGACAAAGGAGCTCTCCACATCTCTTTCAGGGTCCATGTCTGTGGAAGAAGAAAAGAGTCTCTTCACAACTGGCCACCCTTCAATCTATAATGCGTCCATGAGGCTGATTTCCCACAATGGTGAAAGGTACCTCACAGGTGACAGGTTCAAGCATAGCCATTAGGAGACCTACCTGGATGTGTCTATGTGGATTTATGGAGTCCTTCAAGGAAACGTTTGAAGGATCTTCTTTATTTGGCCTGAAAATAAAAGAAATGCTCTCCAGAAGTGATCAAGAAGGAAAGACCTTGTCTGCTGTAGGAATACGTTTTTCTGTCCCTCAGAGAGCCTTTTCCTGGAATCATCTAGGAGGCAGAAAGATGTGGTTCTGCAAATCTTAATGGTCCTTTCCAAGACTCAAGAGGAAAGAGTTCTCGAGAGACAGGGGGGAAACTGTAATGGAAGACGCTGTCTCCACGCAGAACTGGCCTGCAGAACCAGGGTTTCCATGATTCCTTTTCTGATGAACCCTACCACCGTTCCTGAAAGGTGGCCTGACTGTTGCCATCTGGAGGCAGTTGGAGGGGCATTTATGTCTGCACCAGAAAGCCTGGGCATCCATCACAGAAGATTCCTGGGTGCAGGGAATTGTATCCAGAGGTTATACCATACTATTTTCCCAAATTCCCCCCTGCGAGAATGAATAGAATCCCTGATGTCAAGCCCAGTCAGAGGGAGATGGGAGCATTAGAAGTAGAAGAGCTGCTCAGGAGGAGTCATCCAAGAGGTGCCCTGAGGCCAGACAGGATCCGGACCTTACTCAAGATTGTTCTTAATGCCAAAGAAGACAGGGGACTTGAGACCCATCCTGGATCTCAGCAGGTTAAACTAGTATGTTAAATACACAAGGTTTTGGATGGTCACAGTTCAGTCCATTTTGCTTGTGAAAGGATAATTGGATGTGCCCAAGCGATCTTCAGAATGCATACCATCACATCATGGTGAACAGGCGCTCCAGGAGATGCGTGTGGTCCTTGCTTGGAACTGGTCATTACCAGTTCAGAGCACTGCCCTTTGGCCTCACCACAGTTCTCAGGGTGTTCACCAAATGCATGTTGTTGATAGCAGCTCACCTGAGAATGCTGGGGCTCGGAATATTTCCACTGGCTCTTAACTGCCCCATCCAGGCATCTACTTCTTCGGGCAAGGGACTACTTGCTCCAGTTGTCTTCATCTAGGCATCACAGTCAGTTAAAGCAAGTCTCAACTCACACTCAGAGTGTGTGGAGTTCATAGGTGCGCATCTAAACATGGTCACACAGCCTCTCTTCCACCTACTGAACTTCAGACACTCAGATCCTCAGATCATGAAAGTGATCTCACACATGCCTCTGACAGAATGTCTAATCTTACAAGTCTTGGAATTCCATGGCAATAGCTATCACCCTAGTTCCTTTAGTAAAGTTTCACATGCAGATTGTGTAATGGACTCTTATCAGGACAGTGGTCTTCTCTTCAGCAGCCTTTATCTGCCCCTGTCAAGATCACTCAGTCTTCCAAAAATATGTTCTTTCGTGACTTCATTTGGATGAAGTTTTTCAAGGCTGTTCTTTTGTTGTTCTCCTGCCCACAGCCATGGTGACTGTGGATGTCTCCCAACAGGGGTGTGGGGCGATACTACTTGGGAAGGACAGTCCAGAGTATGTGGTCCCCAGAAGAGGCCAGAGCACATGTCATTGTTCTAGAAATTAGATCAGGTCTAGTGTTGCAGGCCTTTTAAGACTTTCTTACTTCTGGGATGATTACTATTCAGATGGACAATATGTTTGTATTCTGATACAGCAACAAACAGAGGAGAACCAGATCTTGCCCACTATAGCAGGAAGAATTGACAGTGTGGCAGTGGGTGATCTCTTCCAGTCGCTTTCTCCTAGCAACACACATGCCGGGGAAATCCCGCATGATTGCAGACAAACTAAGCAGGTCTATTCCAGTGCCTCACAAGTGGTTGGTTTCTCAATGTCAAAGTAGGGGAGAGAGGTTTCCGTCGATGGGGCCAGCCTTGCTCTGACCTTTTTGCATCTCCCCTCATCAACAAGTGCAGCATGTTCTTTGTCCTGATCCCTCCAATGGGGAGTCACTGAGAAGTGAGATGCTCTTGTCCACGATTGGCCTTCCGATCTTCTGTATGCTTACCTTTGTTACCTCTCATCCCCAAATTTTATACAAAAAGCATAAAAAGCACAGTTATCCTCATTGCACCTTTTTGGCCTTGTCAAATTTGGTTCCCTTTCCTCTGGCCTCATCTTCTACATCCACCTTTATACTGGATCCCAATCCAGACCTCTTGTCTTACCTGACAGGTATGACTCATCTGGATTTAACAGGCCACAAACTGACTGCTTGGTTTCTTCAATTCCACTGATTGCTAGACAGCCCAGGCTCTCCTCCCTGGTCCGTCATATTTTTTTATCTTCTCAAAAAGCTTCTACTAGAAAGATTTATAAAAGAAAATGGAAGAGATTTGTGTTCTGGGCTTTTAAGAGGGATATGGACTTTTTTTGCCCCTATTCCAACTGTACTTGATTTTTTTAGCTTCAATTTTCAATGAAGGAGCTAGCTTTTCTACTTTTAAGGCCCAGTTGGTTGTCATTTTTGACTTTCATCTAGGTGAAAATAATTCTTTTTTAGCTTCTTATAAATTATTTTATTTATTTATTTTACATTTGTTAACCGGGAAAGTCCGACTGGATACAAGTCCGTTTTCAGCGGAGGCCCGGGGAGAAAAGCTCCAAGTAATCAAAAACATTTCATAGCCCATAATATAGATAGTGATATACAGTAGGAACTATTTAGGTAGTTAACATATCAATAGCAGCAATTTTACAAAAGCATTTAGTAGCAAACATATATGAACATGTTGAAATTATTAAAGAAATGATTAGGCAAGTTACAGTCAAGAGTAGTAGGTCTATATTCAAGATTGTTGTTGCCATATAGGGTGAGATATAGAGGTCAAAATAGATAGAAAGATAGCATATACAAAGCCTTTCTCAAAGGAACTTTTTTACTTAAATCACAAGGAAGAGTAGGATCCTTTAGTGGAGTAACTGTTTTGCTTCAAACGCTGCCCCTAGCCCCCTTTGAACCCTCAGCCAGGTCAGACCTTAAGATTTTGCATTGGAAAAGCATTTTGCTAGTCGCTATTCCATCAGCTGGATGAGCATCTGAACTCCAGGCTGTATCCTCCAAACCTTCTTACCTGGTTATTCACAAAGACAGGGTTTCCTTATGGTCCAACCCATCTTTTGTTTTTGTCTAAGATAGCTTCGGAGTCAAATACCAACCAGATCATTAACCTATCAGTTTTATTTCCAAGTTTTTCAAACAAGGGAGAGTACTTGTGCCGTCTTTTGGATGTACATGTATTACTTCAGTTTTATCTACATAGATGGTAGATTGACAAGCTGTTTATATCCTTCTCGTCTAACCTATTGAGCAAGTCATTTTCTAAAGTTACACTGCCGGATGGTTGATAGGGTGTCTCCTCTGTTTATAGTAAAAGTGGATTGTCTTTACCTAAGCCTCCTAGAGCTCATTCGATGAGGTCTGTAGCTGTATCTTCAGCTTTTTTGGTCTAGTGCTTCCATAGATGACATTTGTGTAGCTGCCTCTTGGTCCACTGCTCATACCTTTATTGCTCATTACAAATTGGGTTTGGTTTCTAGGAACAGAGCTGCTATTGACTCTGCTGTACTATGAAATATACTTCCATGAGGACCTCCCAAGGTTCATCTACCTGGGGAACTCTGTCCCATCAGTTGAGGAATGAATGAAAATGACAACATCAGATAAGTTATGTACTCACCAAAATTATATATCTGTGTTGTCTATTTTCATTTTTCCTCCACCCCAATCCCCTTCCCTTTGCTCCTGGAGAGGTCTAAGGGTATTGGTTTGGGAACTGTTCTTTGTTTGAGCTCCAGCTCTTTTGCTTATTCTATACAGTCTTGAATTCTCTTAAGTTATTATTCATTGACTCCTATCTGAGGTACGTTAGGCTGGTGAGGTATTATGGGTAAAGGAGAGGATCTGGAAGAAGTGGCCAAGTTGAATCTTAGACCTATCAGTTGAGAAAGAATGAAAATGGACAACAAATATGTTTTTTTTCAACTAAAACTCCCAAAATAATGTTCAAAACCTACGGAGTTAAGAAGCAAATTAAATGGTTACTATGTAAAAGTGTCTGTCCACGAAATGTATGTTAGGACAACTTAGTTAAGGTAACAAAATTATGCCATACCATCTATAGTAATATTTCAACTTCCAAGAAATTAAGAGTCTGTCTGTGAAAGGTTCTTAGGACAGCTTAGTTAAGGTAAAAAAAAACAGTTTTTGTAAATATCTTCTCTATGCTATACCATCAATAATAATAATTCAACCCCCAACTTTCTTGGGGTTTAATTTCTGCTCAGTATGTGTTTGTGTTTTCAAGAAGGTGTTCTGTAATGTTGTCCTTGTCTTGAGCAAGTTATTTCCATAGTATCTCAAACTTTTCCCTGGTGCAGTAGCCTCATAAGTCATTTTCTTCAGGAGCGTTATGTCCCCTCAGTATGGAAAAACACCTTAAGTGTACCAGTCCACAAAAAAAGATCAGTCTTTATTTGTAGCAGTTATCACTTCATCTCCATATTCCCCTTGTAAAAAATACATCACAAATGAATGCATGTGCAGCTATTAAAATGCAAGTTAATCAAGGGGTTGTCATCAGGTGTCAGCCTGGATTTTCACCCCGAGTACTGACACTGTCCATTCACTCCTCACTCATTCCCTTCAGGAAATGTTTAACATGAAACAACATATAGATGTGTTATTCTTAGATGTGTCAAAATTGTTTACCAGGTTAAATGACTTCCAGCTATTCTGAGCATTTCAGTGGTTCTTCAGTTACTTACATAAGAGAATATAATGGGCAAATATTTGATGTTGTCTAGTATTGTGATAGTAAATATCCTCGTATATTGTGATAGTAAATATCCCCGTACCTATATCATGGCATATTTGAAGTTCATGACGTTAGTTTTTCATCATTCTGTGAAATTTGCCAAGTGTATTTTCAGCCCCTAAAATGTACTGTATATTGCCTCCTTCTGTAGTTTATATGAGGTTACCTGTATTGGCAATATATATATATAAATGTGCTTGGAAATCAATTTTAGTAGCCCAGGTGCTCGTACTACTACTACTGGGGGTGTTTGAGTGTCCTCCTTTCACAATTTTTGTATTCCTTACAAATGAGACTTGCCTACCAGGATGCCAACACTTCTGGCTAGTCCACACAGCTCAGGCTCCTTCCTCGAGCTCTGTATGTCTGCAGTTCCACGTGAAACTGAGTTTGTCTGTTATCCAATGTAAGTGCACCCTAGGCCAGTGGATTGGGGGTAAAGACATTTACACTAGGCCTAGAGGTAACTTTTAAATGCCTGGCCCTCAATGTCCTGTTTCGATACAGGATATCCTTACTTTTTTGGGAAAACTTGGCTAGTCATAGAAATGTGAACTAATAATGACCAGTTGGCAAAATGGTTAAGGTCTTTCCCTTCCATGCACAAGGTACATGGTTTGATCCTGATCTCTGACGAATTCCTGTTTGGAGTGTGCATGTTCCCCCTGTCTCTCTGTGGGGTTTTTCATACCTCCGAAAAACATCCTGAGTGTTTCTACCTCAAGTTCACCTAAGACTGGAACTGTGGACAGCAGCACAGACTGTAGATGTGCCTTATAGAGGGAAGAGTTATGTAGACTAACTGCTTGGGCATCTACTGTGGTGCATAGTATCCTCAAGATAGGAGAACATGGATCCCAGACTGTGTGCTGTGGCAGGGCTAGCCACTCAAAGGTGTAAACGTATGGCTGTAGGTGATATGGGCATGGGTATTAGCCGGTGATGAGTGGGTTGAGGACCCGGCCTACTCGAACCTTTGTCAGGGACCCATGCTAATGGTAAGAAGGGTGCATGTGCCCTTGTTGGTCAGTGTATGCCTTCCATAAAGCATAATCTATGGACTAGCCAGTGTCCAGTTGCCCAGCTTGTCTTACCTGGGATAGCTGTGAGTGAAAGCTGGAAGTAAAACCGGTCAGTCTTCCAAACATGAACTAAGAATTGCCACACTCTGTGTAGGTTCACTGACAGGATGAGGCTTGGAAGTGGATGACGTGATGGTAAGGAGGAGGCTTGACATCATATATATCCAGGAGACAAGGTCAAAGGGTAGTGCAGCAAGGCCACTTGGCTTGTGATCCAGAGTTTACTACTGAGGAGAAGGACAGGCTAGAAATGGTGTGGGAATTGTGAAGGAGAGGCTTCTGAAGACAGTGATGGGTATCATCAGAATTAGTGACTGACTCAGGCAGTCAGACTCCAGTGTAATGATTAGACTGAGATTATGAATACAGTAAACTCTTAATTAACCGGAACTCAAGCAACCGGCAAAACAAAAATCGAAGAAATACAGTATAATTTTCATGTGTTGTACTTTGTTTTCCCTCTGCAGAAATGTACCTTATGTTTTTAGAGTTTGAGTTTTAAAAAGGAAGATTAGGAATAAATTGTCTCTCTCCCCAACCTGAGAATAAGTCAAACTAAACAAATAGTATAGGGACTGTTTTTATGATTCTCTCAAGTGACCAGAAAGTAGTTATCCGGTGTCTGCCAATCCCCATGAGTGCCAGTTAACTGAGAGTTTACTGTATTGCTCTTTGTCCCATAGCACGGTTAAGATCGTGAGGAAAGGAGTACCTTCCGACAGTAGTTATAGGACCTACTAGATAAAGCAGGACAACAGAAATTGGTGCTGATAATGTGTGACCTGAGTGGACGTAGCAGGACAGACAGAACAGTATATGAGGAGTGCTTGGGTCCACATGAGTGGGGCAACAGGAATAAAGGAGAGGCCATTCTAGACTTCTGTCTGGCAAATGGCTTGGTGGTAGCCAGCACATGGTTCAGAAAGAGAGAGACAAGATCACATACAAAAGTGACCAACATGCAACTCAGGTAGACTTCCTCCTAGTAAGGAAAGGGCACTGGGGTAGAATCAGCAATTGAAAAGTCATCCCCAGTGAAACAGCTCACAGCATAAACCACTGGTTGCCACAGTCACCTGCAAGCAACAGTCAGAGAAGGCTCTAAGGTAAAGAAAGACCAGGCCGAAGACCTGGAGGTTGACTGAAGAGAAAGCGCAACACTTCAAGGAATTGCTCACGGCTGTAGCACCTCAAGAAGAAGAGGAAATGGGTGGAGTTGGAGAATGGCAGCGGCTCAAAACATGTGTGAGGACTACAGAACAGATATGCAGCCCATCCAACTATGGAAATAAGGTACGTAAGGAAAGCTGCTGGAGGAATACAGAAGTCCAGAAATTCATCTAAAGAAAAGCACTGCAGGAAAAGTGGGAGATAGAAAAGACAGACCAGGCTAGGAAGGAATACTGGTTGACTAACAGAGGCTAAGAGAGGATTTGCAAGAACAAAGGTTCAAAAGCAGTTTACCAACTTCTGGAAAGTAACTCTGGGGATGGCGCAAAGAAACTCAGAGGTTGCAAGACAAAGACAGAAAATAAAGATAGACAGTTTTCATAAGGAATGTCAGCAACAACCCGCTCAAAATTTCTCAGGACATCAAAGGCAGATGGAAGGAGTACTTCCAGCAGCTTCTGAATGAAGAAAACCCCGCAGAAGCTGTACTGCACTAGGCACAGCCTATGGTGAGAGAAGAGAAGCCCACTCTAGAAGAAGTAAGAACAGCACTAAGGAAAATGAAGTTGGAGAAAGCAGCCAGCTCAGATGATGTCACAGCAGAGGTGATCAAGATTTTGGGAGAGGTGGGGTGAAATGTCTTATGTGGGTACTCGTAGTAGTATGGAGAGAGAGAGACATATCCCAGATGACTGGAAAATAAGCATACTAGTACCTCTGTTCAAGAACAAAGGGGACACTCACAACTCTGGGCAATATAGAGGCATCAAACCTCTATCACACTACATAAATGTTCTGGAGAGGGTGATTGATAAACTAATACACAGAGTAGTAGATAGATGGGAAATGAGCAGTTTGGATTCAGATCAGGATGCAGCACAACTGATCCATTGTTTGCAATGAGAGAGATACTTGAGAAGAAATGAGGATAGAGTCCAATTGGGCATTTTTAGACTTGGAGAAAGTATATGACAAGGTTCCAAGAAAGCTGATTTGGTCAGTCCTGCAGTGGTTTGAAGTCCCAGAAACATTGATAGAATGACTGCAAGCTCTGTACAAGGACCTAACAGCATTTGGTTTTACAGAGGGGTTCCCAGTGGGAGTGGTTGTACATCAGGGTTCAGATTTTAGCCCACTGCTGTTCATACTGGTGATTGACAACATTAACAAACAGGTCAGAGGGGACAGATCAACAAAGTTGTCTTAGGCAGATGATGTGGCATTACCCTCAGACTCTGAGCAAGAACTTCAGCAAACGGTAGATGACTGGAATTCAAAACTGAAGGCATATGGGATGAAATTGTGTACAAATAAGATTGAGGTAATGACAGCAAATGAGGGTAATTAGAAGAAGCTGAAAATTGAGAAAGAAGGGAAAACAGTGGAATAGGTTAACAGCTTCAAGTATCTGGGAGGAGGGTTGAGGAAAAGGGAAGTTTGAATGAAGAGGCCAAAGCTAGAATCAGAGGGGCTGCAACCAACTAGCAAAGTGTGTCATGGTTAGTGTATGATGTAAGAATGCCAAAGAGGCTGAAACGTAAGGTGTATAAAACAGTGGTGCAACCAGTACTAATGTATGGTACAGAAACCTGGACAGTAAAGGCAGAGCAGCTGAGGAAGCTAGAGGTGATGGAGATGAAGTGTCTGAGAGAAGGTGGTAGGATGCACACTTTGACAGATTAAGAAACGAGGACATGAGCAGAAGCCAAACTAGCTCCAATTACAGATCAAGGTCAACAAGAACAGATTATAGTGGTAGGACACAGAAGACAATCTGATGGAAATTTATTTATTTATTTTTATTTGCAGTTTGTTAACTGGGAGAATCCATTGGGCCGAAAATGAGCCCTTTTTTCAGTGGAGGCCCAGGGAGAAAAGCTTCATGAACGGACATAGGAAACACAGCAATAATTAATGTGATTAGTACAATCAATAGAAACAAAGTCAATAAGTATTACTGTGAGGTGATATAGAATTTATAGAAAGTGAATGTAAAGCAGGATTGTCAGAAGTTGTAGAACACAGCAACAATTAATATAATTTAATACAATCAATAGAAACAAAAACAAAACAAAAGTCAGTACAAAGTCAATAGGTTTGGCCAAAGCCAAAAAATGTGGGGGACACACGAAGAAGGCAAGAGGAAATGAGGGCATCCAGCAAAACTGTAGATGGATTATGTGAGAGAAGACTTGCGACAGCTGGGCATGAGTGTTGAGGATGGTAGGAGAGTTGCATTGATTGAGAGATGGCGATAGCTGACATGATACTCTGACCACATGTAGAAAAATGGGAAAAAGGGAGATGATTGTGAGAGAGGTCACCCTGTCTTTAGTCTGTGATTCTTAGCATGAGCAAATGTTAGCGTAAAGGGGATGTACTTTTCAACTAGAAACTCCGACTTTTCTTTCCTTTTAGTCCATGCTTGTTTGTATACTTCTGTCACCTTCATGTGTAGTCATCCATTTTGGTTAACTTCAGCACAGAGACTTGAAGCAGATAAGTACCCTGTTGGTGACTCTTCCTCCAATATTTTTTTTTTTTCTAAAATGTTTTCTTGTGTTTCGAAAAAAGAAAGTGACTGTGGGCATCGCACTTGACTTGTTATGTTTAGGGATTGAACTCAACATAAAACTTTGTCCTGTCTTTAAGGTGTTTACTCCTAGAACAATTTGAGCCATGTGGTATCATCCACTTCACTGTCTGACATTTCCCCTCAGTCCAAAAAGAAATTAAAATCTACTGCAGAGGTGCTTGATAGTAACCTGGCATCTTCTTCCATCAGTTGGTTTCAAATGGGTGGCTCCTGAGAGGAGTATTTGAAGACCCATGGATCTGCTGTCTTCTTCTTTGTCCTTTTATGCTTCCCCTGCATTCCATCTTGTCCGACAAGACTGACCATGTGACTGAGTTAGCTGAGAAGAGGGAACTTAGGCTAGTTTGTGTCATTTACACTATTCTTCTACAGACTGCCACTCCACCATCTACATAGCTTTTCTCCTACAAACTTCCATTTCCTAGATCACTTCCACTACCTCTCTTTTCTTTAATGCAGGTCTATACAAGCTCTTTACCTCAGTCAAACTACCAAATGTTTCATATAACTAATTCTCTTAAGTTCTACCTCCTGCTAAACCCCATGCTGCCATTGCAACCCTTCTCTGTACCTCCAGCTCATAAGCATATTGCATAATACATCCACTGTTTCTGTGTAATTGGTCTGTAACCAGCTACCTCATAAAAAAACGTATTTCCTTAAATTCGTAGGCTGCTGTATGTTATGTAATGTGTTTTAAATGTATTCATATAACTGTGTTTTCATGTAATCTCCATGTATTTCACAAAATGTTTTTTCCCTTTAAATGTGCTTGCCTAATATGTGGATATTTTCTCCCTGGGCCTCAGCTGAAAATGGGGGGAAAAAACCCACTAGGAACTTCCCAATAAATAAAGAAAAATAAAATAGTTTTGTCTGAGAGTGAAAGAGGTCATCGGTTTCTTGTTCATGAGGTTGTCCAGGGCTCCTTATTAGAGGTTTGACCACCTGCTTCCACCCCTAGGACCAAACATCTAGATATTACAGAATAGCGTACTTGGAAAACAAAACACATGCTTCACCATCCTAAGAAACCCAGTAAAGAAGACTGGTTTACCTATGCATAGGGCCTTTACAAATCTGTTGCAAGTTTTTCAAACTAATCGTCAGTGTTCTGCTTCACATCTTTTGAAAAGGAAAAGAGATTCCTTTTCCTCTGACTAGAAGGATATTTCTGATTTAGAGCAAGGGGGCTAGATTATGTATCTCAGTTTCTTTCCCCTCAGGATTTAAACAGATGCAGAAGATGCATTATCCTGTGATCCTCTTAATGAGGAGATTTGTTTTGGAGATACAGTTGGCAAAATGAAGCACTTTTTAAAATGGGGGTGGGGGGTGGGGGAGTGGTCTCTGACTTCCAAAAAAGGTATTACAAACTGATTGTGGATACTCCTAGACTTATTGCTATTGCTCCTGTATTACCAGCACTAGCTACAAACTCTTGAGCTAAAAACTCTTACCCAGAATTCCCCTCTCCGTTACCTCAGATTTCGTTCACCATGTCGCCATTCGGTCATGTCAAGCTACTTCTCTTGAGCTAAGTACAGTATTTTTCTTCATACTAAGTTCTAAGACAGCTTTTTTCACAAAAGCGTTATTAGATAGTTATCTCTTACCTTATCGCATTTAGCGACTACCCTTTTTCAAATCCTTTTCAACTCCTTTCCTCTCTTTTTACCGCAAGGTAATTCCTTTTTTACCATCGTTGGTAAACCCCTTTTCCTTCTTACCTTCGGGTAATTCTTGTACCATTGCTGGTATTTCTTTCTTTCCTTCACACAGCCATCCAGGGACTCGGAGTCGGCAGGCTAAGCCACTTAGGCGAGGGGGTGACCCCTGCCCTGGGCCCCCATCCCTCTTCAGGTGGACCGGCCTTCCACCTTATGGAGAAGGCTCTGGCGTCAGTTGACGATCCTGTGCTATCACTCTCCCCACCCTCCTCTGGACCGCAATGTACACAAGCTGCTCCTAGCAGACACTGGGTGCAAAGGCCTCAGGACATACTCCCACAGAAGACCCCTCTTGAGATGCCTTCCCCAGCTTCTCCCTCTGAGGAAGATCATCAAAAGAGCTCATGCAAGAGGAAGCACATGGACTCCACAGAGGAGTCCCTTAATGAAGACACAGACTTTGATGATGGGGAAGGGTCCCCTCGATCACCCTCTGAGGTATCCTTTGGTGATATCCTTGAAATCCTTAAACAGAGAGGTGACTGGCAGCCCTCTAGCCTGACCTCTGGAGAGTGTGTGTTCCTGCAGGCCTTTTGTGCCTGGCCCCCTACCTCCTGGGTTACTCCACCTGCCGACGAACTTGTCCGGCTCATCGTGCAGCGTGCGAGGAAGGCTCCTGACACCATTGAGGCCATTCCCCGGAGGCCAGATAAAATTTTGTCCCCTCCTGCTACTGATCCCCATTGGTCCAAAGGTCTTTCTGTAGATGCTTTGTTGGTGGCGGACGCAACTAAAAAGGACCTGGTGTAAGAAGAAAGCCAGACTGTCCATCCACCCAACAAAGAGTCCCAGGCTCTGGACAGAATAGAGAAGCGTACTTTTCCATCAGCGACCTTTGTAGTCAGGTTCCCTGAACTATATGGCACATTTTACCAGGCTTCAAAGAGACTTAATTTCTGAGCTCTCTGAAAGTTTGGCTGGCGCTGTGTCTGATGAGGTCCGTGACAAAGTGGCCTCTCAGCTAGCCACCATCGAATCGATGTCCATGCGCCTGATATCTCACGCATCAGAAGGAGCAGCTAGAGTGGCAGGTTCAGGCATTGTTCTGAGTTGACATGCCTGGATGCACTTGTGTAATTTCGCGGAATCCTTCAAGGCTTCTTTTCTCAATGCTCCCATCGAAGCCTCATCATTGTTCGGACCCAAGGTTAAAAGCACACTGGCCAGATGTGAACAGGGCGGTAAGACCCTTTCTGCTGTGGGTGTCGTTATTCTTCCCCTCAATGGGCTTTCTCCAGAAACCAGAAGAGTGGGAAGATATGGCACAAAAAGTCTCAAGGTTCTTTCCGTGACACACAGGCTGAGTTCTTCCCTAGAGGCAAAGGAGAAAACTCCCAGGGAAGACCCCCCTTTCAGGGCAGAGGGGGTCCGCGTAACCAGGGTTCTAGGGATTCTTTCCCTGGTCAATCCTACCAGCGCTCCTGAAGAGCGGCTCAACTGCTTTCCTCTGGAAGTGGTTGGGGGTTGTTTCTCTTTGTACCCTTCTGCCTGGCTAACCATTACCACTGATTTTTGGGTACAAAGGATAATAACCAGAGGTTATCATATCCCCTTCGACCTTTGTCCTGCTCTCCTAACCAGCTTACCCGACGTTCCACCCAGTCAAAGGGAAGAAGCAGCGTTAGAGATTTCAAAGCTGCTAAGAAAAAAAGTCATCCAAATAGTCCCTCCAGACCAGATAGGATCCGGATTCTACTAAAGACTATTTTTGGTGCCAAAGAAAACTGGGAACTGGAGACCAATTTTCGATCTTAGTGTATTGAACAAGTTTGTAAAAGTACAGAAATTCCGGATGGTCACAATACAGACTATCCTTCCGCTTTTGGAAAAAGACGATTGGATGTGCTCGATAGATCTTCAAGATGCGTACTACCACATAAAAGTGGACAGACCATCAAGAAGATTCCTTTGCTTCCATGCCAGAGCCAGTCATTACCAGTTCAGAGTACTGCCCTTTGGACTCTCTACAGCCCCCAGAGTATTCACAAAGTGCATGGCAGTCGTGACAGCTCACTTGTGACTACAAGGATTCCAAGTGTTTCCATACCTAGACGACTGGCTCATCTCCGCCCCCACCAGACATCTATTGGAAGAAGCCCTGGCATACTCTTTCCTCACTGCAGAAAGGCTAGGCATAACCATAAACTGGCAAAAATCCAATCTCACCCCATCACAGTCCACAGAATTCATAGAGGTCATCTTGAATACAAAGAATTGCAGAGCATCCATTCCAGAGCACAGAATTCTAAGGATAAAGCAGCAACTGATTCCAATCCCTTCAAGGGAGAAATCCACAGCTCATTCTGTTCTCCAGTTGTTGGGTTCCATGGCAGCTTCTATTACGATTGTCCCCCTGGCCAGGTTTCACATGAGGCTTCTACAATGGCTATTGCTCACACAATGGTATCCCTTTCAGTACCCTCTTTCAGCCAAGGTTCGGGTAACTCACAGGTGCAAACAAGATCTAAATTGGTGGATGGTGCACAGTCCGTCACAGTGGTCTCGCCCCTTCTCGCCCCAACAGCCCAAGGCTACAGTGACCACAGACATCTCCCTGATGGGGTGGGGGAGCTATTTCAGAGACAGACAGTCCAAGGTACTTGGTCTGAAATGGATGCCCATCTGCATATAAATGTTCTAGAGCTGAGGGCAGTGCTTCTGATGTTGCAAGCATTCCATCCCCTGCTGCCGTCTGGGACTATTGCGATACAATCAGATATGGCGGTGGTCTGGTACATCAACAAACAAGGTGGAACCAGATCTTACCCACTCTGTCGAGCGGCCATGAGGATATGGCAGTGGGCGATGGATACCAACCGCTTTCTTCTAGCAATGCACATTCCCTGGAGTTCCAACGTGATAGCAGACAGACTCAGCAGGTGTATTCTACAACCTCACGAGTGGTCCCTGAATCCCTTGATAGCGGCTGAGATTTTCAACCGCTGGGGTCTTCCTTGCTGCGACCTCTTTGCGTCCCTGACCAACTACAAATGTAGCAACTATTTTGCCCTGATTCCCCCTCCGGGACAGTCACCCAGGGACGCTCTAGTCCATGATTGGCCCTCGGGTCTGCTTTATGCATTTCCACCTCTCCCCCTCATTCCCCAGTTTCTGAAGAAAGTCTGCCGGTTGAAGAGCAAAGTAATCCCCTTCTAGCACCATATTGGCCTCGACAAATTTGGTTTCCCTTCCTTTGGCCTCAACTGCTAGATCAACCGTGGATTCTCCATCCAACCCTGGGGTTGATCTCCCATCCGCAGAATCTGATTCACCCCAACTTGAACATTCTGAAGCTCAGAGCTTGGCTCCTCCAATTCCTTTGATTGACAGGCACAATGATCTTTCTTTGTCAGTACGTGACATTCTTACTGCATCTCGTAAGTCTTCCACCAGAATTACATATCTCAGCAAGTGGAAAAGATTTACTTTTTGGCTGAAAGAAAAACAAATAGATCCTTTTTCAGCACCAGTGTCGATAGTACTGGAATATTTGTCTACCCTATTTCATTCCGGTCTATCTGCCTCTACCATTAGAATTCATTTGGCTGCAATATCTAATTTTCATGATGGTGCCCAAGACTCTTCTCTTGTGTCACACAAATTATGCAAGACTTTCATAAAAGGCGTGAATCTAAGACCTCCTTTTAGAGAACCTACTCAACCATGGGGACCTGTCATTAGTCCTACAAGCTTTGATAATGCCACATTTCGAACCAGCTTCTTCTTGCGACCTCAAATATGTGTCATAGAAAGCCTTGTTTTTGGTCACCATTACTTCTGCCAGACGTATCTTTGAGCTTCAAGCCTTATGCATCAAGAGACCATATTTGATTTTTCATAGAGATAGTGTCATTGAGAACTAATCCTTCCTTTCTGCCAAAAGTGATCTATGAAATGTCCATTAATCAAACCATTGAATTGCCAGTTTTCTTCCCCAGTCATTCAGAGGAGAGTATTGCCTACATACCGTAGATATTCACAGGCAAATTCGCTTCTACTTGAACAGGACTAAGGTTTCTCGTAAATCAGACCAGTTACTTTTGGCCTATTCTGGACCTAGATTAGGGGGGTGCTGTTTTATTCAAGACATTTTCTGATATATAGGGAAAAAAGACCTCTGGAGACTTGTTCTTTATTTTTTGAGACTAACACAGTCATGGAGTTTTTAGGATGCTGAATATTAATAATGCAAATCTTATTTCCTCCTCTTTTCCACAAGCTGTTGGTCACTCCAGTCTTAAAGGATGCTTATCTCTATATCCCCTTTCATAAAAATCCAATTTTTTTAAATTCCTATGCTTTGAGACTATATTATCAATATGCCTTTTGGACTGTACCTGTCCAACAGTGTTTACCATATTTCTTGCTCAAGTAATAGCTTACTACAGCCTTCAGAGCATTCAAATTTCCTTTATCTTGACAGTTGTCTGATTTCAGCTCCATCCGGTGAGAAAGTGTCAGACTCATTCTTCTTCCCCAGCAGTACTCTGTACCTAAAGTCATTCCTGCATCTTGCTGACAGTGTGATATTCCTGGGATGATGCAGACACTTTAATGTTTGCCTTCCTTCCATCAGAAACGTTTCAGACCTGTCATTTATATTTCGTAAGTCTTTTACAACAGCATATTACTTAAGCAAAGATAGTTTCTAAGGGCTCTGGGTTTCATGGCCTTATCCATTCTGATGCCAAACTTCACATGAAAATGATATTGTTGTACTTCAAGTCATTATGGGCCCCACACACTACATTATCTGTCTCAGCTAATTTCAGTTTGTAAAGAAGGAACTGCTTTGGTGGACCACACAAGTTCTGTTCAGTGCAGGAGACCCTTTTTTTCTGTCAGAACCCTGTCAGAGTGTAACCACAGATGCTTCAGACCTTGGCTGAGGAGCCTTCTCCCAGGGCAACAAGTTGCAGGGAATTTGGGGACCACAAAAGAGACAAACGTATCAGTCTGAAAGAAATGCAGGCTCTTAGCAGTTTTATCAAATCTGTAAACCAACATTGAAATTCAAAGCACATTATAGGTAGTGATAGGTAACACCACTGTGATGTACATAATCAACAAGGGAAGAAAAGATCTTTACCCCCTTTGCATGCCGGCCATGATAGCCTGGGACTTTAGCCATTCAACACAACCTAATTTTCCAGGCAACATATTTCCTTCATAGCAGACTACCCAAACAGATCCAGATAAGACCGTCACAAGTGCATGCTGCACCAAGGAGGTCTTCTGCAAGTAGCCCATCAGTGGGGAATCCCTTAGATAGATCTGTTTCCCTCCAAACATAATATACTATCAAAACTGTTCTGTTTAGGACACCTGTCAAAGAAGCCTGGAAGACTGATGCTTTTTCAGTTCCCCTGACAGGTGCGTTTCTGTATACTTTTTCTTCCTGTCCTCTCATTTCCAAACTTGATTTCAAGATTAGGAAGGACTTTCTAAAGATGCTGTTGGTGACCCCTTTGGGGTTTCCCCCTTTTATTGCAGATGGCCAGGGGCAGTGACCAGAAGCTACCTCATGATGTGGACTTGTTTGCAGAGAAAATGGGGTCACTAATACATTCAAATCTTCTAGCTGTGAATCTAACAGCTTGGATGATATGCATTTATGTAGTTTTAGGCACCTTTTATTCTGAGGATGTTTTGCTGGTATTTAAGGGGCAAGAAAACCTACTACAAGGAAATCTTGTTTATGTAAATGGAAAATATTTTCTTTTTGTGCCAAAATAAAAGTCAGGACCCATCTCAATGGGGCGGGGGGGGGGGGGTGCACTCCTGGTTCTTCATTACCTCTGTGAACAGTGCAACTCTGGCTTGGCATACACTTCATTAAAGGTACACTTCTCAGCCATTTTAGCTTGCTTGCTGCTGGGTCCTCATTTATCTTTACTTCTTCAGATCAAACAGTTTCTTAAGGAGAGGTATAGCATGTTAATCCAACAAAAGGTGGCTCTTCAGTATAAATTATTGTGTTTAAAAAACATAATTTAAGTTAAGCTTCCTTTGAACCAGTTGCCAGCTTTTCTCTTACTGTCTTAACGTGGAAGTTTTATTGGTAGCTTTAATTTCTGATAGAGTTTCTAAATTACATGCCTTTGCATGTATTCAGCCTTTCCTGGTATTTCACAAGAACGTTGTGAGTTTGAGATCCAAGCCTTTTATGCCAAAGGCGGTCTCTGAATATACACACAACCAAACTATTCATGTCCCTGCCTTCTATCCTAATCCACAAAGTAAGAGTAGACTTTTTTCACTGTCTAGGTGAAAACCAAAAGCTAAGATTTTTCTGGATAGAAAAGAATAAATAAAATCTAAAGAACTTCAACATTTTGTCTCATTATGAGCAGAAAAGGGAGGACAGTAAATTTCTAAACAAAATGCATCTAAATATCTTTTTCTATTCAGTTTTGTTATTCTAGTTTCAGTAAAAAATGTAAAGGCTTAGTCTGCTAATGCAGTTACTATCTCACGAACATTTTTAAAAAGTGATGACAGTAGGTTCATCTTAGAAGCAGTTACTTAGTTCTACATTTACTAAGCATTATAAATGGGTGATGTCCTTCATTAATCACTGTTGCAGTATTAATTACATATGGGAAATATCCTGCAAAGTATTACTTATGTCTGGCCAGCATACCAAAGCTTGGTCACCTTCCTCTCATGCTGTACATCAGAAACGGGTCCCGTGCCTGAGATTGCAAAGCGGTGCTTAAAGGTTTTATGGGAGTGAAAATCGTGAGAACTTTCTTGCCACCAGCCTGAAGAGTGCTTTTGCTTTGGTGTTTCAGCTGTACATCCTGTTAGTTTCCATGGTATTTGGGCAAATAAGTGTCCCTGTTGGGGAAACTTCCTCTTTCCTTCATTTTTTGACCAAAAAATGTGTATTTTCATGTCAACTAGGAGGGGTTAAATGTCACTGTGGGAGGCAGATACCTTAAAGATACTCATGTCACACTAAATAGTTTTTCTGCTTAGGACCCAGCCTTTTGGCAATCTTTCATATCTAAAATTTTAGTGTATTACATAACTCTGTATGTATTAAAAAATAAAGAGAGTCAAGGAGCTTATGTGGGGTAAGGGTGGCTTACGAATTTTTGCAGTTGGATATCTCTCAACAGCCAAGGAAGAAACTTAGTCTAATCCCAGAGCTTTTTCTGTCCCGTTAGACCTGGATGTGTGAGCTGTAGTGCTTCTTGAGCCCTCAGACTGCCTGCCATGTTTTCCGGCTTCTGCTGCTGTGATACTGTTGGATGCTGATAAGGCACAGCATATCAGTACATATTGCTTGATCAGATGGACAGTACGCCCATGAATTTTGCTACGTTCAGACCTTCCAGGTAAACTTATTGAGGTATATCATGGGTTGGCTCCTCCCCGTTATGTCCAGGCTGATCTTATGAAAAAGGAGCAAAAACTAAATATTGATTTTCTGCTCCTCCTACAACTGTGGATCCTTAGAAGTAGTGGGATGATTCTCCCTGCGGCTTTTTAAAAAAACTCTTCAGTTTTCTCTTCTTCCTGTTTCTCCCCTCACAAGAAACAGATTCTTCTTCTAAAGTGGAAAATTCAGAATATTTGTTAGATTCTCTAACTTATTCCTTTCATATCCATTCACCAGTTGGGTTTGAATCAGAAGATGGTAATGTATCCAAATTCCCCTTCAAAGGAACTGCCCTTTGGAGATGCTGTTTTGAAGATGATGCATCACTTCCACTGGAAAGGAAAGCAAGTCTTTGATGTACAGAAAATGTAATATGAACTCTAATCTAGAAGAACCCCAAGACTTCTGCAGCATTACCATTCTTAGAAGCTTTACAGGATGCCTTCGCCATAACTTCCTTTAATCAAGAATCTCAACCTACAGCAACTGACAGCTTCTAAAAGGTTCCAGATGCCCACAAAGACCTTTATAAAAATCTTTCTTCAGACCTAACAGAATCTGACAAGTCCACCAAGTTTCTTCCATTTTCCAGTGCCTTGCTCAATGATAAGATAGTATGGCTATGGAGAAGTATGGAAAGAAGGTGTACACTTATGGTACACTTTTTTTTCTGTGCCATAAACTGTTAGTCATATGATTAGATATCTTTCGTCTATTTTGGGAGACTTGAGTAAGCTTCTGTCGCATATGACTGAGCCAGATAAAACTTCATTATTATCTGCTCAATTCCACTGTCGAAGTTGCTAGACATTCTGGCAAGTGCAGTTATGTTGATCTAGATGCATTTTCCAGAGCTGCAGTTACAAAGTTTGTTTTAAAGAGGATGTCCTTCAAGGATGCATCTGCAGTCATAACATATGGGTTGTCCTGCCTCAGGCAGCCCTTCGGTCGGCCGGATTCCAAAGTCTGGGTCTGGCCTCGGCTGATGTCGCACTTCACCCGACGTCATAGCTGCTGGGGTATAAAGGCATCAGCCGACGCCATTTTCCTCAGTCTTTCTTGCCGCGCGGTGCCCGAAGCAGAAGCTGTTCGCAAGTGCCGGTCGGTCAGATCCAGAGATTTCAGCGTACCGAAGACTTCTAAAAAGCTAAGTACCCCATTGGGGACTCTTTCTTGCCTCAGCCGATGTCAGACAAAGTAAATAATTGTTTAACTTGTGGGAAACAAATACCTCATAAGGATTTCCACTCTTACTGCCTTCCTTGCTTAGGCCCAGACCACGACGTATCAGCTTGTTTAGCCTGTGCTTCCTTCAACCGACGGACACTTAGACGTCGGTCGGAGTTTGCTGAAGAGTTTTTTGGCTCCGCTTTTGCATATAAAATGCCGTCGGAGACTCCGACTACACATTTAGCTAAAAAACGCAAGGAAAAGGACCGACACTCGCGGCCCGCGGTTTCGGCTGAAAACACGGTTAGGCCTACCGCGAGTGTCTCGGTTTTGGCTGAAACCGAGACCTCGGTTCTCCCTTCGTCCGAAAGCATGCCTCCGACAACCGAGGCCACACAGGCCCCGGCTGAGTCGGCTACAGAATTTCCTACTGAAGAAGCAGGCACACAAGATTTGTCAGACACCATTCCGTTGGACATCTCTACTCCTGCACGTGGGGCAGCTAGACCCCCTGCTCCTATGTCTATCAAGGCCTTCTCCAGGGCTAAAGCAGCTAAACTTTCCAAGGCCTTACCTACAAAAGCTCCCTCTCACAGACCTACCTCAAGTTCTCAGATTCTCAGCCTTGCTGAGGACCTTATTTCACTGATCAGGGGATCCCAACCTCACCCAGACAGGGCCTCACAACCCCCTCCTGAAAAGAGGCCTAGGTCTGAACCCCCTGAACCTCTCTCCTCTGACTATTCCTCGGATGGTTCAGATTTATCTGACCATCAGGAAGGACCATACTCACCTTATGAGGATTCTGATGCAGAAGACTCCATTCCTTCTGCCTCGACTCCAGAAGAATTTTCATTTGGGGAAACTCTACACTCAATGAGGGAACACTTCCAATGGCAGGGTCAGGATTTTTCTGATTCTAGGAAAAGGCTAAGGACTTTTTTACACTTACCACAGCATAGGCCTTTAGCCATACCTCCTGTACTATCAGTTGTTGATGATGCATACAATGATGCCAGTACTGCCCCTGATTCTCTTCCCCCGGCCCCTGCCAAACCTGACAGATACTACAGGGTCCCGGATTCTCACTTCCACTTGTATAAGGCCCATGCTGCAGACCCAGAAACCATTTCTCAGGGCCCTAAAGGTGTTGCAGCTGCCTCTGCCAAGAACCCTACCCTCTGAAAGAGAATCAAGAGCATTAGAGAGATGGGGTAAAAAGGTTTATACATCTGCTACTCTTTCTGCCAGGGCTTTAAACTGTCAATTTCACATGATACAGTACCAGGAATTTTTGTTAGATCAGCTGAATAAAAAGCTGTCCTCTCCTGAACCTTTAGACCGTAAGGCCCTTCAGGATTTGGTACACAACTCTCAGCAGGTCAGTAATCATTTCTTAAAATGTGGCTATGATGCACTGGAGGCTTCATTTAGATCAGCTATGACTGGAGCAGTGATTCGAAGGCATGCCTGGCTAAAAGAACAATCCTTGCCAGACCATGTTAAGTCTAAACTCCTAGATGCCCCTATGGAGAAACAAAGTTTATTTGGCTCCCCTGCACAGGCGGTTCTAAAGAAAGTGGAAGAAAAAGCAAAATCTGTCCAAACAGTCAAGGATTTTCTGCAGGTCCAACCTCCGAGGTTCAGCAGAAATTGGCCTTCAAAAAATTGGTCCTTTCCAGACACCTCCAGAGCACAGAGAGGCAGAAATAGACGCCCAAGAGGCAGAGGTCAATCAAGGGGTGCCTACAGGGGTCGTCAGTGGCAACCTGCCAACCAGAGAAGTGCCGCCACAGCTGCGACTGCAACCACTTCCACAGGACAGACACAATGACTTGGCTCTGATTCCGCCTACCAGGGAACAACTGGAAGCACCCTTGGGCGGAAAGCTAGCTTTATTTTCAAAAACTGGCATTGCATTACAGGAGACAAATGGACTTTGCAAACAATAGACAAAGGCTACAGGTTTCACTTCCACACTCTACCAAAAAAGAGAGGAATGCCAAACCTTCCACCAAGCCAGAAATCAGAGGCTCTAAAACAAATCATCAGCTTACTAAGGATGAGAGCAATAGAAAAGGTACCATCTATGGAACAAGGCCAAGGATTTTACTCCAGACTATTCCTTGTACCAAGAAAAGAAAATCAATGGAGGCCTATTCTCGACTTGTCCGCACTGAACACATATCTCATTGTTCCAAAATTCAAGATGCTGACCCTACAGCAACTTCTTCCCATGTTGGGCAAGGAGTCTTGGCTGGTGACTCTAGATCTCAAGGAGGCATACCTGCACGTCCCTATACGACCAGATTGCAGAAGACACCTCAGATTTCTTGCAGGATCAGAGCATTATCAATTCTCAGCATTGCCCTTTGGCTTATCTACTGCGTCCAGAGTATTCACGAAATGCCTGGCATCAGTAATTGCACATTGCAGGCTTCAGGGAATTCAAATCTACCCATACCTGGACGACTGCCTAATACAAGCGGACAACAAGACAAAAATAATAAAGGATTTGGCCTATGTCATACAACTGCTGCAAGCCTTGGGATACACAGTCAACATACAAAAGTCAAGACTAGTGCCATCCCAAAGGATAACATTTTTGGGTGCAGAACTGGACACAATAACTCAGATGGCTTTTCTCACAGAAGAAAAACAAAAGCAACTACCAGTCTACTTCATGGCATTAACAAGACAAACTCAGCTTACTGCAAGGAAAGTCCTGCAGGCCCTGGGTTACATGCCAGGCTGCATATGAGAAAATTACAATGGTACCTAAGGAATGTATGGTCTCAACACAGACACAGTCTAGAAGCCTTGATACCAATCATTCCATGCCTGAAAAAAGAATTCCTGTGGTGGGCTCAGGCCTGCCAGATCAACAGAGGATTACCTTTCCACAAACCACATCCAAGGCAGACCATCACCACGGACGCCTCAGACCTAGGCTAGGGGGCACACATGGAAGACAAGTGTATCCAAGGCCTATGGTCCCAAGACCAGCTGAATCTACACATAAATCTAAAGGAGATGCTGGCAGAGAAGCATGCAATTGAGGCATTCAAATCATTCCTCCAGCAAGGACACCTGCTGATAAGGACGGACAATACCACAGTCATGTGGTACATCAACAAACAGGGAGGCACACATTCATACCCTCTATGCCGGATGGCAATGGACCTGTGGAACTTAGGCCTGAATCTCAACATCCAACTGCAGGCCAGATTCGTACCAGGAAAAGAGAATTCACTAGCAGACAGCTTAAGCAGAACTACCACGGATGCTCACGAATGGATGCTGCATCCAGACATCTTCAAAACCATAACAAAGAAATGGGAATGCCAGAGACAGACCTGTTCGCCTCCCCACTCAACCACCAACTGAAGAAATTCTGCTCAAGAGTATACCACCCACAAGCCTGGAGGGTGGACTCCCTTTCTTTCAGCTGGAAGGCCCTGACAGTATATGCCTTTCCACCTCTCCCATTGATGTACAAAGTTCTACTGAAGATCAGAGAGGAACAGCCAAAGGTAATTCTGATAGCTCCAGACTGGCCAAGGCAGCATTGGTACCTGCTACTGAGAAGCATGTCTCGGACAAACTCATGGCCTCTACCTCTATGTCCTTTACTTCTAACGCAGAACAACTACAAGACCCTGCATCCAAACTTAAAAACCCTGCAGCTAACTGCTTGGAAAATTGCATAAAACAAAACCAACCTGTTTTATCTCAGAGGTTTAAGGACATTATCCTGGAGGCTCGCAGACCCTCCACAAGGAAAACATATTCAGCCAAATGGAAGAGATTCCTCATTGGAGTGCAGCAAAGGGAACAAATGTCACACTGGCAAACCTAGCACACATCCTAGAATACTTAGCAGAACTGTTCCACAATGGCCTGTCCTATTCTTCCATTAAGATTCATGCATCAGCAATTTCAGCAGAGTACAACATGGATCCTCCTGTCTTCTCTCATCCTCTCCTCAGACAATTTTTGAGAGGGATCAAAAATGTAAAACCTCCAAGGAAACCACCTCTGCTTGCATGGGATCTCAATTTTGTGCTAGAAAAATTAACACTTCCCCCTTTTGAACCAGCAGCAACAGCAGACTTACAGTTCTTATCTTGGAAAACTGCCTTCCTGCTAGCAATCACTTCAGCAAGAAGGGTATCCGAGTTACAGGCATTAATGGCAGTGCAGCCTTTCCTTATCTTTCACCAGGATAGAGTGTCTCTGAGAACCAATCCTACTTTTATGCCAGAGGTGGTATCCAGGGTATCCTTGAACCAAGCTATTCATTTACCTACATTCTTCCCTAACCCACAGAACAGGGGGGAAAAACTACTACACACCTTGGATGTACACAGACAACTGCGCTACTATCTGGACAGAACTAAGGCCAGCAGAAAAACTGACCAGCTTCTGGTAGCATATGCAACAGGAGTGCAAGGAAAAGCAATTTCAAAACAGACAATCTCAAAATGGATAGGAAATTGCATTTGATTCTGCTACTCATTTCATGGAAAGACAACTCCTGAAAATATCAGGCCTCACTCCACAAGAGCCACAGCCACCACTACAGCTTTCCTACGAGGAGTGGCTACCAAAGACATTTTAGAAGCTGCTACTTGGAGCTCCGTGCATACATTTGCCAAGCATTACAATCTTCCTTTATACTCCAGATCCCGAGCAGGTTTTGCAACTGCAGTTTTACAAGGGATCTTAACTACACCATCATTATCTTAGTGCCTCCTCCCCCAGTTTGGCTATGGTATTCTACCCATATGTTATGACTGCAGATGCATCCTTGAAGGACATAGTACAGTTTTGTACCTACCATAAATGTAGATGTTCGATAGGTATGCATCTGCAGTCAGGATTACCCACCCTCCTTCCCCTCTGTGGTATTCCTAGGGTACTTACCCCTCTCCTAGCTAACTGGGGGAATCTGTTATGGTGTATTTGTTTGTATGTATATATGTATATATACTTTTTGATTTCTGCTGTTTGGAATTTTCTGCTTTTATACAAATTTAGCCTTCCTAGAGGGCACCTGGCATGTGGGGCAAGAAACACTGAGGAAAATGGCGTCGGCTGATGCCTTTATACCCCAGCAGCTATGACGTCGGGTGAAGTGCAACATCAGCCGAGGCCAGACCCAGACTTTGGAATCCGGCCGACCGAAGGGCTGCCTGAGGCAGGACAACCCATATGTTATGACTGCAGATGCATACCTATCGGACATCTACATTTATGGTAGGTACAAAACTGTACTTTCTCTTGAGACAGCATCCTTCACATGAGAATGTCAAATCCAGGATATTGGATACCCTCCTCAATAGGGAAAATATTTTGGACCTGCTGCTACTGAAATTTTTAAATCCCTAAAATTATGTAGGATTTTAAATGGATATTTTTTTTCCTTTTCCCAAAATTCCAAAGGCGTTATCTTTCCAAGGCTGGCAACTTTTTTTCTGTAAAGATCAGAAACCAACAGCAAAAGGGTAACAAGATTTTTTTCTAAAGTTGTTCCTGGACAAATCAAAGCTAGACCTTAAAGGACCAAAGGGTGGTACTTCAAACAAAGTTGCCAGTGTGACTACATGGCTCAGCCCCCTTCTTTCCATCCCTTCCTTCACTGTCAAGGAAACTTTCTTATTCCCTTCCTGTATGGAGACCAATTTCAAACTAAATGTGCCTTCCCTTTTTGGAGTTGTCAGTCCTCAACACATTCATCCAAGTAAGAGAGGATGTGAATACCAAGTCTCTGCAGTGGGCCACTAGTGGAGCAAGGGTTTTTGTAAACACTAGAGGTGCAATGGATAGCTTGGAGGGCAATGCAGAAAACTGATAGTGCGAACTAGACACCACAAATCTCAGATAACTCCAGAAACAATAAGCAGTGGGGATGTGACTATCTCTATTGTTAAAAATTCAGGGTCACCATCAAGCAGTGGTATGGCAGAAGAGGAATCACCATCTGCAGGGTGAATATGGAGACCCCGACAAAAATTATTCAGAAAGGGTAGGCCCAACCCTGGTCTCCGCAACAGCTCTTTTTTGGGGATCAGGAAAATTCTGGAGTAGAAAGCTTTCAGTCTCTCCAATGGAAGGACTGGTTTCATGATCCCTGTGCCCAGCATGTGCCAGAGTACTTGGGGGGAAATAGTCTGGTCCAGGAGATGAAGGGGGACCCCCTTGAATGGAGGCAGGTGTTCCTCCCAGTGCCACCTGTAATCTCTGTCAATCAATAGTGTTTAGCACCATTTTGCCAGGAAACACTAATGGCCAGGCCTCCTTGTTGAGAGCTAATTTTCATAGTAGGGAAAGTGGAGGAGAACTTGGAAATGCTGTGTGCCCAACCTTGTCATTTATCTTTTTTTGGGGAAAGGAAGCTCTCATTAGGTTTGCCACAGTTCTTATCCTGCCATTTACTTTTGGTATCTTGGTTTTTGTTTGCCTGGGACTTCTGTTTGTTGGGCCACTGAAAATACTCTTGCTTATCGGAGGAAAATGTGGGAAAATAAAGCATTTTAGACGCCCCTTGCATCAGTTTATCTGTCATTGCAGTGTTTAAGAACTTGATTTGCTGCTGTACCAAGCACACAATCGGCTATCAAAACACACCGCATACCTTGACTTCGCTTAAGCTTTTGACACAGTGCCCCACTCAGGCTTAGTCTTTCGGCTTTTCCTGGTTAGGGGTTGCCACAGCGGAACTCTAGTCCACTAATGATTGGCAGTGGATTTTTACGGTGCTGAGTTGCCAGCCAGATGGCCAACCTTCAAAGAAGGCACGTCCCTTCATGCATGCACCTACCTGCATGTCTTTAATGTCACTCGACCACGGGGAGGACATGCAGACTCCACACAGAAAGCGCTCCAGCCGAGAATCGAACTGGAGAACCTCTTGCTTTGAGATGACTACTCTAACTGCTGCACCACCACGGCCACTCAGACATGGTACAAAGGCTAAATATAAACTGTGAATAAACCCGTATGTCATCTGCTAGATTGCCAGCTGGCTTACAGTAGGGGACAGGAAATCAAAATAGGGGAAGTTACTTCCACAAAGAGACCATTCACCAGTGGAGTCCCCCAGGGTTCTGTGCTGGGACCTGTCCTGTTTGGCATCTGTTTTTCTGAAGTAAAAGCCAAGAGCTCTGGCTGACTAAGTTTGCAGATGACTGCAAGCTAGGAGCAGTCATTGAATCCCCATATGACTTAGCCATCCTGTGGGAAGGTTTGTCCCAAATAAATAACCGGTGTCAAAATCATGGACTGAAACTAAATGCTATTAAAATGCATTATCCTATACTGTAGCAAGTCCTGTACCCCAGGGAGCTTCCACATAGACAGTATGCCCCTAAAAGCTGACCCATTTGTTCAGGATGTGGAAAGTTGTACGGGCAGTGACCTAACTTTTGACCATATGTCCATTGTAAGAAAGCCCTTCTATATTGCACAGCTTATAAACACAAGGATTGTCTAGCTGTAGGGATGTCATTGTCCCCTGGTACTCTGCCCTTATAAGGCCACTCATTGAATATAATGCCCCCTTTGCCATGTATCTGTCCAGACACATTGAACAGTTGGAATGCCCACAGAAATACCTTTCTAAAAGGCCTAAATATGGCTTGCACGGTCTGAATCAAAGCCTTGTCGCTATACTCTGTATCTTACAGACTAAGAAGTGACTTGTGTCTGGCATACAAGGTATCCTCCAACCCAATAGTGATGGATTTACTGCTAATCAGCAAGATACATATGGCATCAGAAATACCCAGTTTAGGGATCTAAACTTCTGCAACATCTACAGAATGGTTGGGAAGGACAAGTATATCTCACAGAGGATACCATTGCTTTGGAATAGACTTCCCATCCACGTAAAACAAAGGTCATCCCTGTTCATATTCAAGAGCAACATGGATCTTTGGATGAGAAAAAGAACATTTACCACAGAACTGCCCCATACTACTAACTGACAGAAGCAGCTCCTAAATGCTTTATCCCATACATGGGTCCCCTCCAATTGTCTATGGTAAGATCCCAGTTATTCTCATTAGGGGCAATAGATGATTATTGACTATGAAATGGGGAAGGACAATCACAAACCGAGTGGGGTAGGTTAAATTGAGCAAAAAAAGGGAAATTGGCTAAGTGTAAGATGTCCTGCAAGGCAGCTAGCTTAGTACTTACCTAGGAACCTATTAAAATTCTGTGTCACATGACAGGGAATCAGGAAGACACTGGACAGATGTTCAGCTTACAGTAAATACAAGCATAAGTTTACTGTACTTGATAAGCACAGTTCAACTAAAGTTCATTTTATAATCAGAAAGCAAACTTTACATAATCAAAGTATAATTACAGTAAAAAAGAAGTGATAACAAAAGAGTTTGCACATGATCTTTAAGCACCAGGAAATGCTTTACAGAGCAGGAAACATTTTTGTATGTTAAATACTTGTGTACACTTGGTGACAACTTGTGTGTTGTTTTTTCATGTCAGTAGAGTTTTTGGTTTTGAGAGAGATTTTTGTAGATTGCTTTTGCTTTACTTTTGAAAGCAACCGTCTTTGGAAGTGTAAAAGTGTGTGCTACTTGTGAACATTTGTCTGACAAATTTAACTTCTGACTGACTCATTCCAGCGGTCCTTGCCAGCAGTCAGGCTTCTTTCTTTCTGTGCTATGGCATGGATACTTTGATCCTCCTGGCTCTTCTGCCTCTATGCTTAAAAAGAGAAAAAGACACAGTTAAGAGCCGTTTCTGCCACTGTGGGCTCAGACACTGCCTCAGCCCTAAGTGTGTATCTCTGTAATGGCCAACATTCGTTCCTCAGACCACTCACACCAGAGGAACCTAGAGAAGCAAGCAACACCATCAGCCACATCCTTTACAGCTATTTCAGTGTACAGTCTAAGCACGGAGGACCCTTTTCTTTGTGCCAGGGAGATACTCCAGGAGGTGGTTCTTGGGGTGGCTGGGGAAAGAAACTTTTTGCCTGGGGTCAAAGCCCATCTCCTAGTCTGTCTGTCTGTTCGTCTTCTTGGGAGGTCCCTGCAAAGGGAAAACAAAAGGTTAACCATTGCTAGTCTGAGGACATGGCATCTGTAAAGACTAATCTGAAGTAGGAAGACTTCATTTGTCTGCAACCTGTAGGATTCGGATCCGAGCCGGCAATTCATAAGCTTTAGGATCCGAGCTCCTAGCTCCTCCCTTTACCCATAATCCCCTGCTAAGCCCTGACTGACCTCAGATTTCGTTTGCCGCGTTCAGTAGCTGACGGGATTTTTCGAGCTCCATAGCAAAGAAATTTGGTGAAATATTTTTGACTATTTCTTTTTCATACTTTAGCAGAAATTAAAGTGTGTTTGTTTAGGCTTTCCTCCCTTCTTTTAGTTAACCTTTCTCGAGTGTTCGTTAGTGTGTGTTAGTTGTGTGTGTTTTTTTTTAGGGCCTGTTAGGGCGTAGCTATGTCTGAAGCCCCCAAGGCTATATTTTCTAAATGTACCGAGTGTGGCCATAAGCTTTCCCTGGCTGAGGGACACACTCGGTGCGTTAAATGCCTGGGGGTTGAACACCTTTCATCTGGTTGTACCATTTGTGCAGGGTTCAACCCCAGGGCTGTAAGGGAGCGGAGGTCGAAGTTGGTTCTGGCGGGACTTCTCCCTCCTGAATCGGCTTCGGCCTCGGCCCCTGCTATCCAGAAATCACCAGTGGCTACTTTGGTCTCCCTTCCTCCGGCAGGGACTCAATCTCCCGCCAAGAAACCGGAAGATAGGGAGACCAGGAGGGAAAAGGAGAGGCACAGGGAGGGGCACCATAAGCGGCGGGCCGAGGCCTCTGTCTCGGCCCCCCCCGCCTAAGCGTGCCTCCCCTCTGGCTTCTAAATCTCCTCCTCCTCGGCTCCGATCCCCTCGGTTCTCTCCCGGACCCAAGGAGGTGGAGACTAGACCTTCGTCGAGGTCATCAAGGCAACACTCTAGATCCGCCTCGGAGGCCTCGTCGAGGTCAACCTTTTCTATGTCGGACGCTGATATGGACCGGATGATGAGGTGATTCATCCAGGCCCAGATGCAGATGGGAGTGCTCCTGGCCCCCCCCCATCAGGGAGGGGCCTCGACCCCTTTTTTCGCCCCCATAGCTCCTTCTCTGATCCGACTCCCGGGTTCGGAGCTTTTGGAGCCGGGCAGCGTTGGACCCGGGGGTGGGTCGGATCCGACTGGTCGGCGCACCTCGGATCCGATCCCTCCCTTGAGTGCTTCGGGTACTTCGGACCCTACCTCTCGGAGCCGAGGGCCTAGCCTCGGATCCGAGGGAGCCGGTGTCTCTTCGACTCCGTCTAGGTCGGAGCGCACTGGTCTCTCGGATCCGACGGTCTCGGCTCCGGTTCTGATCCATTCGTCGGATCCGAGTGGGGGTCGGCTCTTGGGTCTTAGAGAAGTCGGCTCCCCCTCGGCCTTCAACATTGTGGAGAGGGTTCTGTCGAGGACATCCGGACCCCCGGTCCTTGTCTCGGCTCCATCCCGCACTCCCTCGCAGCTGGGCCAGGCTCCCATCAGCCGGTCTCAGGGACAGCCCACCTCAATGTCCCAAGTGGTTCCTTTGGAACAACTGGTTGCTGGCGAGGACTCCTCGGACAGTCCCCCCCCCCGAGGAAGTGCCTCGTAAGCATAAGTGTAAGAGGAGGCACGTGGACTCCCCCGAGTCTATTACTGAAGACACGGACTTGGAGGAAGGGGAGGGCTCCCCAAGATCACCCCCAGAAGATGTCTCCTTTGGAGACATTATGGAAATGTTAAGGATCAGGGGGGGTGGTCTGCCCCCAAGGCCTCCTTGGACGAGTCTTGTGTTCTTGGAGGCATTTGAGGCGGGCCCTTCTACCTCTTGGGTGTCCCCTCCTGCCAACCCTCTGGTGGACCTTATTGCCACCAGAGCGTGGAAGGACCCGGACACCGTAGAGCCTGTTCCCAAACGTCCGGACCAGATTCTTAGTCCCCCATCGGACCGTACACAGTGGAGTAAGGAACCCCCAGTAGATGCCATGCTGATGGCTGCAGCCACAAAGAGGGAATTGGCTCAGGAGAGTCCTCTATGCATCCCCGAGCAAGAAATCCCGCTCGATGGATCGCATTAGGAAGCGAGTCTTTAGTTCAGCAACCTTCTCCCTGAGGGCGCTGAACTATATGGCACACGTGATCAGGATGCAGCGAGACCTGATTAAGGAATACGCTGCATCTCCCCCAGAGTCCATTTCGGCGGAGGACAAACAAGTGTACTCCACCCGTATGGCCACTCTCAGAGCGGTGTCTAATACTTCTATGCGGCTCTTATCTCACGCAACAGAGGGAGCCGCTAGAGCTAGCAGATCGGGCCTTGTTATGAGACGCCAGGCCTGGCTCTGCCACTGTGACTTCGTGGAGCCCTTCAAAGCGACCTTCGCGAATGCCCCCTTCGATGGTTCTGCCCTTTTTGGCAAAATGGTTCACGAAACGCTTGTCCAGAGCGAAAAGGACGGGAAGACGCTGTCTGCCATCGGAGTCTGCTTCTCAGCTCCCCAGAGGTCCATCTCGAAGAACCAAAAGAGACAGAAGATGATGTGGTTCCAGAAATCGCAGCAATCCCAACCTGCTTCGGACAACCAGTCCTTCTGTGGCAAAGGAGGACAGGGAGGTCGCCGTCCTAGAGGCAGAGGGGCTCGTAGGAACTTTGGGTCCAGAGAACCCTTCTCTGACAGAGCCACGCAGCAACCCTGATGGGTTACCCGGCTGCTTCTCTCTGGAGGCAGTCGGGGGGGCGTTTTTCGAGGCACCTGACATCATGGGAGTCAATCACGTCAGACCGTTGGGTGCTTCGAGTGATATCCAGAGGCTATTCAGTCCCCCTTCACAGTATTCCCAGATCCAAAAACCTCCCCGATGTACCACCCGATCAACGGGAGGTAGCAGCTGTGGAAATCGCACAGCTGCTAACAAAAAGAGCCATCCAGCGCGTCCCCCGAGATCAGACCGGATCAGGGTTTTACTCCAGGTTCTTCTTGGTGCCAAAAAAGACGGGGGACTTAAGATCGATCCTAGACCTGTCACAACTGAACCTGTCTGTAAGCAAGCAAAAATTCCGGATGGTCACCTTACAATCTATCCTCCCCCTTTTGCGGGAAAACGATTGGATGTGCTCTATAGACCTCAAGGACGCGTACTACCACATTCTAATGGACAGACGGTCCAGGAGGTTCCTTCGCTTCCGGCTGGGAGCCAGTCACTACCAGTTCAGGGTCCTTCCCTTTGGTCTCACCTCTGCCCCCAGGGTGTTTACTAAGGTACTTGCAGTGGTAGCGGCCCACCTGAGACTCCAGGGAATTCAGGTGTTTCCATACCTGGACGACTGGCTCCTTACAGCGTCATCAAGGCATCTACTATGCTCAGCCAGGGACTATTTCCTTCACATAGCCCCTTGGCTGGGCATCACCATAAACCGAGAAAAATCTTCCCTGGCCCCCTGGCCCCCACACAGCTTATAGATTTTATAGGAGGAAGATTGGACACAAGAAACATGCGGGCATTCCTCACTCCAGATAGACTGTCCAACCTGAGGTGTCATATCACGGCCATCTTAGAACCTGCTCCGACTGCAGCTATGGTCCTGAGGGCCCTAGGTTCAATGGCGGCAGCCATCCCACTCCTCTTTCACGCTCAGCTAGACATGTGGATCCTTCAATGGACCCTTCAGGTCCAATGGTCCCTGCTTTACCTTCCTCTCAACAGCCCGATAGCCATCAGCAGAGCATGCAAGAGCTCCCTGTTCTGGTGGCTCCAGTCGATGGACCTCCTAACAGGGAGACCCTTCTGTACTGCATTCCCCTAGCCACAGTGACCACGGACGCTTCTCGCCTCGGGTGGGGGGGGCATTCAGCGGGCAGGATTGTCCAAGGCACGTGGAACAGTTCAGAGACCTCCCTGCATATAAATGTTCTAGAGATGAGGGCAGTGCTATTAACATTGCAAGCACTACACAGCCTTCTTCCTGTAGGAACTATTGCTATCCAGACAGACAACATGTCGGTAGTCTGGTACATCAGCAAACAGGGGGGAACCAAGTCCTACCCCCTTTGTCGAGAGGCCATGAGAGTATGGGAATGGGCAATCTCCACCAACCGCTTTCTTGTGGCAACGCACATTCCGGGAAGGTCCAACATTCTAGCGGACAAGCTCAGTCGCACCATTCTTTCCCCTCACGAATGGTCTTTCAATTCTCTAGTAGCGAAGCAGATTTTTGCTGCCTGGGGGCAACCCTGTTGCGATCCTTTTGCTTCTCCCTCAAATGCCAAATGTGACAATTTCTTCGCTCTACTTCCCCCATTCGGGGAATCCCCGAGAGATGCCCTGGTGCATGCTTGGCCTCCCGGTCTTCTATACGCTTATCCTCCTCTTCCTCTAATGCAAAAACTATTACAGAAAGCCAGCAGTTTGGGGAGCAGAATGATTCTCATTGCCCCATTCTGGCCTCGTCAGCCATGGTTCCCTTATGTATGGTCTCACACAGTGAATCCGCCCTGGATTCTAGATCCAATTCCGGATCTCATTTCCCATCCTCAGGGGCTTCCAATCCCGAACCTTCACACTCTGAAATTGACAGCTTGGCTGCTCCAGTTCCATCCCTAATAAGGACTCCCGGTATCTCTTCACCAGTGAAAGCCATCATAGTGGCTGCCCATAAACCTTCTACTAGGAAGGTTTATCGAAGCAAATGGAAGCGGTTCTCTATTTGGGCGGAACATAAAAATCTTGATCCCTTTTCCGCGCCACTTTCTGCGGTACTAGACTTTTTGACAGACCTTTTCCAACAAGGAGCAAGCTCTTCGATGGTACAGGTACAGATGGCAGCCATTTCTCATTACCATGTGGGTCATGATTTGACACCTCTCATGGCTGCAAAAATTTGTAAAACCTTTCTTAAGGGTGCTTTCCTCTTAAGACCTCCTGTTAAGGAAGTCGTACCACCTTGGGACTTGTCTCTAGTGCTGCAGGCCCTAACCGCTCCTCCTTTTGAACCTGCAGCCTCTGTGGACTTGAAGTATCTTTCCTGGAAAACTGCTTTCTTAGTGGCCATTACGTCAGCTAGAAGAGTTTCAGAACTCCAAGCTCTGTGCGTCAAACCACCTTATCTCTCCTTTTTTCCTGATAGGGTTTCCCTCAGGACCAATCCTTCCTTTCTTCCAAAGATTGCTTCCGAATCCAATATTAACCAATCTATTAATTTGCCAGTTTTCTTTCCCAAATATAAAAACAAAGGAGAATATAAACTGCATTCCTTAGATGTTCATAGACATCTGCGTTTCTACATTCACAGAACAGCTGGTCATAGACAATCCGATCAACTGTTCATCTCCTTTGCAAAATTCGCACTGGGTAAGGCAGTCTCTAAGGTCACCTTGTCAAAGTGGATTTCTAATTGTATCTTGCAGGCTTATGACACCTCAGGAAGGCCAGCTCCTCAGAGAATTACAGCACATTCTACAAGAGCAGTATCTACTTCTGCTGCCTTTAAATCTAGAGTACCATTAGATGATATCTGTGCAGCAGCCACTTGGACCTCATCTCATACTTTCATTTCACATTACAAAGTGGACGTTGTTTCCAGAGGGAGAGCATCCTTTGGCTCTGCGGTGCTCCGGAACATCCTTCCATGACGGCCGCCCAAGATCCAGGTAGCTGGGGACTCTGTCCCACAGGTTGCAGACAAATGAAGTCTTCCTACTTCAGATTAAGAAGTTATGTACTCACCATAACGTTCCATCTGAGTAGGTGACTTCATTTGGATGCAACCATCCCCCCCTCCATCCCCCTGACCTTTCATGACGCTATTAGTCCTGGTTTCCCAGGATTCTGTTATACTGGTATTCACAGGGCAAACTCAATCCGAGGTCAGTCAGGGCTTAGCAGGGGATTATGGGTAAAGGGAGGAGCTAGGAGCTCGGATCCTAAAGCTTATGAATTGCCGGCTCGGATCCGATGTCTGATCCGAATCCCACAGGTTGCATCCAAATGAAGTCACCTACTCAGATGGAACGTTATGGTGAGTACATAACTTTTTATTTCCTTACCTTGTTCAGAAAGTTACAGCAGGCTGTTAATCCTGGAACTCAGAAGTCCCTACCAGAGTGCATTTTCAATAAGGAATTTCATGAAGAATGTCTGTTGAAGGATTCTGACATTGAGACAGGGCTTTTCCTCCTCTTGTAGGTTCCCAAGCCCTAAACTTTGATTCTGAGGAAAGTCCCCCCCCCCCAACTTCCTTTGAGAATTTTTCCTTTTCAGAAATTAATCCCAGTTTGAATGAGGTGTTTGTTTGTGGGGGCAGGTGGGTGTTCCCCCTGTACTGAAGAGATTCTGTATGTTGCAAGTGGATATACTACAGATTACACCCATTCTTCCTATTTTGTCAGCCTTGGATGATGTGTTACTGACTCTCAACCTTTAATCCCTAAAAAGGCAGCTAGACTTTCTAAAGTCCGTTAAATTAACAAATTCTTAAGTCATCTTAGATCTGACCCAACTACCATTTTGACCTCGTTGTCAACTTAAAACTGACTTCTATTCAATAGTAGTCCATCTGTGGATAAAGAAAGCAAAGTATTGGACATATTTGGTAAATTTTTTTCTCGGCTGCTTTAGCATGTGGAATTCTTAACTGTCGCGCACAGACATGAAAGTTTTTTCTTGTTTGTGATGACATTTTGACGGAATATACTCCCACATGTAAGTGGAAGGTAGCTCTTATATGAATCCTTTTTTTTATAATCTGTCCCAGCTATGTGAACATGCTTTAGAAGGGAGTGTATGATTGTGTGGATAGTGTCTAGGGCCACTTCTACAGTTTTGAGGAGGTATGCCGGAGTGCATAACCAAAAGCTTGCTGATGAAGTAGAATCTGGGATTTTAAATTCTTTAGCCAATGAGATTTTGTTGGCCCTTATGCTACTGGGTTCAAATTTGATGATAGAGGGAAATTAATTAATGGAACTTGTAAGATTTTTTTTTCAAGTACTCCATTACAAATCTCTCATCATCCCTTGCATATTTTCATTGATTGTTAGGTCTGACCATAAAGCAGTCTCCTTGGACACAAAACTGAAACCAGAAATCCCTACCACCCAGGGTACCTTTAGAAATTTTGGTACTTTTCCTTTATCGGAGCAACAGTTTAATAGCGATACTAGAGATTATCAGGAGCTGCATTACTAGTCTGTATTTTTCATGTTAATAATAAATAAATATTAATAAGTACATTTGTCTTATTTTACCAATACAAAAACAATATTAAATTACGGTAATCTGAATTATCTGGCATATTGCAGTTGTGATCAGAATCCTCACACAGCTGCTTTATGTTTTGAATCAGAAAGCAGCTGTTACTTATGAATGCGTTTTTTTTTAAAGTGGAAGTTACTGCTTTGAAAGGGTTGCTGTGTTATCCAGAAATGAGAAATGTATAGAAGTTAAACAAGTAATTCACCTTCTCGTTGTCATGTACGTAGTAGTTCTAGAAGAAATGTAACTAAAATTGCATCACAACTACCTGAAAAGTAAAAGCATGATAGCTGGCAACATTTTAAACACTTTAATAGCTGCATCACTATTTGAATCGGAAAACAGCTGTTAGTTCTGAAGCTATTTTTTTTTTTTGAAAGCTGCAGCGACTTCTTTGAAAGGGTTAAACTAAAAAGACGCACGTTTTCCAAATTTATTCATTAAGATAAATTAGCTTACAGAATATGATTTAGCACATTAAATAAGCAGCTGTGCGATGATTTCCACCACCAGCTAGTATTGCCCCGTTAACGGAAAAGTACCAAAATTTCTTTGTCAAACTACATATTTTTAAGTGATACATTGGCAAGCTTCACATCCCTACCAAACCCAGTTAACTCCACTGAATACACAGAAATATTCATCACCAGGGTATATCAGCATGTAAACAGCTGCATATATGCAGCTGTATTGTGCAGGAATAATTTCTGGGCAAACCCCAGAAACAAACCCACACGATTGAACCATATTATCAACGAGTTTTATAATAAAAGGAAAATAAGTTTAACCAAAAATAAGAAGAGTAATTCCCAAAGTGAGCCCTTGTCACTGAAATAAACAACTCAGGAGCTTAATAAAATCCACCAAAGCCAAGTCTTTCTTTGGCTTGGGTAGCTATTTTAGTCTCAATCACAAGGCATTTTTTAGTTGTGTTTGTAATCTCAAAAGCCAATACTACAATGCACTGAGCTGATTGTGAATATTGTTACTTACACTGAGGCTGAAGGTGTAGCAAACCTACTGGCTGGGTTTAGCTGTAACTTTACTTCACTGTCCCTCAATCTATTCCTGAAACTGGCTCACCTCCAGCTATCACACAAGAGGAATTCCTAAAAGTGCCATCAAAAGCTAAAAATACTGCAATGATGGGTCCTGACAGTATCCCTAGATGCATCTTGAACAGCATGAAGCATGATTTAACCACACCCCCAACATTGGTCAGCCTCCATATAAGTTTTGTGCCAAGCAATAGAAGACCGCTACAGTCATTCCCTTGCATAAGGGAGGACCTTCACAGGACCAGGCAATTACAGACCCATAACCTGACCAGCATCATATACAAAGCTATGGAAAGACTGATTAATTCCATAAATTAGGACAGAAGGAACCTCCAAACACTGGGCTCGTTAGTTTGGATTCGTCAAGGGCAGGACAGGTAATGCTTACTCAGCCTGATGCATTTTTTTTTGAAAAGGTCATCAAAGCAATGGATAAAGGCAAAACATTACATACTGCTTACCTTGACCTGGCCAAAGCTTTTGACACAATTTCCTACTCTGGCACATTACAAAAACTAAATAAACTGGGACTAAATCCCTATGTCACCTGCTGGCTGACAGCACACAGATAATCAAAACAGAGAGAATTTACTTCCATAGAGAGACCAGTCACCAGTGGAGTCCTCCAGGGTTCTGTACTGGGACCTCTCCTGTTTGGCATTTACTTTTCTGAAGTAAAAGCCAATACCAGGGTACACTGGATAAGTAAGTTTACAGATAACTGTAAGCTAGGAGCAGTCATTGAATCCCCAAATTACTTGGCCATCCTGCAGAAAGTTTAGTCTAAAATTAAAAAAAAAAAATGGTGTCAAAATTATGGTCTAAACTGAATACCGAAAAATGTATTACTGTATCCTTTGGGAAGTCATCTATGCAGGGGCCTACCACATTAATAATACCCCCCTAAGAGTTGACCCTTTTGTTTGGGATTTGAGAACGCATGTGGATAGTGACTTAAGATTTGATAAGCATGCATCTGTAGTAAGAAAGTCCTTCTGTATTGCAAAGCTTATTAACAAAGGGATTTTTTTTTTCTAAATCTAGGGATGTCATTGTCCCCCTTTACTCAGCCCTCATTAGGCCAGTCTTGATTATAATGCCCCTTTGACATTTAACTGTCCATACACATGTAATAACTGGAACACCCACAGAGAATACCTTACTAAAAGGATGCAAGGCCTGAACACATATCCTACATGGACCCACTCAAAGCCCTGTCACTGTCCTCTGTATCTTACAGACTGCTAAGAGGTGACCTGTGTCTGGCGCACAAGGCATCCACTGACCCATCACTGATCAGCAAGTCAAGTGGCATCAGAAATACTCTGTCTAGGGATCTAAACTTCTTTTGCAACATCTTTAGAATAGTTCGGGGGGCAGGTATATTTCAGAGAAACTGCTGCTGTATCAAGTTCATCGATGTCCATTTTCAAGTGCAACTTGGATCCATAGATGGGAAACAGAAAATTTACCCCAGGACTGGCCCCTGTACTACTAATGGATAGAGGGGAGCATTTTATCCCATGTATCGGTTCCCCTCGAATTATCTATGGTATGAACCTAGTTATTCTTATTAGGGGTAATGTATAATTATTGACCATGGGATGGGTAAGGCCAGTCTGTAACCAAATGAGATAGGTTAATGCCTCTTTGGCATTTTAGCTATCCATACACATGTAATAACTGGAACACCCACAGCGAATACTTTACTAAAAGGATGCAAGGCCTGAACACATATCCTACATGGACCCGCTCAAAGCCCTGTCACTGTCCTCGCTAGCCTTAAAATGTCCTAAAAGGACATCTAGCCTAGTACTTGCCTGTGAACCTACAAGTTTCTCCACATAGTCTGAGACTTTGACAAGAAGATATCTCAGGATCTTAGGGTTCGTGGCTTGTATGATTCTCATAACCTGCCCAGGACTTTACTGGCCAGCTTCCAAAAGCTGTGGCTTCCTCCCACACTTTCACTCTGACTGCTGATTGGTCAGCCCTGTGAAGAGAGATCAGCAGTCAGAGAGAAGATTTCTTCAGGTCTTTATCCCAAAGGGATGAAGAAGCATACTCATCCTGACACACTAAAACATATAACTGCTGCAGTAGACTTTAGGCTATATGGATTGATTACTACAGTCAGTCCAACCTGGGAGGAGAAGGGATATGGATGCAGAAGCCCATGGAGAATAGTCCTAGCAAAACCAATATAGAGTCTAAAAATAGAATGCAATTAGTAATGTGTGTAGTAGTATGTACAGAGGACTATGTAGCTGCTTGTAGAATAGAGTCCATCTCTTTCCAATATGTCATTGAAGAAGTCAATGCTGTAGTAGAAAGAGCCTTTTTAATGCCTGGAACTGGTTTACCATGATGGGAATACCAAAGGCAACATCTGAGGACCATTGGGAAATGTTCTGTTTTGACATGCGTCGTCTTTGTCCCAGTGTAAGAAACCAATAACTGATCAGCTTTAAGGATTACTTTGTATCCAGAATATTTTTAATCCTTCCCTTTGGTTCAGAGGATCTGGATAGGACACTGGAAGATTTTGTGATAAATATCAAACAAATGTTGGGTGTGATCCATGGCATAAAATCTCTTCACCATCTATGGCCCTCATGACGTCTACAGTTTGATTTACAGACATTATCACAATGATGTGGTGCATAAAACAGGGGTGCTATGTCTTGCCTCTCTACAGGTTGGCTGTTCTGGCGTGGGAGGGAGCTGCTCACCATGGTTTAACCCTCCAAGCATGTTAAATTCTCTCATAATAAATGTAGTGGCAGAAAATCTGAGATGGACTAGGACAGACAATCGCAAATGATAATAAAATGGAGGAGTCTTCCAAGTGTTGATCCAGTGTTGGTGAACACCTCAAATAGATCTCTTCTCCTCCCTTTTAAAACAGACAACTAAACAAATTCTGCACTAGGAGTCTTGGCAGGCAGGCCTGGAAAACAGATGCAATCCCTTACCTGTGGTTATGAACGTTCCTTAATACATTTCCACCCTTTTTGCTGATAACCAGGGCAATTCTGAAGATTCAGAGGGACACTCCAAATATCATTGTGGTGACTCCCTTTTGGACCTAAGCAACATCAGTTCTCCCTTCTTATTGGATTGGCCAAGGGAATTACTTCAGACTCAGACTGGACCTACTCACTCAAGAAAAGGGGAGTTTGATGCTTCCTAATCTCAACAGCTTCAACTAACTGACTGGTGGATTGAGTTTTAATACCTTTTAGGCACTTGTTTCAAGAGGATGTACCATAAGTAATAAAGTAGTCAGTCTGCTACTAGGAAGTCTTACATAGGCAAGTGGAAGAGGATTTTCTTGTTGATGCTTAACCTCTAATAGGACCCTGGGCATTGGCTACCATTAAATATTTGTGTGAGTTCCTATCGTCTGGCCTTTCATATTTTTCTGTCAAGGTTAATCTAGCTGTCATTTTGGCATGTCTGCCTATGTTTCCTCCTTCCTCTTTATTTTTAGTAAAACAATTTCTGAAAGTGTTTTACATATGATGTCCACTAAGAAACCAGTGGCTCCTTCTTGGGATAATAACTTTGAGCTGGAAAAGTGAACTGCCTCCCTTTTGAACTGGCTAATAAGGCTGATTTAAAGTTTTATCACACGGAAGACAGTACTATTCTTTTTGCAGATATCAGGATGATTACTATCTGAATTGCAAGCTTTCCTAGATGATGAATCCTGTCTGGCCTTTCATACAGATTGGGCACAAATGATGGATCTGTTTTTAATATGACCCTAAATGGTTTCATAATTTACTTTTGACTCAAGCCTCCAGTCTCCAATTGATGTGCTTCCAGTTCACTGTTGCAACATTCTTTAAATTAGAGATCTCTTGCCAAGGGCAGCCCAACATCCGGCCAGTATACACCAAAGTCATTACGTTGCCTTAAGGTACACTGTACATCACACGTATGCTCCTTGCATAGAATAAGGCATAAAGGTGACATCCAGATGTACCATTCTCAGAACATCTTTGCCACCAGTCTGAATGCCATCACTTGATCATTGGTCTGAACACCATTCCGTTGCTGGCTCACCGGGCCATTTCAGATAAGTGCCATGTTGTGTTTTTTCTTTATATCCTTTTTATTGTTACTTGTGAGGTTTCGTGTCATCCAAGAAGGGTAAATACCAGTGTGGGAGAGAGATTCCCCATAAAAAACACCATAATCAGTGTTTTTTTTGGCTTAGGTGCTTGTAACACCCATATGTCATTTTCCAGCTGTTAGTCTTTTGTACCTAAAACCCTTCGGAGTAGGCTATTTTTGGTGCTGTATCTTGAAAATCAGCATCTTCAGCTTCTTGTGGAAGACGCAATGATGGGTACTTTCTGTCCCAAGAGACAGCTGTCTGTGAAGAAGGCTAAGAAGCGTAGGCCAGAATCCTCTGCTGTTAAGCCTCTGCTGGACATCTTTCCTGAGGTGAGTGAATGCCCAGAGGTTTGCCCGACTTTGTCATTGGATTCTTCTGCCATGACCAGGTTGGAGGCTGGTGGGGATCTGACTTTAAGCACGTCTGAGGAGGCTTTGCAGATGTCCATTTCGGACACTTAGGGGGAACCACAGATGATTATTTCCGAGGGGCCTGGAGGTGTTGTTTAGATATTAGTCAGACAGGAAGTCCCTGCTACCATCATTGAATGCCACCCTAAGTCAGAACCTTCCAAATTTTATAAGGCAGACATCTCATTGAAGAAAAAGCAAAAGACTAAACATATTTCTCCTGCTCCTAAGGATCAACAGAGTGAATAGCAGGCTTTCACTCAGGGTTTGTTTTGTGCTTAGATAGCATTGAAACCTCCTCCTGGAGTTTCTGGTTCCACCCCCCCCCCCCAGTCATCTTCTCCCCTAAAAGGACCAGGGAACAGGCTTCCTCTAAGGAGGAGCTGGATTCATATGAGGAATCCCGTGCTTACTCTTCTCAGTTTCCTTCTTCTTTGGACTGTGGACCAGAGGAAGAGGAATCTACCAGTCCTGATACTCCCTTTGAAGAGATTTTTTTGGAGACGCAATCTCCAGGATGATGGAGTTCCTTAAGTGGGATTGTTTTCAGGTCTCTGCGGTACATAAAAGATAGTATGAGTTGCTACAGATGGACGCTTCTAAACCTTCTGCTGTTCCTCCTGTTTTGGCTGCCTTGTTGGATGCATTTACCAATGCTTCTAAGGCTCTCAGCCCCCTGCTCCCAATAAACCTGATAGATTCTGTAGGATGCCTGAGGACTGTAAATTTTTGTACAGGTGTTCTGCTGCTGACCCCTTGGTGGTGTCTGTAGACTCTGACAAGCCCTCTCATTTGCTGTCTTCTCCCAAGTTACTGCCCACTGATATAAAGATTGCAGGACCATGGAAATGCTAGGCAGGAAGGTTTACACCTCTGCTACCTTAGCTTTTAGTGCTGTTCACTAACAGACTTGTATGTCCAAGTACTTGTTGGCTATCCAGTCTCAGGCTTTGTCAGGTTATTTCTGATCTTCCAGACTGAGGGTAAAACTTCTGCTCTTTCGTTGTCTGGGACTTCCTCCCAGGTGGCTCGTCATTCCATCAAGTGTAGTTATGATGCAGCAGATGCTTCTTCCAGGGCTGCTGTTTTTGGATTAGTGATGAGGAGGTATTCTTGGCTTCGGCTTCATTCTTTGCCTGATGATATTAAGGCTTAAGTTGATGGATGCCCTCTTGGTTATAAACACTTGCTTGAAGTTGCTGCTGATATGTTTAAGTCCCTTCAGGATAAGGATAAGGCTTTACAGGAATTTAAACGTGTTTGTTTCTCCTTTGCCTAAATTTCAGAGAAACTAACCCAATAAGTCAGCTTTTGTTCTCAGGCAGTCTCGCCTTTCTCCCAAGGGTAAAAAGGGTGGCAAGCGGGCTCCTTCTGCTAAGACTACTCAAACTTCAGTGCTTAAGAAATATCCTTTTTCAGATAAAGCAGGTGCTGTCTGAGTGTTCTGTGTTTCTCAGACACTTTCCTCTCTCTCTTCTCTTATCCCTCTCTCTCTGGTTGCAAATTACTCCGGAATTCTGGGTCCTGTCCATTATTCTCCAGAGGTATTTCATGGTGTGGAAATCCCTTCCCCCTTTTATGGGAGTTCCTCAGCCGCCCCAGGAACAACTCTCCTTTTTTTTCTCCCAGAGTTGCTTTGGGACTGTTGACTCAGGGTACTACAGAAGAGGTGCCTGTATCCCAAAGGGGGAGGGAGTTTTACTCCAGGATTTTTCTAGTACTCAGCAAAGAGGGTACTTGGAAACAAATTGTAGACCTCATCTAAACAGTTTTCTGAAGGTGCCCTCCTTTTGAATGTTGTCCCTTCAGACTTTGTTCCCTATTTTGCTTCCTTAGGCCTATAGTGTTGTCTCTGGATGCTCCGTTCTCAAAGCACTGTGTGGTGCATAGTACTGCTAAACGAACAGCTTAACCCTTTAAGAAAATCCAGTAAGCAAAAGAATTGGGGTTTCTTATAGCTTTACTGAAATTTCTTAACTTTAATATTGTAAAACTGTAACACAGTACAAACAGTAACATATCAGAATATATGCAACAATATACAACACATCTAAGTACAAAAGAATTACAGCTTACAAATTACTCACAGGTGATGCGATTGCCAGGGCCTGGGGAAAGAAAGAAGGTCATGTCTGTACTCCATGAGGGCTAAAAATAAAAGAAAGCTGCTTCCTGACTGAGTTGCATCACTTCCTGAGAGTTGCTATAATGCTGTAAAACCAAGATAATCTGACTGTGATAAAATAAAAGGCCACTAGGTGGCAGCAACAGATCAACAAATGCTGACTATACAACTATAATATAATCTGCCTGAATATGCAATGAAGGGCAGAATACTCCCTACCTGGCATATTATGGTATGCCACTAGACTCAGTAACACACTTTTTTAAACCATTTTCAGAAACAAAAACTACAATGTACGAGACTGGCATCGTATAAACTTTACCAGTTCCTTGTCTGACAACTCTTACTTCCACCTTTCTGACTTGATAAGTCCCACAGGCCATTCATTCCTGACTGTCCTTCAGTAGCACTTCACCACTTACTTTAACATTTGGACAGTCTAGAGTCCACTTTCTGTGACTTTGTAAGGTGAACAAGTATTCCCTTTTCCATCTTTTCCAGAAGGTGTCAGCAATACTCTGAACTTGCTTCCATTGTTTTACATGAAGGCCTTCAGTTTCAAAGTTACCATAAGGGGCTAACAAAGAGTTTGCCTTCTTAAACAAAAAGATTAGCTGGTGTGAGAACCTCAGGATTATCTGGATCATTAGACACTGGTACTAAAGTTCTTGCTTTCATAATAGCCATAACGTCTGCCATAAAGATACTTAAACTCTCATGGGTCAGATGAGTTAGCTTACCTTGGAGCAACATTGCATCCAAGATATGTCTAGCTACACCAATTAGTCTTACCCATGCACCTCCCATATGAGATGAGTGCAGAGGATTGAAAACCCACGTGCATCCTCTGTCTCATAGATAATCTCATACTGCTGTATCACTTGCACAGATATTCAGTTCTTTACGAGCTCCCACATAGTTTGTCCCTCTGTCGGAGTGAAGTAACTTTGCTGGGCCACGGATTGAAAAGAATCTCCTCAAGGCATTAATGAAGCTGGAAGCTGGCATAGATTCAGTCAGTTCTATAGGCACAGCTTGTGTAGACAGACATGTAAAAAGTACTGCTCAGCATTTGTTGTCAGCACTACCTTCTCTAGCCCAGCAGGTTACCATTGTCCATGGACCAAAAACATAAATACCCACACAAGTGAGTGGTGGTTCAGGAGTCACTCTATCTTCTGGTAAGTGTGCCATCTTTTGACTTTCTAATCTTTCTTAGTTTTCGACAGATAACACATTTGTGAATAATTGCAGATGTCATGCTCTTACCACCAGGATCCAGAAACCTGCAGCTCTGATTGCACCTTCTGTTATGCGACACCCTTGATGAGCCACTTGGTTAAGGTAATAGCTCACAATCAGTGTAGCAATGTAATGCTTATGAGGGATAATGATTGGCTGCTTCTCTTGTTCAGTCAATGCTGTAAAAGACAAGCATCTGCCAGCTCTCTGCAGTCTGTCTTGATCTATAACACCACTATAATTCTTGAGACAACTGTGTTTTGGGAATGCCCTTTGCTCTTTGGTACAGTCATATTCTTTTTTTTGAAGTGTTCGTGCTGAACAGAAGAGATAAACAGATTCATTGCATGTGAAAGTTCCTCAAAGCTAACTTGCTCTTGAAAACTTTTCCAGCCTCTACGTTGTGAGCCATCTGGTTTTCTCTGGAAACTTTTGGCAACATGGGTAAGTCTGGCTGTAGCTTCAACTATTGTCCAGTTTTGAAAATCTCTCAAAGCAATGTGAGTGAATAGTGGTATCAGAGGCTCTAATGCTAAAGTTTGTAACTACTGGCCTAATTTCAGGATCAGCTTCAGGCTCTATGAGAAGATGAACAGTAGCTGTGTAATCAGAATTATCTTTATCTGGCTGGTAAAGAAAGGAAGGGCTTGAGAACCATATAATGTACTGAAGGCAGGCTGTCAGCGTGGGCCTTGTAGCATAATCTGCAGGGTTTTGTTCTGTGGTTACATAGAACCCACTGATCAGGATGAGTTACTTGTCTGTTTCTATTTACTCGGTTAGAGACATACAGAAATAATCTTCTAGAGGTATTGCAAATGTATCCCAGGACAGTTTTACTGTCAGTGAAGAATTTCACAGCATCTAAGTCCATATCTATTTCATCTGTTATTATCCCATACAGTTCTACCGCTAATATAGCTGCACATAACTCGAAACGTGGGATTGTGTGTGCTGGTTTAGGGCTTAACTTTGACTTTCCCATAACAAATCCAACATGACATACCCTGGGATTCCGGATACTGGCTAAGGCTCTAGCCACCCCTATAGTGCCTTTTTTAGGCAAGGTTCAAATGACAAATTCACCACCCTAACAGGTACAGGCAAGAAGAATCTGAGGGTATTGCTACTCAATGCTAGAAGTCTAAACCTCAAAATGCACTCTCTCGAGGCACTCCTTAAAATGGAGAACATCGACATTTGTGCAGTGACAGAGACCTGGTTCAAGGTTCCAGAGAGTACTCCTGCATTACCAGGCTATATTCATACCACACCTTTCGGCCACCTAACCTGGACCGAAACACTAAAGGTGGAGGTGTGTCCATATTCATTAAGGATATCCACACCTCCAGGCTAGTTGCTCAGCATAATGCATCCGAGATTATCCAAGTGCAACTAACTCTGGGCAAGACCGCAATCCAAATTGTAGCTTGCTACAGGTCCCCCACCATGCCCCAGGATTCCCACTTCTCATTTCTTAATACACTGGAAAATATTAGGGTACAACCTAACACCCTAATAATGGGCAATTTCAACTACCCTACCATTAACTGGGAAAACTACTCATGTACCAACTCTTGTGCTCAACGTTTTCTGGAATTCATAAATTCCAATGCCATGGATCAACTTATCCACACCCCCACCAGGGGCAGCAATATCCTAGACCTGGTTATTACCAACATGGGCAACCGGTGCTCCACACCAGAGGTCAATTCCTCGTTGGTCAGATTCGACCATAAGCTAATCACCCTAGACATCCACATCCCTCCCCCACCCCCCATTAGGGAAACCACAGTAAAAAAATTCTCCAAAGCCAACTTCACACTTCTTAAGACAGAAGTGGCAAACTTCACGACACCCATGCTGACGGACAATAGAGGTATGACTGCTGAATCCTACACAAATGCACTTTATAAGCACTTACAGAGTGCATGGATCATGCAATCCCTAATGGAACCAAGATGCTATCCTCCAAAAAAAGGAAGCCAATCTGGTGGTCCCCTGCCATAAACAAACTCTACAACAGAAGAAAGAAACTGTTGCAAAAAAGAGTAAAAATCCCATGATTGGAGAAACTCCCTGGTCAGCTTCAGTAAGAAGCTGAGATCCCGCATAAAATCCTCCAAAGCTAGTTATGAAAACAAAATCGCCACTGACTCTAAAGACAACCACAAAGCATTCTATAGCTATGTCAAGAATCTCAATGGCAACACTCAGATCTGCTCTGAGTTACAGCACAATGGTACTAAATATACAGAACCAACGGATATTGCCAACATCCTGGCAGATAGGTTCAGTGCTAACTTTCCCCTCTGTCATCCCCTAAAGGGGTCTTCTCTATACCAGAAGAATGCAAAGTTCCTGTAATCACGGCTGCACAGGTAAAAAACACAGTATCCAAAGCCAAGAACACAGCATCCATGGGACCTAATGACATCCCAGGCTGTGTTCTACATGAACTACAGAACGAACTGGCACCCCACCCAAGTACCATGTTCATTCATAGCTTCACCTCAGGCTATGTGCCCACTGAATGGTGCACAGCGACAGTTATCCCACTCCACAAAGGGGGAGCCACCACAGACCCCAGAAACTACTGCCCCAGTAGCCTAATGAGCCTGGTCTGCAAGGCTATGGAGCGTATCCTCATGGAACTTATAAACAATGACATTGGTAATCTCCAAACTCAGGACCCCACCCAGTTTGGGTTTGTAAAAGGCAGATCATGTCTCCTAAACCTGATAGACTTCTTTGAAGCAGTCACCAAAGCCGTAGATGAGGGTAAGGTGGTTCACACAGCCTGTCTAGATCTCGCCAAGGCTTTTGACACCATCCCCCACTCTGGAATTATAGATAAACTCACGAAACTAGGTATAAATCCCTATGTCACAAGATGGGTTGCCAACTGGCTCACTGACAGAACCCACACTGTGAAAGTAGAAGACTCCAAATCCAGCTTCAGACCAGTGACAAGTGGAGTACCACAGGGTTCAGTCCTGGGTCCTCTCCTGTTTGGTATCTACTTCTCTGAAGTACAGGCCAACACAGAAGGCCTTTATTAATGAAGTTCGCAGATGACTGCAAACTAGGAGCCATAATCAAAACTCCAAAAGATGTGGACATCCTACAAAAGGGCCTTGCTGAGACAGATGCCTGGTGTCAAAGTCATGGCCTCAAGCTCAATACCAAAAAGTGCATTGTCATTCCTTTTGGTAAAAACTCAGTACCCATGAACTACCACATAGGTGGGAGTCTACTTAACACCAAAAGTATGATGAGACCTTGGGACACAGGTGGACAGTAGTCTCTCCTTTGATAATCACATCGCCACAGTAGTCATGAAATCCTTCTATGTGGCACACCTCATCACAAAAGGTTTCTTATCCAGGAAAAAAGAGGTCATTGTTCCCCTCTACTCGTCACTCATTAGACCCATTATAGAGTTACAATGCCCCTTTTGGTATGTACCTCACAAGACATATACAACAACTGGAAAGGCCACAGAAATACCTCACAAAGAAGATTACCGGCCTCAAAGAGATGCCCTATGCAGACCATCTCAAAAAACTGCAGCTTTACTCCATTGCATATCACCTACTCAGAGGCGATCTCTGCCTAACACACAAAGCTATGTCAAACCCCGAGCTTTTAGACATGCTCCACTTAAAGAAATCCCAATCCCTACGAGCTACATGCTCTAGGGACCTAAACCTCATCACCACAATAAACAGAACATGCTGGAGGGATAGATTCCTGTCCCAGAGACTTCCCATACTCTGGAACATACTACCTATCTATATCAAACAAAGCTCCTCATTAGCACTGTTCAAGAAAAATCTTGATGATTGGATGGGAGATAGGAAATTCACCCCGGGGATCACTTCTGTGGCTTTGCTAGACAGTGGCACAGACAAATAATTTTTTTGGGTGGAGAAAGCCAGGGAACCTTTGGCTAGGCTTATATAGGCCCTAGGCCAATATCCTAGTACCTACCTATGAACTTACTGTATCAGTGTTTTCAACTAGGCTACTACACTTATACCTGTGATGGATGCATCTGAAAAAAATATACAGTCCTTTTGTACAGGCTGCTGACAGTGAAACGGGCACATAACATCTGAATATATTTAGGTCTTTTTAAAGCCTGTAAGGGCTCCTTCTACTGAACCCACTCATGCAATCTCTCTTGTGGGAGTAATGCATCCCATTCACATTTCCCAAGTAACAGTTCACAGACTAAGGCCTTACCTTTTATACTCAGAGGTGCAACAAACCCAAGGGGATCATAAAGGCTGTTCACGGTAGATAATCCTCTTATGGTGAAGGTTTTTTTTCCTCTGAATAGACCTGAAAAATAAAGCTGTCAGTTTTTAGAACCCAACCTAGTCCTAAACCTTTCTGAAGAGGAAGAGTGTCTGTATCCAGGCAAAGATTTTTAAGGTCCTTCACTCTGTCTTCTGCAGGAAAGGCTTCCATGATGTGTTTGCTGTTGGAAGCGAACTTATGAAGTCACAGATGGGTTTCTGCCAGCATTTGTGTCATTTTGTTGAAAATATCAATTGCTGTCTCAGGAGTGTTACCAGATGCAACAAGTCCATCATCTACATAGAAATGTCTCAACACACAGTGTTTGGCATCTTTTCCATAATGTTCAGCACCTTTTGGGACAGCTTTACTCATACAGTATATAGCTACAACAGGAGAGGGTCTGTTGCCGAAGACACATGTACTCTCATTCTGTCCTCCACTACTTCTTTGTCTGTATCATGATCTTTGTACCAGAAAAAACGTAAGTAATCTCTGTGGTCCTCTCTCACTAGAGAACAGTAAAACATCTGCTGCACATCAGCTGTGAAGGCTATGTGCTCTTTTCGAAAGCGCATAAGGACCCCTAGTAGAGTATTGTTTAGATCAGGACCACTTAACAGTACATTATTTAAAGAAATACCTTTACACACTGTACTGGAATCAAACACAACTCTTAATTTGATCAGGTGTGCGTGGGTGGTAAATACCAAGCATTGGCAGATACCACTGTTCTTTACCTTGTTCCAGTGGTCCTGCAATTTCAACGTGATCATTATCCAGCATTCTTTTGATTAATTCTGTGAAATCTCTTTTTACGTCTAGCTTTCTTTGTAAAGTTCTACAAAGAGACTTTAGGCATTTCATAGCTTGATGTTCTTCATTCCACATTGCTGCAGTCCTAACTATTGGGTAGTCCGCTGTCCAGTCGGCCCGAATACCAAAGTATATGGCTGACGTCGGTCAGGGCGCATTAGACTGACGTCAGTACGTCAGGGTACTAATGCGCATGACCGACGTCATATCCTCAGTCTTTTTTGCCGCATGGTCCGATGCAGAAGCAATTTTGCAAGTGCAGGTTGGCGTTCTGAAAGTTTCTGAAGTCAGAGTTTCAGACCGAATCAAAGTTGGCTAAGTACCCCGTTGGGGAATATTTTGTTTTTTTCTTGCCTCAGTATTTAACCGGATGTCAGAAAAGTGAATAACTGTATTTCTTGTGGGAAACAGATACCTCATAGGGATTACCATACTTTGTGTATACCTTGTTTAGGGCCTGAGCACGACGTTGTTGGATGCCGCTCTTGTGCTAGATTTAACAAACGCACTATTAAGAGAAGGTTAGACTGTGCCAGGTTAGTGTTTGGGAAGCGTTGTAATTATAAAATGCCGCCGGATGCTCCGCCGCTTCGCTAAAAACCCAAAGATAAAGCAGCAAAGCCAAGAGTGAAGGAACCGACAGACCCAAACGCCGGTTCTTTAGACGGCTCAGTGGAGCCAGAGGTTTTGCCAGGTGTTTCTTTGGAGTCTCAGGAGAGACTTTACTGTTACAGGATGTATCCTCTCAGGAAGTAGGCCAGGCTGAGGGGCTTCTCAGGTGGCTGTTCTTCCCTCTCTTCCTAAGGTGGTTAGAGCCTCCCTTCTGTTTCCAAGGCTTCTTTGAGGGGCAGGCCAAGTTTAGCTTCAGTGGGGTTTCTCCTAGTGCTTCAGGGTCTTTGCCTAAGAAACATATGCTTAAAATGGCAGAGGATTTGATTACTATGATAAGGGGTTCTATGCCCCTCCTGATAAGAGGCCTAGGGTGGAACCTGAGTTTGAGAGTTTTGAGCAATGCTCGAGGCTTCGGAGTCTTCGGTTGAAGACTTGCAGGAGTACCCTCCTTATTCTGATTCTGATGTGGATGATTCTACTCCTTCTGCTTCTCCTCCTGAGGATTTTTCATTTTCAGAGACTCTGCATTCCATGAGGGAGCATTTTAAATGGGAAGGTCAAGATTTCTCTGATTCCAGGAAAAGGCTTAGGGAATTCTTGTTTTACCCCAGCATAGGCCTTTAGCTATACCTCCTGTTTTGAATGTGGTGGAAGATGTGTTTGCAGAGGCTTCCCTGAATCCTGATTCTTTGCCTCCTGCCCCAGTTAAACCGGATAGGTATTATAGGGTGCCTGAAGCTCATAAGTATCTTTTAAGAGTCCTAGGGCAGACCCGAAACTGTCTCTCAGGGGCCTAAAGGTGTGAAGGCCTCAGTTGTTAAAAATCCTGTCCCTCCTGATAAAGAGGCAAGGGCTTTGGATAGATGGGGAAAGAAAGTGTATACTTCTTCCACTTTAGCCATGAGGGCGTTGAATTGTCAGTTTCACATGTTAAAATATCAGAATTATCTTCTTTCACAGTTGAAATCTAAGGTGGATGCTCTGGCTGAAGGTATTGAGTGTAAAGAGTTGCAGGATTTAGTTCATGTGTCTGAACAGGTGGGTAAACATTCCTTGCAGTGTGGTTTTGATGCTGTGCAGGCCTCCTCCAGGGTGGCTGCCACTGGTTCTGTTCTTCGTAGGCACGCCTGGTTGAGAGATCAGAATTTAGCTGAGCATGTTAAGACAAGGATTTTGGATGCTCCTTTACAGTCTGATGTGTTGTTTGGTTCGCCTGTGGAAGCAGTTTTGAAGAAAATGGAGGACAAGGCTAAGTCTATGCAAACTGTTAAAGATTTTTTGCAGGTGCAGCCTCCGAAGTTTAGTAGAAATTGGCCTACTAAGGGATGGACTTATCCTGCTTATGATTCCCAGTCTAGGGGTAGGTCTAGACGTGGTAGGGGCAGAGCTCAGGGTTCTTTTAGGCCTAGGACAGGGAGTTCCCCTGCTCAGACTTCTGGTGAGGGCAGGGGTCAGTCCTTTCGTAAACAGACCCAATGACCTGCCTTTTCAGCTGCCAGTTCATTCTCGCCTGGCAGCACCGTTGGGAGGAAGGCTGTCTCTTTTCAAAGAAAATTGGGATTTAATTACCCAAGACAGATGGGTTCTGGATATTATTCACAACGGTTACAGGTTTTATTTCCATACCTTGCCTCTTTTCAAAGGCATGCCAGACATTCCTCCTCTACAACGACAAGAGGCTCACAAGCAGATTTCTCTGTTACTCCAAATAGGGGCCATTCAGCCAGTTCCTGTGCCAGAAAGGGGCCTAGGATTTTATTCTCGCCTGTTCCTAGTACCAAAGAAGGGGAACACGTGGAGACCAATTTTGGATTTATCTATCCTCAACACTTATCTGGACATTCCCAAGTTCAAAATGTTGACGTTACAACAGCTTTTACCTCTGCTGGGCAAAGATCACTGGATGGTAACTTTAGATCTCAAGGAAGCTTACCTTCATGTGCCTATAAGACTAAGTTGCAGAAAGTATCTGCTTTCGAGCTGGAAATTCTCATTATCAGTTCTCTGCATTGCCCTTTGGCTTATCTACTGCCCAGAGTATTCACAAAGGTTCTGGCTCCAGTGATAGCTTACTTCAGGCTAAAAGGAATTCAAATCTATCCTTACTTGGACGACTGCCTGATTCTGGCTCAAGAAAAGGAAGACCTTCTACAGCATTTGGAATATGTCATAGCAGTGCTAAGATGCCTAGGGTATTCTGTGAACGAAATAAAGTCCAGTCTAGTACCCTCTCAAGACATGTGCTTTCTGGGTGTGAGACTGAATACAGCAGCCCAGATGGCCTTTTTAACCCCGGACAAACAAAAGAATCTTTCCAGTTACTTCCATCAACTATCTCTTCAGTCCGGGCTGACTGCAAGGACAGTCCTTCAAGCCTTAGGGTTCATGGAATCTTGTATTCTGGTGCTTCCCAATGCCAAACTGCATATGAGGAAGCTACAATGGTATCTCAAAAATGTATGGACACAGCACTGCCAGGATTTGGACACTGTCATTCAAATAATACCTTGCATTCAAAAGGAATTTTTGTGGTGGGCTCAGGAATGTCACCTAAACAAGGGACTCTCTGTGACCCGGCCAGAGGCGAGTCAGATTCTAACGACAGATGCCTCAGACATTGCTTGGGGAGCTCATCTAAATGGAAAGTGGATACAAGACAAGTGGCCTGCCAGACTACAGCATCTACATATCAACATGAAGGAGACGTTAGCAGTCCAGTTTGCATTAATGGCTTTCAAGGAATTACTTCGTCCAGGGCAGGTGTTGATTCTAACAGACAACACAACTGTCATGTGGTACATCAACAAACAAGGGGGAACACATTCTTACCCATTGTGCAGGCAAGCAATGATTTTATGGGAGACTGCGCTCAGCTTGCAATTAACTCTTCAGGCAAGGTTTCTGCCGGGAGCACAGAACTCCTTAGCAGATGTGTTAAGCAGACAAATCATGGATCCCCACGAGTGGAAACTGGATCTTCATGTATTTCAAAAATTGACAGTGTCATGGGGAACTCCAGACATAGATCTGTTCGCTTCTCCACTAAACCACCAGCTGCCAAAGTTTTGCACAAAGAGGTTTCATCACACAGCTTGGAGAGTGGATGCTCTTTCTTTCAGTTGGAAAAATCTTCATGTGTATGCTTTCCACCTCTGCCTCTTCTTCCAAAGGTGCTTCTAAAAGTCAGACAAGACAAGCCAAGGATGATTTTAATAGCTCCAGATTGGCCTCGCAGCACTGGTACCCATTACTGAGGAGTCTGGTAAGGAAGCCTCCATGGCCTTTACCCTTGATTCCACACCTGTTGTCTCAAAGAGACGGTCACCTGCTCAATGTCAAGCTTCACTCTCTTCATCTAACAGCCTGGCATATTCTGTTTTGAAAGACAGTAGGTCTCAACTTCCTCAACAAGTTTTAAATGTGATTATGGAAGCCAGGAGACCTAGTACAAGGAAAGTGTACGCAGAAAAATGGAAGAGATTTTTATTTTGGAGTGCAGCAAACAATTTGGAGATTTCTGAGCCAAATTTGAGTGTGGCTCTTCAATATCTTACTGAGTTACTGGACAAAGGTTTGTCTTTCTCTTCCATTAAGATTCATGCTGCAGCAATTTCAGCTCACTATGATTGTGACCCACCATTGTTTTCGCATCCTTTGTTCAAGCAATTTCTTAGAGGGGCAAAGAATATAAGACCCCACGTAGAGCTCCTACTCCTGCTTGGGATCTCAATTTTGTGTTGGAGAAACTTACTCTACAACCTTTGAGCCTCGGCTACTGCTGAATTGAAATACTTGTCATGGAAGACTGCTTTTTTGTTGGCCATTACTTCTGCAAGAAGGGTTTCTGAGTTGCAGGCCCTTATGGCAGTGGAGCCTTTTTTGATTTTTCATAAGGATAGGGTATCTTTACGTACTAATCCTTCCTTTATGCCTAAGGTGGTTTCTAGTGTGGCTTTAAACCAAACTATTCATTTGCCTACCTTTTATGCAGATCCCCAAAATAAAGGGGAAAAGATTTTGCACACTTTAGATGTACACAGGCAATTGCGTTATTATTTGAGCAGGACTAAGGATGTTTATTTCTTTTGCTTTGAGTTCAAAGGGCAAGCCTGTGTCAAAACAAACTATTTCTAGGTGGATTGGGTGTTGCATTGCATTTTGTTATTCCCATCATGGCAAGGAGGTTCCAGCTGGGATTAGGCCTCATTCCACTAGGGCTACTGCCACTTCAACAGCATTTCTAAGGGGAGTGGCAACAAAGGATATTTTGGAGGCAGCTACTTGGAGTTCAGTGCATACTTTCTCTAAGCATTATCACCTTCCTCTCTACTCTAAGTCTAGGGCTGGTTTTGCCACAGCTATTTTGCAAGGCATGTTGTCAGTTCCTGCTTCCTTATGATTTGCCAGCCTCCCTTACCTCTGCTTTGGGATTCTACCCAATAGTTAGGACTGCAGCAATGTGGAATGAAGAACATAGTACAGTTTTCTACCTACCATAAATGTAGATGTTCGAGGATCCACATTGCTGCAGTCCAATTTACCCTCCCTCCTTCCCCTCTGTGTTTAGGGGTGGTTGTGTAGGTGAAGTTGTATTCTGCTGTTTTTGTATATATTGTATATATATATTTTGGTGCAGGTATGTTGGGAATTTTTGGCTTTTGGCCTTATCTTTTCAGGGTCTTCTGACATCTGGGGCAAGAAAAGACTGAGGATATGACGTCGGTCATGCGCATTAGTACCCTGACGTACTGACGTCAGTCTAATGCGCCCTGACCGACGTCAGCCATATACTTTGGTATTCGGGCCGACTGGACAGCGGACTACCCAATAGTTAGGACTGCAGCAATGTGGATCCTCGAACATCTACATTTATGGTAGGTACAAAACTGTACTTTTCTGTTAACAAGGTAAATGACACCTGGGTGTGCGAAAAGGCAGAGGGGCCACCCAGCTGTTATCATCATACTGGTAAGTCTCTCTATCCATGATCCGGAGAAAGGCTTGATATTCTATGGACAGGGCTTGTTTATTATCATCCTTTGATTTCTGAAACACTGAAACCCGTAGACCGTCAGTTTCTGCACTGAAGCTGGTGTCTTCTTTACTGTATGAAGAAGGGTCCCAAAAGAGTGTTAAATTATCAAAGCTTTCTTTAACAATGAAATTGTTCTGGCATGGACTGAAAAAAGATGTGCGGCCATTTGTTAACACAAGACATCTTTAAGGAACTGATGCTGTTTGGCTGGTGAGCTGATCCCAGGCAAGCTTCTACTACAGTGACCCACCCCAAATCAAATCTTTGAGCATAAGGGGCATTGACTGGTCCATTAATTTGCTCATGCACCTTGTGTACTTCTAAAATGTCTCTTCCAAGAAGCAAAAGGACAGAAGCATTGGAATTACCAGCTGGAATGAAGTGAGCACTTGAGTGGAGGTGAGGATAAGCCACCTCTAGTGAAGGAATTTCCGATTTGTCATCAGGTATCAACGCATACACTATCAGTGTAGGTAATGAGAATCGCTTTTTCTTATCAAAGGATTCAATAACGAAGTCTGTGGCTCTTCTGGCTGCAGTTTCCATAATGCCTATGCATGTCTATATGGAGCTGCAGTTTCTTTAATGTTAGATATCAAAAAAGTCTGACCTTGCAAGTGATTTGTTGCTCTGCTCATCAAGAACTGCATACATCTTCACTGTTTTGTTTCTTTTCCCGGTGGGATACACAGTCACTAAGTAGATTTTAGAACATGATTGTGGGTTTTTACCTTGGCCACAGATTTTAGTGCACTTAAGACATTACTGAAGAAGGTGAGCCCTCTTGTTGCTCCCTGCCCTGATATTTCCTGGCTTTTACTGCCTCTGCTGGTTGTGGAGGTGGATCAGGTTGTAAGGCCTTTGTGTTTCTCACTGCCGGATCCTGAGCACTTGACCAATATTTTACAGTCTTTAGCTATATGCTGAATAGATTTGCAGTACTTATAACAGGTGCCATTCTGTTTAAGAAAGGAGAGCTTTCCTCAATAGGCTTACCTCTAAACCGTTTGCACTTTTTCAGAAGATGAGGCTTTTGGTGAATTGGGCATTGTAGACTTTCTCCAGTGTTCACCTTGCTGCTGGCTTGACAGTTTGTGGACCTTGAAGATACAGTTGTTGTATGTGTGAACACAGAGGTCTAACCATAAGGTCTGGAAGGTTTTTCTGGTCTGGACGGCTGATTACTGCTGCTGATGAAGGCAAAGCTGGGGTCACTTCTGATCTCTGCTTGCTGCTGAACAATCCTAGAAAACACAAAGGGAGAAAAGCTACTCTGTTTTCCTCTCTCTATTTAGCCCTGACGGATGCCCACTTTTGTTGCACGGTATATGGTAGTTTCTCCGCTATTGGATTAATACCATGAGCGGTGTCTAAATATGAAAGTCATGTCAAATAGCCTTCCTCTTTAGCACACACTATTTCTAGAAGATCACCTAGTTGTTGTAGATGTCCTTCAAGGATGCAACTGCAGTCCTGACATATGAGTTGTCCTGCCTCAGGCAGCCCTTCGGTCGGCCAGATTCCAAAGTCTGGGTCCGGCGTCGGCTGATGTCGCCCTTTCCCCGACGTCAGAGCGCCTGGGGTATAAAAGCGTCAGCTGACGCCATCTTCTTCAATCTTTCTTGCCGCGCAGCACCCGAAGCAGAAGCAGTTCGCAAGTGCTGGTCGGCCAGCTCCTGTGTTTTTAGCTACTGAAGTCTTCAAAAAGCTAAGTACCCCGTTGGGGACCTTTTCTTGCCCAGCCGATGTCAGATAAAACTGTAAAAGTTAATAGTTTAACTTGTGGGAAACAAATACCTCATAAGGATTTCCACTCTTACTGCTTACCCTGCCTAGGCCCAGAACACAACGTCTCGGCCTGTACATCTTGTGTTTCTTTCAATAAACGCACTCTTAGGCATCGGTCAGAGTTTGCACAAGATTATTTTGGGGAAGAATTCAGTTATCATGCCGTCGGAGCTTCCGACAGCACATTTACCTAAAAAACGAAAGGATAAGGACCGACATCCGCGGTCTCGGCCGACACCACGCTTAGGCCTACCGCGAGTGTCTCGGTCTCTTCTGAGCCGGTTTCACAACCGCTACAGACCGACGACACCGCCCCACCGGTTACTTCGGTACCGGAGGCCAGCTCTCTGCCAGTTTCTGTTCTTCCCTCTGAGACCGAAACCCAGGATATTTCTGACACCATTTCAGTGGATAAGACTACTCCAGCACGTGGGGCTGCCAGGCCTCCAGTGTCTATGTCCATTAAGGCCTACACACGTGCTAAGGCTGCCAGACAGGCTAAGTCTCTCCCTCCAAAATCTGTTTCTCTGGGATCCACTTCTGGTTCTCAAATTTTAAGTTTAGCTGAGGACCTTATTTCTTTAATTAGGGGTTCTCAGCCACATCCAGATAGAGGCTCTCAGCCGCCTTCTGTCAAGAGGCCTAGGGTTGAGCAGGTAGATCCCCAGTCCTCCGATGAGGCCTCAGGTGATTCTGCACATTCAGACTACCAGGAGGAGGCCTTCCCGGCCTACGAGGATTCTGATGCAGAGGAATCCATTCCCTCTGCTTCTCCTCCTGAGGAGTTTTCCTTTGGGGAAACGCTCCATTCCATGAGGGAACACTTCAAAGGCAAGGCCAAGAATACTCAGATTCCAGGAAAAGGTTAAGGGAATTTTTAAAGCTACCTCAGCATAGACCGTTAGCTATACCTCCAGTTTTAAATGTTCTGGATGATGTGTACTTAGAATCTAGTGTTTCCCCTGATTCCCTCCCCCCTGCTCCTGTCAAGCCAGACAGGTACTACAGGGTCCCAGACACACATCAATTTCTGTACAAGGGCCATACTGCTGACCCTGAAACTATTTCCCAGGGGCCTAAAGGGGTTTCCTCCACTACTACAAAGAATCCACTTCCTTCGGAAAGAGATTCTAGGGCTCTAGAAAGGTGGGGCAAGAAAGTATATACATCTTCCACCCTTTCTATGTGAGCATTAAATTGTCAATTTCATATGATTCAGTATCAGGAATACATGTTGGATGACTTGCAAAAGAAATTGGCCTCCCCTGAACCATTAGATAGAAAGGGGTTACAGGAGTTGGATGTCCTTCAAGGATGCATCTGCAGTCCTTACAAATGGGTTGTCCTGTCGTCAGGCAGCCCTTCGGTCGGCCGGATTCCAAAGTCTGGGTCCGGCTTCGGCTGGTGTCGCACTTCACCCGACGTCATAGTTGCAGTTCTTCGGGTATAAAGGCATCAGCCGACGCCATTTTCCTCAGTCTTTCTTGCCGCGTGGCGCCCGAAGCAGAAGCTGTTCGCAAGTGCCGGTCGGTCAGATCCAGAGATTACTACTACCGAATACTACTTCGAAGACTTCTAAAAAGCTAAGTACCACGTTGGGGACTCTTTCTTGCCTCAGCCGATGTCAGAAAAAGTGAATAACTGTTTAACTTGTGGGAAACAAATACCTCATAAAGATTTCCACTCTTACTGCTTACCTTGTTTAGGCCCAGACCACGACGTAGCAGCTTGTCTAGCCTGTGCTTCTTTTAACCGACGGACTCTTAGACGTCGGTCGGAGTTTGCTGAGCAGTTTTTCGGCTCTGATTTTGCGTATATTATGCCGTCGGATCCTCCGACTACACAAATTGCCAAAAAACGCAAAGAAAAGGACCGACACTCGCGGTCCGCGGTTTCGGCCGAAACCGCGGTTAAGCAAACCGCGAGTGTCTCGGTTTCAGCCGAAACCGAGCAAGCGGTCCTTGCTTCAGCCGAATCCATGCCTTCTACCGAGGCCTCTTCTAACCTGGTAGAATCGGCCTCTGAAATCCAACCTGCTGTTGTGGTTTCTCAGGAATTATCGGACACTATTCCCTTGGATGTATCAACCCCTGCACGTGGAGCTGCTAGGCCTCCTGCAGCCATGTCCATTAAGGCTTTTGCCAGGGCTAAAGCAGCCAAAACTACTAAGTCTGTGCCTGTTAAGCCTCCCTCTCATAGGCCCAGCTCCAGCTCCCAAATGCTTTCTCTGGCAGAGGATCTCATCTCTTTAATAAGGGGATCCCAACCTCATCCAGACAGGGCCTCTCATCCACCTCCTGAGAAGAGACCTAGAGCAGAGCCCCCTGAGCCAGTGTCCACGGATGATTCCTCTGATGATTCAGACAATACAGACCCTCCAGAGGCTCCTTATTCTCCTTACGAAGACTCTGATGCTGAAGAGTCGATTCCTTCTGCCTCTCCACCTGAGGAATTTTCCTTTGGGGAAACCTTACATGCCATGAGGGAACAATTTCAGTGGCAGGGCCAAGATTTCTCAGATTCCAGGAAAAGGCTTAGGACCTTTTTGCATTTACCACAACATAGGCCTTTAGCTATACCTCCAGTTCTTTCTGTTGTAGATGATGCATTTAATGATGCTTGTACTGCTCCTGATTCTTTACCTCCAGCCCCTGCTAAGCCCAATAGGTTCTACAGGGTCCCGGACACACATCACCATTTATAACAAGGCTCCCTTTGCAGATCCCGAGACTATCTCCCAGGGGCCTAAGGCAGTAGCATCTACCTCTGTTAAAAATCCCCTCCCCTCTGAAAGGGAATCCAGGTCCTTAGAGAGATGGGGTAAAAAAGTATACACCTCTGCTACTCTGTCAGCTAGGGCCTTGAACTGTCAGTTTCATATGATCCAATATCAGGAGTTTATGCTTGATCAGTTAACTAAGAAACTGTCCTCTGATGAATCTTTAGATAAGAAATATGTTCTGGAAATGGTGCATAACATTCAGCAGGTTAGTAACCATTCTTTAAAATGCGGCTATGATGCACTGGAGGCTTCCTTTAGATCAGCCATGACTGGCACAGTTATCAGAAGGCATGCATGGTTGAAAGAACAGGCCTTGCCGGATCATGTGCAACAGTGGAAGGAAGGACATCTACCATTATGGTAAAATTTTACATAATTGCACTTTCTTTGCAGACCCAAGGAGAAAGGATTCTACATGCTCTGGAAGTGTATAGACAGCATGGGTACTATTTTGACTGAACAGTCCTTTGGAAAGGCACATCAGCTGTTTACGTCTTATGATGGCAGAAAAAAAGGACAGCCCTTGTCAAAAGAGACTGTTTATAGCTGGTTGCCCCCAGCTATTGCTTTTTGTTACTTTCATGACATATCTCTTCTGGGTAGTGTCAAGGCACATTCTACTAAAGCCTTGGCTTCTGAAATGGCATACTGGAAAGTGGTATGCACTAGAAACCTTCTAGAGGCAGCAGCATGGTCCTGTGTACGTACTTTTGCAAAGCTTTGCAGACTGGATTCCTTTTCCATGTCCAGGGCTGTCTTGGCTAGGACCATTCTCCAGGATCCTTCTTCCTCCTTCCAGGTTGGCTAGGCTTTAGTAAACAACCCATATAGCCAAGGGCTACTGCAGCAGTGAGAATGATGAACATAGTATAGTTGTGTATGTTGCACTTAATAACAGCATATGTTTGAATTCGTCACTGCTGCAGTAGCCACACCCGTCCACCATCCTTCTTTGCATAGCTGTTAGAATATAAAGATGTTCTTCGTGTTTCACTGTTGCAGTCATAACTGTTGGGTACTCCTGCCGGCAGGCAGCCCGAGGTCGGCCAGAATATCAAAGTCTGGGTCCGACGTCTGCTGTATCAGCTAGTACCCTGACGTCAGAGTGCATGGGTATAAAGCTGACAGCCGACGCCATCTTCTCCAGTCTTTCTTGCCGTGCGGTGCAAAGCAGTTCGCTTGTTGTTGGTTGGCGTTTTCAAGACAATGTGGTGTGATTGTCGTCGGTCCGAAGTTTTCTACTTCTCTTCTCAAAGCTAAGTACCCCGTTGGGGAAACTTTTTTCTTGCTCCTCCGATGTCAGAAAAAGTTAATAATTGTGTATCGTGTGGAAAACAAATACCTCATAAAGATTTCCACTCTTACTGTCTACCTTGCTTAGGCCCTGACCACGACATTTCTTGCTGTCGGTTCTGTGCCAGGTTTAATTCTCGCACTATCAAGCGTAGGTACGATTGGGCCTTGAATTACTTCGGTAGACGATTTAATTATAGGATGTCGTCGGATACTTTACCGACTACCGGATTACAGAAGAAACGCAAAGACAAGGACAGGCCTCCGAGGTCCAAACAGGATACTTTGCAGCCGGAGCCAGCTTCGGCGGTCGTCAGTGAGGCGCTTTTGCAGCCCCTGTCGTCCGCCACTTCAGAACCGATGGCCGACACGGACTCCCATGGGGAGCCATCTAGGGCCTAGTAATTTGTCTGCTGCAGGACCTTCGGACGTCGCTCCTTCAGATGGGTCCGGAACCGCTGTGCAGGTACCGGCTTCTGAGGGGGTCTTCAGGCCTTCACACATTACTATTTCCACAAAGACAAAAGCTAAGTCAAAGACTCCTGTTAAACCCAGACTTTCTGCTCAAGCTTCTTCGGATTCAGCTCCTAAGACTCAGAAACAATTACTACGGATGGCTGAGGATTTATTAACTATGATTAGGGGTTCTCACCCTCCTCCTGAGAAAAGGCCTAGACAGGATATCCCTTATGATTCCTCTGATTAGGCTTCTGTATCTTCTGTTTCTTCCTCTGGTCAGGATTACTCTTTTCCTCCTTATGAGGATTCGGATGCATAGGATTCTGTTCCCTCTGCCTCCCCTCCTGAAGATTTCTCTTTTGGGGAAACCTTGCATGAGATGAGGGAGCATTTTCATTGGGAAGGTCAGGATTATTCTGCTTCCAAAAAGAGGCTTAGGGAATTTCTTCTTCTCCCTCAGCACAGGCCTTTGGCTATTCCTTCTGTACTGGACATTGTGGATGATGTCTTCTCTGAAGCTAACTTGAATCTTGATTCCATGCCGCCTGCTCCTTCTAAGCCTGATAGATTTTACAGGGTCCCTGATTCCCATCAATTCTTATTTAAGAACCCTTCTGCTGATCCTGAAACTATTTCTCAGGATTCCATTGCTGCTAAGGCCGCCTCCTCTAAGAATCCTATCCCCTCTGAAAAGGATTCTCGTGCCTTGGACAGGTGGGGCAAAAAGGTTTATACTTCAGCTACCCTTTCCATTAGAGCTTTTAAATTGCCAGTTTCACATGTTTAAGTATCAACAGTTTCTTTTATCTGTTTTAAAACAGAGGCTTTCTACCTTTCCTGCATGTACTGAGGACAAGGAATTACAGGATGTGTTGCATGCAACTGAACAAGTTAGCAAACATAGTTTACATTGTGGTTTTGATGCCTTAGAGGCTTCTTGCAGGGCGGCTGCCTCTGGTACTGTTATTAGGAGACATGCTTGGCTTTGTGAGCAGAATTTACATGAACAAGTTAAGGCTAAATTGCTAGATGCTCCTGTTCAGCATGATGTCTTATTTGGATCTAAGGCTGAGGAGGTTATTAAAAAGATGGAAGAAAAAGCCAAGTCTATGCAGACTGTAAAAGATTTTTTGCAAGTGCAGCCTCCCAGATTTTCCAGAAATTGGCCTTCCAAAAATTGGTCTTTTCCCACTTCTGACAGGCCTCAAAGAGGAAGATATAGACGCTCCAGAGGTCGGACGCAGGCTCAGGCCTCTTACAGATCTAGACAGTGGACTGCTTCTTCACCTAGAAGGGGAGAAGACAGACCTCAAACCCAAAGAAAGCAGACTCAATGACTCCCTGTGGTGGGCTTCAGGTCCTCCTTTCCTGGATGCCCCTCTCGGAGGAAAACGTTCTCTTTTATACCAAAATTGGACTCACATTACCCAGGACAAATGGGTGTTAGACGTGATTTTGAAAGGCTACAAATTCCACTTTCACACTCTGCCAAGGCCTTCCGGCTGGCCAGATCTGCCAAAACATCAATGGACAGAGGCCTTAAATCAAGTGGACGCTTTATTAGCCTTAAGAGCCATATAACCTGTTCCACCTCTAGAGGTAGGGAAAGGTTTTTACTCAAGACTTTTTCTGGTCCCAAGAAAACCAAATTCCTGGAGACCCATTCTGGACCTTTCTATATTAAGCACTTTTTTTGAAATTCCAAAATTCAAAATGCTTACACTTCAACAACTTCTTCCAATGCTCTCACAGGATGCTTGGATGGTAACATTGGACTTAAAAGAGGCTTATTTACACGTCCCCATAAGGCAACAATGCAGAAAGTACCTCAGATTCAAGGCAGGCTCGAGACACTTCCAATTCTCTGTACTGCCATTTGGCTGATCTACTGCGCCCAAAGTTTTTACCAAATGCCTGGCTCCAGTAGTAGCTTACTGCAGACTTCGGGGGATTCAGATTTACCCCTATCTGGACGACTGTTTAATTCAGGCAGACAGCAAAGACCTTCTACTTCAACACCTGCATTTTGTTCAACGTCTTCTCCTACTACTGGGATTCTCAGTGAACACAAAAAAGTCACATTTGATTCCTTCTCAACGAATGACCTTCTTGGGAGCTCTTTTAGACACAAGTTTACAGATGGCCTTCCTTACTCCAGAAAAACAGTTACAGCTGGCTTCAGTCTTCAAGACCTTTGCAACATTGACTCAGCTCACTTCAAGGAAATTCCTGCAGGCTTTGGGCTACATGGCCTCTTGCATCCTGTTGATTCCAAATGCGAGGCTTCACATGAGGAAACTTCAATGGTACCTAAAGAGTGTATGGTCTCAGCATTGCCACAGTCTGGATACAATGATTCCACTGATTCCCTGCCTCCAGAAGGAATTCCTTTGGTGGTCCAGGGCGTGTGTTTTGAACGAAGGGAAGCCCTTTCGTCTTCCTCAACCTACTCGGATCATAACCACGGACGCCTCGGATTATGCTTGGGGAGCTCATTTTCTAGACAAATGCCAACAGGGTTCTTGGACAAACAAACACCTTCTATGGCACATCAACTCGAAAGAAATGTTAGCAGTCCAAAATGCTCTTCTAGCCTTCCAGACTCTTTTGAAGCCAGGACCTCTGCTAATTCGAACAGACAATACCACAGTCATGTGGTACATAAACAAGCAAGGGGGCTCTCACTCTTACCCCCTTTGCAGACTCGCCATGACCTTATGGGACACGGCCGTAAATTTGAATCTGGGTCTTCAGGCACCGTTCATTCCAGGAAATCAAAATCTCTTAGCAGACAGCCTAAGCAGAAACATTTTGGATCCACACGAATGGATGTTGGACCCCAACTTATTCAGCAAGATAACTGCAGTTTGGGGCTGTCCTCAGATAGATCTGTTTGTATCCCATCTCAACCATCAGTTGCCTCTCTTTTGCACCAGGTCCTTCCACAAGACAGCTTGGAAAGTGGATGCCCTGTCCTTCAGCTGGAGGAATCTCTCGGGATATGCCTTCCCTCCTCTTCCTCTTCTGCCTCGGGTATTGCTAAAGATAAAGCTGGACAAACCCAGACTGATCATTATGATAGCTCCAAATTGGCCTCGTCAGTTTTGGTACCCTACTCTACTGCACCTTTGCTTGGAACCTCCTTGGAATCTCCCTCTGACCCATTCTCTACTGTCCCAGCATCAGGGTCAGGTATTTCACTCTCAAATCAAGACTCTCTGCCTGGCAGCTTGGCTCATCAAAGGCAATTGATTCCTTCTTCTCTTCCAAAACAAGTTTTGGATATTCTTTTGGAAGCTAGGCGTCCTAGTACAAGGAAATCTTATGCTTCTAAATGGAAAAGATTTTGTATTTGGATGCAGGATCGTGGCTCTGATCCTTTAATACCTGATATTTCTTCTATTTTACTTTATCTCTCAGACCTTTTGATTAAAGGTCTTTCCTTTTCTTCCATCAAAATTCATGCTTCTGCTATTTCGGCACATTTCAGTTGTGATCCTCCCATTTTTTCCCACTAGCTGGTAAGACAATTTCTGAGAGGAGCTAAGAATTTAAGACCTCCTAGATCTCCTCCTGTCCCTCCTTGGGATCTCAACTATGTCTTGGAAAAGCTTACTTTGCCTCCTTTTGAGCCTGCTGCCTCTGCGGACATTAAGTTCTTATCCTGGAAGACAGCTATCTTGTTGGCCTTGACTTCTGCCAAAAGGGTGTCTGAGTTACAAGCCCTCATGGCCGTGGAACCATACCTCACCTTCCATCAGGACAGAGTTTCCTTGAGGACCAATCCTACTTTTATGCCTAAGGTAGTTTCTAGAGTGGCTCTAAATCAGACTATTCACCTTCCTACCTTTTTTCCAAAATCCCAAAATAAGGGGGAAAGGATTTTGCATTCATTGGACGTACACAGGCAACAACGTTTTTACCTGGACAAAACTAAAAGATGTGATAGTGTTCAATCTCGCCGTTTGTTCTTACACATGGGTTCGGAGCCGATCCTCGGCTCCGTGTCGGCCGGTTGCAAGCTCTGCATCGAGAAGAAGCTCGAGACAATCTAATACCCACAATCCCCCTCTGCCTTTACCTCAGATCTAGTTTGCCGCTGCTGCGTTCGCATCGCTGGGAGCTAGCTCGAGCATCTTGAGATAAGATATAGCTTAATTTGTTATATTTTATTGGATTTGACTTTTTTTCACCGGATTTGACTCTTATACTGGACTTGACTCTTATCTTACTTGTAAAATGTCTGATAAAGTGAAATCAGGTTTTAAGCGTTGTCAGTGTGGCCAGAAAATGTCAGTGACTGACAACCATAGTTCCTGTGTCTACTGCCTTGGCCCTCTCCACTTACAAGAGGACTGTTCAATCTGTCACTCTTTTAGTGGGAGGGTCATGACAGATAGGCGCAGGAAACTCATGGACAGAGGATTATTAAAACCTTCCTTTCAGGAGGCTCTGGATGCTTCTGACCAGGCATCGAAATCCTCGAAGGAATCGAAGACGTCGGAGCCCAAGTCATCGGCTCCGAGCTCTTCGAGTAAAGTTAGATCACCGGTTCCACAGACTTCGGGGCCGAGTGTTCAACTGGTGTCGGTTCCTGAGCCTCGAGTCTTGGAACCGTGATGGAGCTCCTCCATCGACTTTATTGAGGTCGGCTCCGTCTTCGGTTCCTTCGACCCGTTCTTCGTCCAAACTCTCCGATGTCGATGTGGATCGTGTGGTGCAGAAGTTATTGGAGCATTCGGCCCTGTCCAAACTTATTTCAGTTTCCACCCAGTTGGTGTTGAAACTTGAAGGCCTCCCATTGTCTCCATCCATTCCTCCTCCGAGACCTGTCCAGTCTTTGGAGCCGGAAGAGGTTGATCTTCTGATTGTGGAGCCCTCGGGTCCAGAACCGTCCTTTCTCGGTCTGTTCCTCTCACCTCGACTCCGTCGGACCCGGTACCGGAGTCTCGGAGCCGACGATCTGTCCTTGGTTCCGGGGCCGAGAGTCGAACCGACGTTTCGGTTCCGACTCTTTCCCTCGGGGCCTCGGCACGGATCGATTCGGCTCCGTCCTCGGGGTCGATGCCTTCGTGCCTGTTTCGGGATTCTTCCCATTTCTTCGAACCGGGAGATTCTTCGATTCGGGACCCGGGCGCTCGACCTAATGAGGAAGGTGTTGTCTACCCAGACAACCACATCAGTGGAAGCAACCTCTCCTCCCCATAAAGGGCCGTTATCCTCCTCTGCACCCACGGCCACATCCAAGCGTCGAGCACCAGTGTCTCAGCCACCCCTGGAGGGTGCCCCTCTTCCTCGGAGGCTTCTTCGGATGCTCCCCACGAAGAAGTCCCTAGGAAAAGATTGTGTAAGAGGAGACACTTGGATTCTCCACAAGAATCCTTGACATCCGATACTGACTTAGATGAGTCAGAAGGGTCCCCTAAGTCACCTTCAGAAGATGTCTCTTTTTCGGACATATTGGAGATCCTGAAACAGAGAGGTGACTGGCACTCCCTTCCCCCTTCTGAGGATGAGTCAGTTTTGCTGAAGGCATTTGGTGCTTGCCCTTCTTCCTCCTGGGTCACTCCGCCCTTCGACGAATTAATGGAACTTATTGCTCGAAGGGCGTGGGAGGCTCCTGACACAGTGGAACCAGTCCCAAGGAAACCCAATAAGTATATAACTGCACCTCAGGACAAGACCTACTTAACAAAAGGAGTTCCAGTGGACGCTATGGTGATGGCAGCGGCCACGAAAAAGGAGATGTCGGAATCTTCCTCATCTGTCCATCCCCCTAATAAAGATTCTAGGACTATGGACAGGTACGGGAAGCGCATTTTTAGTTCAGCGGCTTTTTCCATGCGATCCCTGAACTATTTGACCCATTTTACACGACTACAGAGGGATCTAGTCAAAGAGTTGGGAGATACCCTCCAGGGTACTACAGATGCTGCTGTCTCAGAGAAAGTGACAGCGCAACTTAATACCCTTACATCCATTGTGAACTCGTCCATGAGGCTGATTTCTTACGCAGCCGAAGGTTCGAGTAGGGCAGCAGCTTCAGCGATTGCTCTTCGCAGACAATCCTGGATGCGCTTATGTTCATTTGCGGAAGCCTTCAAGTCTTCCTTTACTAACGCCCCATTTGACGGTGCCACTCTCTTTGGCCCCAAAGTAAAGGAGACCCTTACCCGGTGTGAACAGGAGGGAAAGACTCTGTCTGCTGTCGGAGTCCGTTTTTCCACCCCAACCAGACCGTACCCCAAAGGGCAACGTGCTGGAAAAATGTGGTTCCAAAAACCCCAAGGATCTTTCCCAGGCACACAGGGTGATGCCCCTTCTAGAGGCAGAGGAGGGGGCAGAGGTGGAAGACGCCGCCCTGGCGGCAGAGTGGGTCCGCAGCATCAAGGTGACAGGGATACACTCCCTGGTAAACCTTTCCAGCACTCCTGAGAGGAGGCCCGACTGTCCTGCTCTGGAGGCAGTCGGGGGTCGCTTAGCTTTATACCCTCAGGCCTGGCAAAACATAACTACAGACAAGTGGGTAAAAAGCGTGGTTACCAGAGGTTACAACATACCCTTTCTATCCCATCCCATTCCAAAGAAAAGACTCCCAGATGTACCGCCCCATCTGCGAGAGCCAGCAGCTATAGAAATTTCAAAGCTGCTTGAAAAAAGAGTCATCCAACCAGTCCCAGCGGACCAGCAAGGATTCAGGACTTACTCAAGGTTCTTTTTAGTTCCAAAGAAAACAGGGGACTGGAGGCCCATTCTGGACCTAAGCGACCTCAACACCTTCGTCAAGAAAGAAAAGTTCCGAATGGTCACGCTTCAATCGATCCTTCCATTCTTACAGAAGGACGACTGGATGTGCTCAATAGATCTGAAGGATGCATACTACCACATCAAAATGGCCAGGGCATCCAGAGATCATTTGCGCCCGGCTGGGGCCAGTCACTTTCAATTTCGAGCCCTGCCCTTTGGTCTGACCTCAGCCCCAGGGTCTTCACCAAATGCATGGCAGTGGTAGCGTCTCACTTGAGACGCCAAGGATTCCAGGTGTTTCCGTATCTGGACGACTGGCTCCTTTCTGCCACCACCCAGCGTCAACTAGTACAGGCCAGAGACTATACTCTTCAACTGTGTGTTCACCTAGGAATTTCCGTAAACTTCGGAAAATCCTTACTTCAGCCATCACAGAGTATCTCGTTCATAGGAGCGGAATTAAACACACATCAGTTAATTCTAAGACTCCCTCCAGAAAGGATACTTTCACTTCAGACTCACATACGTCGTCTTCTCTTGTCCAGGAAATCCCCAGCAAAACTGGTACTGAAGGTTTTGGGACTAATGTCAGCTTCTCTTATTGCAATACCCTTGGGAAGGCTGCACATGAGAGTCCTACAATGGCTACTGTTTGCACAATGGTCGTTCCAACAGCTACCTCTAACACACGAGATTCTTATAACGAACACATGCAAAACACACCTAAACTGGTGGCTTCAAACGTGCAACCTTTCCAAGGGGAGACCATTTGTGCTACCCACGCCTACAGTTACGGTGACCACGGACGCTTCCCTGATAGGGTGGGGGGGCATCTTTCAGGGACAGACAGTCCAAGGCGAATGGACCAATTTGGAGTACAATCTGCACATCAATGTTCTAGAGTTGAGGGCAGTGTTTCTAGCGTTGCAACACTTTGCTCCCCTTCTTCCTCTGGGAACTATTGCAGTTCAGACGGACAACATGTCGGTAGTCTGGTACATAAACAAGCAAGGGGAACCAAGTCCTATCAGCTATGCAGAGAGGCCATGAGAATCTGGCAATGGGCGGAGTCCACGGGTCGCTTTCTAATAGCAACGCACATCCCGGGGTCATCCAACGTCATAGCCGACAGGCTGAGCAGAGCAATTCTGTTACCGCACGAGTGGTCCCTAAAACAGTCAGTGATTTTTCGCACGTGGGGCCAGCCTTCCTGCGATCTGTTTGCGTCTCCAATGAACGCCAAATGCAGGAGCTACTTTGCCCTATTACCTCCTCCAGGGAAAGTCCCCAGGGACGCACTGATTCACGATTGGCCCCCGGGACTCCTGTACGCATTTCCTCCATTTCCCCTGATATCAAAGTTTCTCCAGAAAGCCAGAAACCTACACAGGACAATAATCCTCATTGCCCCATTCTGGCCTCGTCAAATTTGGTTTCCCTTCCTGAAGACACACTGCATTCGGGGACCCTGGATCCTGGACCCAGAGCCAGATCTATTGACTCACTCGTCAGGGGCTCCCCATCCCGCGCTCTTGTCCCTCCATCTAGCAGCTTGGCTGCTCCAATTCGCAACTTAGCCAGGTCTGATCTTCTTTCGCGCGCAGTTCAGAATATATTGGTGGCTTCTCATAAAGCTTCCACTACTAAAACATATTCTAGTAAATGGAAGCGATTTGTATTCTGGGCGAATACACAGCAAGTGGATCCTTTTATAGCTCCTTTGAATAAGATATTAGAGTTTTTAACGGACTTGTTCCATCAGGGTGCTTCTCCTGCCACACTAAGAGTTCAATTGGCTGCCATCTCTAATTTCCATGTGGAAGAATGTGGGGCTCCTGTTATGGCCCACAGACTTTGTAAAGCCTTTTTAAAAGGAGTTTTTCATATTAGACCACCAATTAGATCTCCTACGTCACCTTGGAGTCTAAACTTGTTGTTATCTAAATTAATGTTGCCCCCCTTTGAACCAGCCTCCTCTTGCCCATTAAAATTTTTGTCTTGGAAGACTCTTTTTGGTAGCCATTACATCCGCTAGGCGAGTATCTGAACTTCAAGCTCTCTCCATCAAGCACCCTTATCTGATCTTCCACTCTGACAGAGTTTCTCTTCAAACTAATTCATCCTTCCTCCCTAAAGTTTGTTCTATTAACAATATTAATCAGTCCATTGAATTACCCACCTTCTTCAAGAATCACTCCAACAAAATGGAGTATATGTTGCACAAATTAGATGTTCACAGACAGCTAAGATTTTACTTGGATAGAACAAAAGGTCACAGGAAAACTGATCAACTTTTTGTGGCCTTTGCTGACAACAGGAAAGGATTATCGGTTACCAAAAGAACTCTTTCTAAGTGGTTAACGGATTGTATAATCTATGTCTATGATTCTTCAAATCAAACTCTTTGCACAAACCCAAAGGACATTCCACAAGGTCAGTGTCTACATCCCTGGCTCATGCAGCCCGCCTACCACTAGACGCTATTTGTGCAGCTGCTACTTGGTCTAAGCCACATACATTCATTTCTCATTATAAGGTAGACAAGGTTTCTAGGGACAGGGCAACCTTTGGTTCCACTGTGCTCAAGAACGCCCTTCCGTGAGTTCCTCAGGAACAAGGAGCTAGGACGCTACCCATGTGTAAGAACAAACGGCGAGATTGAACACTATCACATATAGAAGTTATGTCCTTACCATAACGTTCCATGTGGAGTGTTCATCTCGCCTTTGTTCTTACATTCCCACCCTCCCGCCCTTAGGAAGAACGTTCAGTTTTGGTGCCTGGCCTGGGGCATTCTGCTTCTGCTTTGCAGTTGTTGTGTACATAGTTGGCATGTATATATATGTGTATGTGTCTATATATATATATATATATATATATATATATATATATATATATAGACTCTTAGTTCTGTGCATATGTGATGTAAGCATGAGTGTGCCCTCTAGAGACTGGTTTGCTTGCAAACTAGATCTGAGGTAAAGGCAGAGGGGGATTGTGGGTATTAGATTGTCTCGAGCTTCTTCTCGATGCAGAGCTTGCAACCGGCCGACACGGAGCCGAGGATCGGCTCCGAACCCATGTGTAAGAACAAAGGCGAGATGAACACTCCACATGGAACGTTATGGTAAGGACATAACTTCTATTTTCAGAAAATCAGATCAATTGCTTATCTCATTTGCTTCCAGTTCTCTAGGTAAAGCTATTTCTAAGCAAACTATTTCCAAATGGATTGCTCATGGAATAAGATATTGTTACTCTCTTTATGGAAAACAGATTCCAGGTACCGTCAGGACTCATTCTACTAGAGCAGCTGCCACTTCAGCAGCCTTTCTCAGAGGAGTTCCTACCAAGGACATTCTGGAGGCTGCCACTTGGAGCTCTGTGCATACTTTTTCCAAGCACTATAACCTCCCTTTGTACTCTAAGTCCAGGGCAGGCTTTGCCTCTGCTGTCCTGCAGGGTCTTCTAGCTGCTCCTTCTTCTTCATAACCTCCTCCCGTGTTCTCAGCTTTGGGATTCTACCCTACAGTTATGACTGCAACAGTGAAACACGAAGAACATAGTAAGTTGTGTATACCTACCATAAATGTAGATGTTCGAGTGTCTTCACTGTTGCAGTCGGTGTTTCCCTCCCTCCAGACCCTTCTTGTTTCTATTTGCTTTCTGTGTTTCCTTTTCCACTACCTTTCTTGTGTATTTGTGTTTCCCTTGGGACACCTTTTGGTTTTATGGGGGCTTCTGACATCAGGGGCAAGAAAGGCTGGAGAAGATGGCGTCGGCTGTCAGCTTTATACCCATGCGCTCTGATGTCAGGGTACTAGCTGATACAGCCGACGCCGGACCCAGACTTTGATATTATGGCCGACCTTGGGCTGCCTGCCGGCAGGAGTACCCAACAGTTATGACTGCAACAGTGAAGACACTCGAACATCTACATTTATGGTAGGTATACACAACTGTACTTAATTGATTAGTGAGAGAGGCCCGGGATGAGTAATTTATTTTCTCTGTATGGTCAAGAATGACCTGAAATTGTTTACACACTGACTGCTGATTTCCCTCCAAGGAACTAGCCAATCAGCAGTTTAGAGGGTCAGTGTGGGGGCAGCAAGAGCTTTGTGAAGCTGCCCGATGATTTGTATCCTAGGCAAAATAAAACCCACGTAACCAAAGCCTACTACAGCAGTGATGAATTTGAACATCTACTCTTATGGCAAGTGTAACTTGCATTTCTGTACTTTCTACCATTGCCACCCTCATTTCTACGAACAATGGGTACAGTCTGGTGTAGTGTCTCTTGAAAATAGAACAGTCCATACAACCAGGTAATGGACCTCCCTTTTGGTAATAGTGAGGATACTGCTATCAGTCTGAGGTTGAATACTGAAATTAAAGAGAAGGTGAAGAAATATATTACTCCTCCCAGATGTCTTTCCCTCTGGGTTATAATCCTGATACTGATGATATCTTTTCTGACTCCCATTTAATGAGATCTTCTTGGTGAAACTCAAAATGAAGGATTTCTTAAAATGGGAAGGCAGAGAAGCATCTGAGGCTCAAAAAGATAGTGACATTTTTGGTTTGGGTACATCAAGACCAGTGGCTATTCTGCTGATCTGTTGTCTATTTTCGTCTGGTTCCGTGTTTGGGTTGTCTGATCTGGTGTGATATGACATATGCATCTTCTTCCAGAGCTTTGGGTTTGAGGTTGTGACTCTGTCCTTAGTCATAATTCCCATCATCTACCGAATTTACCTCAGATCTCATTTGCTGCCTGTTTCATCTAGACACGTGCCCAAGAGCTGTCTCAATATTTCACAAGTGCAAGACCTGTTGGAATATTTTTCCCTTTTCTGACTCCTTCCTTTACGATTTGTAGTATTAGTTGTTAGAATTTTAGACTGCTTAAGGATTTTAATAGGTTCATAGGTAGGTACTAGGCTACTGGCCCTAGGGCCTATACAAGCCTAGCCAAAAATGTACCCTAGCTTTTGCCACCCAAGAAAATTATTTTCCTGTGCCCCTGTCAAGCAGAACCACAGAAGTGATCCCCGGGGTGAATTTCCTATTACCCATCCAATCATCAAGATTTTTCTTGAAGAGTGCTAATGAGGAGCTCTGTTTGACATAGATAGGTAGTCTGCTCCAGAGTATGGGAAGTCTCTGGGACAGGAATCTATCCCTCCAGCATGTTCTGTTTATTGTGGTGACAAGGTTTAGGTCCCTAGAGCGTGTAGCTCGGAGGGATTGGGATTTCTTTAAGTGGAGCATGTCCATCAGCTCTGGGTTTGACATAGCTTTGTATGTTAGGCAGAGATCACCTCTGAGTAGGTGATATGTGACTGAGTAAAGCTGGAGTTTTTTGAGACGGTCTGCGTAAGGCATCTGTTTGAGGCCAGTAATCCTCTTTGTGAGGTATTTTTGCAGCCTTTCCAGTTGTTGTAGATGTCTTGTGAGGTACATAACAAAGGGGCGTTGTACTCTATAATGGGTCTAATGAGTGATGAGGGGAACAATGACCTCTTTTTTTGTGGATGAGAAACCTTTTGTGATGAGGTGTGCCACATAGAAGGATTTCCTGACCACTTTCGCGATGTGATTATCAAAGGAGAGACTACTGTCTCCCTGTGTCCCAAGGTCTCTTATCACACTTTCGGTGTTAAGTAGACTACCGCCTATGTGGTAGTTCATGGGTACAGAATTTTTACCAAAGCGGATGACAATGCACTTTTTGGCATTGAGCTTGAGACCATGTCTTTGACACCAGGCATCTGTCTCAGTGAGGCCCTTTTGTAGGATGTCCACATCGTTAGGAGTTTCAATTATGGCTCCTAGTTTGCAGTCATCTGCGAATTTAGTTAGCCAAAGACCTTCTGTGTTGGCCTGTACTTCAGAGAAGTAGATACCAAACAGGAGAGGACCCAGGACTGAACCCTGTGGTACTTCACTTGTCACTGGTCTGAAGTCTGATTTGGAGTCTGCTACTTTCACAGTGTGGGTTCTTTCAGTAAGCCAGTTGGCAACCCATTTTTGTGACATAGGGATTTATACCTAGTTTAGTGAGTTTATCTATAATTCCAGAGTGGGGGATGGTGTCAAACGCCTTGGCGAGATCTAGATAGGCTGTGTGAACCACCTTACCCTCATCTATGGCTGTGGTGACTACTTCAAAGAAGTCTATCAGGTTTAGGAGATATGATCTGCCTTTTACAAACCCAAACTGTGTGGGGTCCAAGGTTTGGAGATCTCCAATGTCTTTGTTTATGAGTTCCATGATGATACGTTCCATGGTCTTGAAGACGAGGCTCGTCAGGCTAATGGGGCAGTAGTTCCCAGGGTCTGTTATGGCCCCCCCCCCTTTGTGGAGTGGGATAATTGTCGCGGTGCGCCATTCAATGGGCACAAAGCTTGAGGTGAGGCTATGATTGAACATGGTACTTGGGTGGGGTGCCAGTTCATTCTGTAATTCATGTAGAAGGCAGCCTGGGATGTTGTCAGGTCCCATGGATGCTGTGTTCTTGGCTTTGGAGAGTGAAGTTTTTACCTGTGCAGCTGTGATTACAGGAACTTTGCATTTTTCTGGTATAAAGATGGGCCCTTTAGGGGGTGAGAGCACTGAACCTATCTGCCAGGATGTTGGCAATATAAGTTGGTTCTGTATATTTAGTATCATTGTGCTGTAACTCAGAGCAGGTCTGAGTGTTGCCATTGAGATTTTTGACATAGCTATAGAATGCTTTGTGGTTGTCTTTAGAATCAGTGGCAATTTTGTTTTCATAACTAGCTTTGGAGGATTTTATGAGGGATCTCAGCTTCTTACTGAGGCTGACCAGGGAGTTCCTCCAATCATGGGATTTTACTCTTTTTTGCAAGAGTTTCTTTCTTCTGTTGTAGAGTTTGTTTATGGCAGAAGACCACCAGATTGTCTTCCTTTTTTTTGTAGGATAGCATCTTGGTTCTGTTAGGGATAGCACGATCCATGCACTCGTGTAAGTGCTTATAAAGTGCATTTGTGTAGGATTCAGCAGTCATACCTCTATTGTCCATCTGGATGGGTGTCATGAAGTTTGCCACTTCTGTCTTAAGAAGCGTGAAGTTGGCTTTGGAGAAATTTTTTACGGTTGTTTTCCTAATGGGGGGTGGGAGTGGGATGTGGATGTCTAGGGTGATTAGCCTGTGGTTGGATCTGACCAACGAGGAGCTGACCTCTGGTGTGGAACACTGGTCACCCATGTTGGTGATGACCAGGTCTAGGATATTGCTGCCTCTGGTGGGGGTGTAGATAAGTTGATCAAAAGCATTGGATTTGATGATTTCCAGAAAATGTTGAGCAAAAGAGTTGCTACACAAGTAGTTTTCCCAGTTAATGGTAGGGTAGTTGAAATCACCCATTATTAGAGTGTTTGGTTGTACCTTAATATTTTCCAGTGTATCAAGAAAAGAGGAGTGGGAATCCTGGGAAATGGTGGGGGGTCTGTAGCAAGCTACAATCTGGATTGCAGTTTTGCCCAGAGTTAGTTGAACTTGGATAATCTCGGATGCATTATGCTGAGCAACTAGCTTGGAGATGTGGATAACCTTAATGAATATGGAATGCCTCGAGTGAATGCATTTTGAGGTTTAGATTTCTAGCATTGAGTAGCATTACCCTCAGATTTTGCTTGCTTGTACCTGTTACAGTGGTGAATTTGTCATTTGAACCTTGCCTAAAAAAGGCACTATAGGGGTGGCAAGAGCCTTTGCCAGTATCTGGAATCCCAAGGGCGACAGGTGCAGGCCATCTCTGGCAAAGCAGCGTGGTCTGTCGATCATGTCATCCCAGGCAGACAGATACTGGATTCCCTTAGAATGACATCAGAAGCTTAGCCAATTGTTAAAGTCAGTCATTTTGTCCTTGTACTGTGGTGTCATTCTGGGTGATTGCAGGATGCTACTCAGGGCCAGGGTCATACCGGCCTGGGCTACAAGATCAGAGAGCTCCTCCATGTCCCTCTTCATGTAGTCCAGGGAGGTACGTCTCAGGTCATTCACACCAACATGGACAATGACAGAGTCATATTTGTACTTGTGGAGTGACCTGAGTGCGTGCATTATGTGGCGGATCCTGGCACCTGACAGGCAGCTGACAGTAACTTTTTCCTTGTTTAGCCTGGTGAGTGGAACATCAGTGTGCCTAAATAGATGCTTATTTATTAATCTGTCCTATGTGTTAGCCCTCCAGCTCCTTGGGGGACCTTACTCTGTTTAAGACAGTTAAGAACCTTCTGTTTGCTACACCTCCCTACCTGCTGACCTGAATATATCCAATTGGACGCCCAAGAAATATAATCTGTCCTATGTGTTAGCCCTCCAGCTCCTTGGGGGACCTTACTCTGTTTGAGATGGTTAAGAAGTACGTCATGCTATAACTTATAAACAATCTGTATTAAACTTAAAGTGATTTTTTCTTTACAGTGAGGATAGCCTCTTAGTTAGGCCTGCCAGCAGCCAACCCCCCCCCCTCATCTGGCTTTTTTTCACTCTAAATTAACTGTTCCTTTGGTCCATACCATCTCTATATCGTGGTAATCTCATCCTCCCCCCTCCCTCCCTCCCTGGCCTTACACACTTTTAGGAAATCATTGTTACTGTAATCCAGAGACTGTCCACCAGGTGGCGCCCTACATTAGCCCCTGTAAACCTATCCTTTCTCACCTGCTCTTCCCTTACTACCAACTGACTAAATCTTCCTCTCCCCCTGAACTTATCCATCTTTATTCACTCTTTACTCCCCATACACATATACCTCTCCCAACACCATAACGTTTCCCCATACTGTATTACTCGCAGACTTACCTGCATATCTTCTTTCCTTACTGATTGTCATCCTGACAAACTACTCTGGTGTCTCTGCCAGCTCCGTTCGCCCTCCGGGCTCACTCCGCCCCCCTACCCTGCCCCCAAATCTCACCCGGCCCCATTGTAGCTAAACTTCTACACCCATAACCACACCCCCAATAGAATAATCCAATCACACTTCCTACCCCTGGCCATACCCACCCCCATTCACTAACCATACAGACCACATCCTTACTTCCCCTAGAACTTAACTCCTCCCAGTAATACTTGTCTACACTTTCCTATATATCTCCCTCTACTCATTATTCCTACCCCTCTAATTATCCACCATATACTCCTTAGCTATGTCTTTCCATTCCCATTTCCTACTGCTATTCTCCCTGTTATCTATTACTATAACTACTACCTACCTCTTAACCTCCCTCGAAGATCACCCCCTATCTAATCTCACCATCCCTACCAAACACACTCTCTTAACCATACATAACTCCCTTACATGTTTTTTTAATATCACTTATACACCTAGTTACCTTCTTCCTAAATATCATCGAGCAACGCACATCAAATACTCCATTCTAAATATTAGAAAATCACTCAACTACCATTGGAAACTTATACAATTCAAGAACTTTATATCACCCCACTCCTTAATAGATGGAGACATTCTCCCTACTCACCACAAGCTATAACCAATATTACTCAACACCCTCCCCTGCTAACAAACCCTCCAAATCTCTCTCTATAGCCCATCTAAATATACGTAGTATCTGCAACAAAATACCTCAGGTTCATGCCCTTCTAGATATTCATCAGTTTGATATCCTCTGCTTATCAGAAACCTGGCTTAAACCCACAATAAAAGATAATGAAATCATCCCCCCAGGTTATAGCATCCTTCGAAACGACTGCACAAACAAAAAAGGCAGTGGGGTAGCAATTCTCTACAAATCAGGACTACAAATTAGTATCATAGAAACCAACCTTCCCACAAACAATAGCGCAGAAGTAATTATATCAAAACTACAGCTCAACTCCAGCAAATCCATAAACATCATCTGCTCTTATATTCCCCCAGGTAACAATCAAAGTGTACTAGAGGACATATTAAACAGGCTTTCTACACACCTACTGCAGGAAACCATAATCCTAGGTGACTTTAACATAGACTGGAACTCTTGTACTCACTCCGATTCACCCACCCTTATCGACCTGTATGGTTACTCACAAGCTATCAACTCCCCTACCAGAACAAATAATCATAATAATAAAAAAAGCATCCTGGATTGGATACTTACAAATAGCCCACATCAAAAATATACAACAAGAACCCCCCCAGACAACCTCAGTGACCACTCTCTAATATATATTATCAGACATAAAATAAATCTTACTATCCCAACAACCATTAGAACGACCAGATCCAAAAAACATTTTGACCCCAACCTATTTCAAAACGATCTTAAGCACTGTAACTGGTCACCTCTTAAATTTCTCCCTATAAACGAAGCAGTTAACTACTTCAATAACACTTTCCTAACAATCCTCGACAATCATGCCCCAACCCGCTCTATACGAATCAAAACTAAACCAGCTTCATGGCTCTCAAATCATACTAGGAAACTAACCCATAACAGAAACAAATCATGGGCAAAATGGCATTACACAAAGAATAGTTCCGAACACCAAACCTTTAGGCAACTAAGAAACATAACAAAAAAAGCAATTCTACAAGATAAAAAAGAACTTCTTCATCAAATTACAGCAATCATCCCTTAAACAACCGCAAAGATTTTGGGCTTCAATTGACAAACTATCACCAGGCAAATCACCCACACCTTCTCCATTAGGCTCCAACCCTGATAACCCTACACAAACAGCAAATGACTTTAACTCTTTCTTTACCACCTCTATACTAAATCTAGCTAATTATCTAACCCCTGATACCTCTAAACTCTCCGATTCCAACTCCACACTTCCCCCATTATTCCACCTTGAACCTATACCTACCTCCTATATCTGTTCCCTACTCCAAAAATTAAAAGCCTCTACCCCCTCAGCTGACAAACTACCTGCAGAATTCCTCCAGATAGGAGCCAAAGCTATTGCCTATCCCATCTCCTTATTAATCAATAGAACCATAAAAGAAGGCACAATACCATCTATCTGGAAAATCTCATACATTATTCCTCTCCATAAAGGTGGCAACTCCATTGAGTTCTCCAACTTTCGCACCATAGCCCTACTCTCGCCTCTTGCTAAAATAATGGAGAAGTGTATCCACAAACAACTACTAAACCACCTACTCCACCACAATCTCCTAGCAAACTGTCAGCACGGCTTCCGACCATTTCATAATACCACCACAGCTTTGTTATCCTTTATTAACTGTATCAACAATAATCGCAATAAAAATCACCTTTCCTGTGCTTTCTTTGTCGACCTATCAAAAGCCTTCGACATGGTTAATCACCAACTTCTCCTCCACCTACTGAAGTCCCTCTCACTTGACACTCCTGCCATGAACTGGTTTACATCCTACCTTGAAAACAGACAACAGGCAGTTCTCTGGCAAAACCATCTTTCTGACCTCCTTCCAACCTCCCTAGGTGTCCCCCAAGGCTCCCATATTAGATCCTCTGCTGTTTACAATTTTCATAAACGACCTTCATCTTTCTACCCCACTCTCTACCTGCATTCAATACGCAGATGACTCCACTATCATCTGTTCAGGTACATCCCAAAACGAACTTCATACTCTTACACAAAAAGCTTTTAGCACAATAGAAAAATGGTTTTCTAATCACTGTCTTCTCCTCAACCCCAAAAAAAACAAACTTCTGCTCTTCACACCCTCCTACTTCTCCACCCCTCTACATTTCACACTCATATCCAGCAATGGTACCATCATTTCCCCAAGACCCCACCACTAAACATCTAGGTATTACTATTGATAACCAACTAAATTTTGACACACACATAAATAATACTATTAAGACTATTAACAGAAAACTCAGATCCCTATTCAAAACTTTCCTTACTCTAGAAGCCAAGAACCACAATAGCCAGAACTCACTTAATCTCTACCCTATTATACGCTTCCCTCATATTTACTAATCTTTCCAAAAATAACCTCAACAAACTCTCTAAATCATATAACAACATAGCCAGATTTATGACAAACTCTCCCTATATAACTCATCACTGTCAGAACCTTAAACAACTAGGTTGGCTTGAACTCCCCCACCAACTACAATTTAACCAATTCACTATAGCTCACAAAGCCCTACATCAACCCAATAGCACCCCAATTTTTTCCACCCTCATAATGCCATATAAGAACCTGAAGAATCTATGCTCCTCAAACAAATTATTGATCCTCACTACCCTATCAAAAAACTCAGCTGGTGACTCTTTATTTTCTAACTCTGTGGGTAAAATATGGAATCTTTTACTACATGACCTAACTGCTCAGACCTCTCTTCAACTATTTAAAACTAACCCAAGACTTTTCTTCACTAACCACTGGTTATGTTCTTGTACCAATCCTGATTAACTCTCTGACCTCACAGTATCGAATACTATCGTACATTTTTACTAAATACTAACCTTTATTACTAATTGACTTATCATGCTAGTCATGACTAGTATTAGCCATGACTAACTTTGAAAACTGTTTTTTTTTTTTAAATTTGTTACCTAAAGGATGTAACATTCTGCTAATGTCAGTTTTCTTTATTTGTATCTCGGATTTGATATGTTTTTTTATTATTTTATATGCTTGTATGCATGTATGTATTTGTATCTATGTATGTATTCTCGTATGTTTCTTAATATGTTTCTCCATATATCTTATAAGTTTTGTGGAGCTTTTCTACCCGGGCCTCTACTGAAAATGGATATGTATCCAGTTAGACTAGACCGGTCAACAAATGTAAAATAAATAAATAAATAAGTACTAAAACCGTTTTTCCTCTAGACAAGTGAGGAAAGTTGAGTGCTGTAGTAATTTGTAACTTATTTAGTGCTTACAATGACTTCTGAACAAGTGCTGAGATCAAAGAAACAGATGAGTGCTAAAACTAAAAAGCTGGCTAGTTGCAAGGGAAATTTTGAAAAACAGACTTTATGGCACCAGAAATAGTTTAACCCCAGTTAAGGGGGGGGGGGCTTAGGAGCTCACAAACAGTCCTGGACACCGCAAATCTGTATCTGACCTGCCACAGGAAAGGGTTCATAGGTTGGTACTAGACTATCAGCCCTAGGGCCTATACAAGCCTAGCCACAACAATTCCCTGGCCATTTCTTCCCACACTATTTACTTCCCTGGACCCCTGTCTAGCTGGGAGACTGACGTGATCCCCGGGGTAAATTTCCTTTCTCCCATCCAATCGTCAAGGTTTATTTTGAAGAGGACCAAAGAGGCACTCTGCTTGACATGTATGGGCAATCTATTCCAGAGTCTGGGGAGTCTCTGGGTCAGGAACCTATCCCGCCAGCATGTTTTGTTTATTGTGATGACAAGGTTTAGATCCCTGGAGCGTGTGGCTCTGAGGGATTGGGATTTCTTTAAGTGTAGCATGTCCAACAGCTCTGGGTTTGACATGGCCTTGTATGTGTCTTTCTAGATAGATGTTCTTCGTGTTTCACTGTTGCAGTCATAACTGTAGGGTGTTCCTGCCGACAGGCAGCCCGAGGTCGGCCAGAATCCCAAAGTCTGGGTCCGGCGTCGGCTGTTCCAGCAAGTACCCTGACGTCAAAGCGCAGAGGTACAAAGCTGACAGCCGACGCCATCTTCCCCAGTCTTTTTTGCTGTGCGGTGGAAAGCAGCTCGCAAGTCGTTGGTTGGCGCATTCAGAACAACGTGCTTTGATTAACTTCAGTCCGAAGTTTTCAACTTCTCTTCTTAAGCTAAGTACCCCGTTGGGGAAACTTTTTTCTTGCTCCTCCGATGTCAGAAAAAGTTAATAATTGTATATCGTGTGGAAAACAAATACCTCATAAAGATTACTTCTCATTAAGATCATTGGGAGTTAATAGTTTTCTGATGGTTTTTCATATTGTGTGTTTTTGGATAACGCTGGATTGCTGTGTAGTTAATAGTTTGAATAGTAGTGTTTTTTTGTCAGACAAATCTTCCAGTTTTAAAAAGTATTCAGCCTGTGGACACAAGATCCCTCACCAAGGTCCACACTCTGTGTTTACTGCTTAGGCGCTGCCAATTTACAGGCAAATTGTGACATTTGTGTTTCCTTTTGTTCTAGAGCTGTTCAGGGTAGGAGAGGAAAAACTAGTTATAAAATGCTTTCTTCCCCCACAGACAGTCTCTCTTGCTTTAGTTGTGTCTTCTAAATAAGGACCAGCTCAACTTCTCCCAGCAGCAGGACAGAGAAAAGAAAAGAGAAGGATAAGTTTAAAGCACAGAGAAAAGGGTAAGTCTTCAGATAGAAAGTCCGAGGAAAGGAAGTTAAAATTGGAAGAAAAAAAGACTAAAAAAAAAAAAATCAAGGAAAAGGTCCTGGGATTTGAGTGATCCATTGGGTCCAGTACCCAAAACATCAAGGCAGTCTGATTCACCCATTAGTCTGGTCCAGTCTCCCTCTCATCAAACTCCATTTCCTCTGGAACTGGTGAACCCTCAGCTCCATTCACCCATTTTACTAGACAACTGCCCTTTCAGGTATTCTGTAGCATCATTGTCCAGGTCTGTCTGATCCAGTAGAGTCTCATGTAAATGGATGTCAACCAAATGATGAGGAAATTCTTGGGGAAAAAATCCAAATAGGAGTTCTCCTGGCATGGTCCCCGAAGGGAGGTCCAGGTACAGGCCCATTACCCTCATTGCATATTTCTCCAATACTGTTTCAGTTTTTAGAACTGGTTCCCGTGTGCCCAAACTCCTCTGGCACACCTCATTCAGATTCAGCAGGGCAGGGAACTTCAGTGTTGACTACATCCCTTACTGTGTCGACTCTGATGTCTGATTAGACAAGTCGTAGAGGTGAAGCGTCTATGTCAAGTTCCCAATAGTGAAGTAGACTTAAAGGTTCTTGGAGATGTGTTTTCTTGTCAGGGTCTTGGCACTCAAGAGCTTGAGTCCAGGGTCATCATCTGAGCCAACATCTATTGAAACTGGGAGAGCTTCAGAGTCCTTTGACACAAGGAATACTTCCTTGGCTCCACTTGTGCCATCTGCTTTTGTGGCTGGGGAAAGGGCTTTGGCTAGGCCAAGAAAGCAGGTGCGTACACAGAGTTTGGATCCATCTGGACACCAAGTGAAACCTCTGTACCTTGTACCTCTACTTCCAGCAAACAGGGACAGTCAGAACACATACATTTTGGGACTGCTAGGCATTCGTGTTCCCAGTTTGAGTCTGACCCCAGAGGAATGTTCCCAGGAAACAGACATGCAAAAGGAAGCACGTAGACTCCTCTCCTGAGTCTGTCACTGAAGACAGATTTGGATGAAGGTGAAGGATCCCCTAGATCCCCTTGGAAGACGTTACCTTTTGAGATATCCTGAAATTAATGAAGCAGAAAGGGGGGGATTGGTATACTGAAACTCTTTCCTCAGATGCATCTCTTTCTCAAAGCTGGCCCCTGCAGGTTTGGTTTCACTTCCTTTGGCCCCATTTGCTACTGCCCTGGGTGCTGGATCCCCAGTCCAGATCTTGAGTCACCCATCCAGGATGACTGGCTCATCTGTGTCCTGGTTGGTTCCCCCTCCAGATGTCCTTATAAATCAGAGGTATGGAAGGACACTGACATTATAGAGCCAACCCCCCCCCCCAAAAAAAAAAAAAAAAAAGAAGATCTTAGTTGCCCAAAAAGATAGAAAGCACTGGATGAAAGGACCCTAGTAGATGCCATGGTGGCAGCAGTGGCAGTCACGAAGAACTGTCTGAGGAGAGTTCTGTCCATCTTCCTAACAAGGACTCAAAGGCATTTAACAGACTGGGGAAACGGGCATATGCTTCAGCGACCTTTGCATTCAGAGTGCCAAACTACCTGGCACACTTAACTTATGTTCAGAGGGACTTGACTAAGAAGATTTCCAAGTCCCTCTAGGGTAACTTGCCTTTAGCTGACATTTCAGCATGTCTACCCTACAAATCTGCCTCTTATGTAGCCATGCACCTGTTGTACAACAAGAGTAGCTGGCACAGGCATTGCCATGTGTTGCCATGCCTGAATGTGGCAACGCAATTTTGCATAAAGCTTCAAGGCATCCTTCGCCAATGTCACTTTTGATGATTCCACTGTATTTGAACTAAAAGATCTGAAGTTGATTTCATTTGGTTTTCAACCTGTGCGTTCCCACATCCATCTCTGATCCGACTCTGCCGCATATCCAGCATCTGATTCATGCTCAAAGCTGCTCTCCTTACCCAAAATGCTCCTGCCTCCCTTTAGATCTTGTTTGCTGTGCTTCATGTCCGCATCATGATCTGTGCTGCAGAAGTAGTTAAGTGCTTGTTTTTTGGTAAAATCTTCTCCTTTTCTTCTTTGTTCTGCCTTTTACCTCCCCTAATCAAAGGGATGTAAGAAAATGTGGTCCAAAAAAATTGCAGGGATTTCACCAAGACCGTCCTAGAAACAGACCCCCCCCCAAAGGCAGAAAAGGAGGTAACTGGAATGGATGCCATCCCAGAGGCAGAACATATAATTAGGGTTTCTGTGAACTTTTCACAGAGAAATCCTATTGGTGCACCTAAAATGTTACCCACCTGCTGCTCTCTGGAGGTGGTCAAGGAGCCACTTAACCTTACACCAACCACAAGCCTGGCAAAATACTTGTGATTATCCTCAACTCCCACGAATCCTAAGAGGTTACACCATTCCCTTTTGGTATCCTCCAAAGAGGGGATAAGAATATTGACATCCCACCTGAACAGTTGGAATGTGCAGCAACAGAAGTTTCAAAATTGGTAGAAAGACTCCTCTAACGGATCTCCCCAGACCAGTTAGAATCCAGAGTCTGTTCCAGGTTCTTAGTTCCAAAAAAACAGGGTCCTCAGGTCAGTATTGGACCTCAGCCATATCAATCAATTTATGATACTGTTGAAGTTCTGGATGGTAACTGTACAGTCCATACTACCTCTTTTGAGGAAAGGAGAATTGAATGTGATCTGTAGGTCTCCAGGATGCCTACTATCGTATAAGGATATGGAGGCAATCCAGGAGATTTCTCTGTTTCTGGCTGGGGGCCAGTCATTTTTCATTCAGAGCACTGCCATTCAATCTCACCACAGCTCCTGGGTGTTGATGATTAAAGCAGTGGTAGTAGCTCATCTTTCACTGCAAGGGAATCCAGGACTTCCCATATCTAGACGATTGGCTCCCATATCTAGATGATTGGCTCCTAACTGTTATTTCCAGGGTTCTACTGTTACAACAAGCAGCACTACTACTCAGCCTTACAGACCTGTTTGGGATCACAGTGAATCATGCAAAATGTCAACTGTTTCCATACTCAGCAGATAGAATTTATAGGATGTCATATCAGCACAGTTCTACAAATTGCCAAACTCCCAGAAGCAAGAGGGCTGTCCGTAAGATTGGTGGCTTCTCAGGTAATTAGATCTGCTGGCCTGTACCATCACTTTAGTTCTACTAGTGAGATACCACATGCGATTGTTACAGTATTCTCTGTTTGGTGGTCAGAGTCTTCAACCCCTCCATGGCAAAATTCATCTCACTCAAGTCTGCAGAGATCATATAAAGGGGTGGATAACCTCTCCGTCAGTTACAGAAGGGAGACCCTTTTGTCCACCAAGTCCGCGGGCCACAGTAACTATGGACACTTCCCGTGGGGGGTATTTCGAGGGGAAGACTCTGTTCAAGGTACTTAGTAACTTGTAGAGGCCAACTTTAAAATCCGTATATTGGAGGTGTGACCGGTCTTCATAGCTTTGCAGTCCTTTCAGGTTTACCTACCCGAGGGTGTGATATCCTTCAAGATAGACAGTATGTCACTAGTATGGTACATCAACAAATGAGGGGCAACAAGATTGTATACATTTTGCCAGGAGTCCATGAGAGTATGGCAGTGGGTGAGGTCTTCCTATTGTTTTCTGATAGCAATGCACATGTCTGGGGTAGCAAATGTACTAGCGGACAAACTGAACAGGTTGAGCCTATTACCTCTCAAGTGGTATCTCAGTCAGACAGTGGCAGTGGAGATTGTCAGATGCTGGGGCCAACCTTGCTGCAATCTTTTTGCCTCCTACCTAAATAACAAGTATAAAAGTCACTGTGCCCTCATCCCTCTGCAGGGACAGTTACCGAAAAATGTGCTAGTCCACAACTGGCCCCTGGGTCGTCTCTGTGCCTTCTCATCAGTAATCCTTCTGACAAAATTCATTCAGAAAGCCACAAGGTTCAAGACTTAGGTAATCCTCATTTCCCCGGCAAGTTTGGTTTCACTTCAGCATTTGCTACTGCCCTGAGTGCTGGATCCCAGTCCAGATCTTCTGAGTCACCCATCTGATATGCCTCTACCGGATTTGCAAGCCCTAAAATTAACTGCATGGTTTCTCCAGTTTTAAAAACAGCAAGAAATGCCAGGCTTTCCTTTCTGGGTAGTTCACATAATTCACAAAAACAATCTATCTAAAAGATTTTTAAAAGTGGAGAAAATTTTCTATCTGGGCCTCATTGAAGGAACTGGGACCCCTTTTCTGCTCACCTTCCATTGATATTGGGTTTTGTGCAGTACTTTTTCACCAAGGATCTAGTTTTTCTACCACTAAAGTACAAATGGCTGCTATTTCGAGTTTTCCAAGGGCATTATGACACTTCCACTGCTTCTCTTAGAATCGCTAAAACTTTCCTCAAAGGAGCTTTCTTGCTGAGACCTCTGATTTAGGGAGCCAGTTCCACCATGGAATGTCATAATTATGCTTCGGTCATTAATTTAGAAGCCCTTTTAACCAGCAACATCAGCAGCTCTCAAGTATTTTTCTGGGAAAAGGGTTTTTCTAATTGCAGTTACATCTGCTAAACAAATTTCTGAATTACAAGCATTCTTATGCAGACCATCTTTTCCCATTTTCCAAAAAGACAGTCTGTCAGTGAGAACAAATCTTCCTTTCCTTCCAAAGTTGTCATCTGAAGCAAATTTAAATGATTAGCCAGTGATGTTCATCGTGTTTCACTGTTGCAGTCATTACACTTGGGTTATCCTGCTGGCAGGCTAACCGCAGTCGGCCTGAATTCCAAAGTCTTGGTCCGGCGTCGGTTGCTCACCTCTTCCCTGATGTCAGTGCGCCAGGGGTATAAAAGATGCAGCCGACGACAATTTCTTCAGTCTTTCTTGCCGCGCGGTGCCCGAAACAAAAGCAGTTCGCAAGTGCTGGTCAGCCGACTCCTGAGATTTTCAAAATTTAATTTCAGAACCAAAGTCTTCAATAAAGCTAAGTACCCCGTTGGGGAAACGTTTTCTTGCTCCAGACCGATGTCAGTAAAAGTTAACAATTGTATTTCTTGTGGGAAGCAAATACCTCATAAGGATTTTCACTTTTACTGTATTCCTTGCCTAGGCCCCAACCACGACGTTGCTAGTTGTCGGTTTTGCGCTAGATTCAACCAACGAACTATTAAGCGTCTGTTTGTTTTTTGCTTTACATTACTTTGGCGCAGGTTTAATTATATAATACCGTCGGAACAACCGACGACCGGAATTCATAAAAAACACAAGGACAAAGAAAAGGACAGGCATCCAAGGTCCAAAACAGACGACGAAGCCTCTTCTAGGCCAGTCACCGGTTCACCGGTTCTCAGTGAGGTGCTTTCGCAGCCCCTGACACCCGCTACCTTAGAGCCACAGGCCACCTCTGACTCCCACATGGAGATATCTAGGCCTCTGGAAACTCAAGGTATTGGGCCTACGGAAACTATTCCCTCAGATGGGTCCGGAGCCGCTGAGCAGGCATCGGCTTCTGAGGGTGTTTTCAGACCTACACAGCTTACTATCAGGACTACGTCAGCAGCCAAGACAAAGTCTAAAACACCTATAAAGACAAAGAAACAAGTTCAGCATTCACCTGGACAGTCATCCATGCCCAAGAAACAGATGCTTAAAATGGCCGAGGACCTAATTACTCTGATCAGGGGTTCCCATCCCCCTCTTGATAAAAGGCCTAGGCAAGATTCTGACTATGATTCCTCTGACCAGGTTTCTATTTCCTCTGATTCCTCTTCAGAACAGGGATATTCTCTTCCTCCCTATGAGGATTCTGATGCTGAAGAATCTATCCCTTCAGCCTCTCCTCCTGAGGATTATTCTTTTGGGGAAACCCTGCACACCATGAGGGAACATTTCCACTGGGAGAGCCAAGATTATTCTGAATCCAAGAAAAGGCTCAGAAGTTTTCTTTTATTGCCTCAGCACAGGCCCCTTGCTATTCCCCCTGTGCTAGATATTGTTGATGATGTTTTCTCTGAATCCAGTTTGTCTCCTGATTCTTTACCCCCTGCACCAGTTAAGCCAGATGGGTACTACAGGGTCCCAGATTCACATAAATTTCTTTATAAAAACTCTGCTGCTGACCCAGAAACAATTTCACAGGGTCCCAAAGGGGTCAAGGCTTCCACTGAAAAAAATCCTGTTCCCTCTGATAGGGATTCAAGAGCACTGGAGAGATGGGGGAAAAAGTCTACACCTCTGCTACTTTAGCTCTAAGGGCTTTAAACTGTCAGTTTCACATGCTTAAATACCAACAATATCTGATGTCTTTGCTCACACAGAAAATGCTTACAAGCTCAGAATGTACTGAAAATAAGGAAATGCAGGATTTGTTGCATGCAGCTGAACAAGTGGGAAAGCATACTTTGCACTGTGGTTTTGATTCATTAGAGGCTTCTTGCAGAGCCGCAATTACAGGATGTTCTTCGTCTCACATTGCTGCAGTCATAACCTGTGGGTAGTCCGCTGTCCTCGGTCGGCCCGAATACCAAAGAGCTAGGCTGGCGTCGGTCATTGTCGCCCAGAGCTGACGTCAGTACGTAGTAGTACTTAAGCGCATGACCGACGTCATATCCTCAGTCTTTCTTGCCGCGTGGTCCGAAGCAGAAGCAGCGTTTGCAAGTGCCGTTCGGCGTTCTGAAATTTTCATTTTTCGAGTTTCAGACCGAAGACCAAGTTGGGCTAAGTACCCCGTTGGGGAAATTTTTGTCTTTTCTTGCCTCAGTTATCCGGATGTCAGAAAAAGTTAATAATTGTATTTCTTGTGGGAAACAGATACCTCATAGGGATTATCATTCTCTCTGTATTCCTTGCTTGGGGCCTGAACACGACGTAGTCGGGTGTCGCTTTTGTGCTAGATTTAATAAGCGCACCATTAAACGAAGATTAGACTGTGCCAGGCTTGTTTTCGGTAAACGGTGTAACCATAACATGCCGTCGGATCCTCCGACACCCGCTACCGCTAAAAAGCGTAAAGATAAATCTTTGAGGTCTAAACCGGATGAGTCGTCCGTTGCGGACGCCGGTTCTATGAAACCTCCGGTTGAAACTGTGGATCCTGCCGAGGGTTCGGCTGAATCCCAGGGGGAACCTTTACTTTTGCAGGAGTTGGCCTCTCAGGAGTTAGGCCAGGCTGAGGGTGCTTCTCTGGTATCTGTAGTTCCATCTTTACAAAAGGTTATTAGGCCTTCTACTTCAGTGGCTAAAGGCCATGCTAAGGCCAAACCTTGTCTTGCTGGCCCTGGCCATAGTTCTAGCTCTCCAGCCCCTGTTCCTAAAAAGCATATGTTGAAAATGGCAGAGGACTTGATTACTTTGATCAGGGGTTCTATGCCCCCCCCAGAGAAGAGGCCTAGGGTGGAGGCAGATTTAGAGGGAATGGAGCATTCTTCAGACTACTCTGATTCCTCAGCTGAAGAAATTCAGGATTTCCCTCCCTATTCAGATTCGGATGCAGAGGATTCCTGTCCTTCTGCTTCTCCTCCAGAGGATTTTTCCTTTTCTGAAACTTTACATTCCATGAGGGAACATTTCAAGTGGGAAGGTCAGGATTTTTCAGATTCTCGGAAAAGGCTTAGGGAATTTTTGTTTTTGCCACAACATAGGCCCTTGGCTATTCCCCCTGTCTTAGATGTTGTTCAGGATGTTTTTTCTGAAGCTTCCCTTAATTCTGATTCTTTGCCCCCTGCCCCTGTCAAGCCAGACAGATATTACAGAGTTCCAGAAACACATAAGTATTTGTACAAGAGTCCTAGAGCTGATCCGGAAACTATTATTCAAGGTCCGAAGGGTGTCAGGGCTTCTGTGGCTAAGAATCCAGTTCCTTTGGATAAAGATTCTAAAGCGTTAGATAGGTGGGGGAAAAAAGTGTACACCTCCTCTACGTTAGCTATGAGGGCTTTGAATTGCCAATTTCATATGCTGAAGTATCAGAACTTTTTGTTAGGCCAATTGAAATCTAAGGTGGATGCTTTATCTGAGGGTATAGAGTGTAAGGAGCTGCAGGAGTTGGTTCATGCATCAGATCAAGTTGGCAAACATTCTTTGCAGTGTGGTTTCGATGCTCTTCAGGCTTCATCCAGGGTGGCTGCTACAGGTTCAGTTATTCGTAGACATGCCTGGCTTAAGGATCAAAATTTGTCAGAGCATGTTAAGGCTCGGATTTTGGATGCTCCTCTTCAATCTGAAGTTCTTTTTGGTACTCCTGTGGAGTCAGTTTTGAAAAAGATGGAAGATAAGGCTAAGTCTATGCAGACGGTCAAGGATTTTTTGCAGGTGCAGCCCCCTAAGTTTAGTAGGAATTGGCCTGCTAGAGGATGGTCCTACCCTTCTTCGGATTATCAGTCTAAGGGCAGGTCTAGACGTGGTAGATGCAGGGCTCACGCTCAGGGTTCTTTCAGACCTAGGACTTGGAGTTCTCCTGCACAGTCTTCTGGTGAGGGCAGGGGTCAGCCTTTTCGTAAACAGACCCAATGACCTGTATCTTCAGCTGCCAGACCCTTCTTTTCTGGCAGCTCCTCTAGGAGGAAAGTTGGGACTTTTCAAACAAAACTGGCATTTGGTCACCCAGGACAAATGGGTGTTGGAAATAATAAATCAAGGTTACAAGTTTTATTTTCACACTTTTCCTCCTTTCAAAGGCATGCCGGATGTGCCTCCTCAGCAAAGGCTGGAGGCTCAGGAGCAACTTTCTTTGCTTTTGCAGATGGGGGCAATTCAGGTGGTCCCTCCGTCAGAAGTAGGCCTAGGATTTTATTCCCGTCTATTCCTAGTGCCAAAGAAAGGAAACACTTGGAGGCCAATTCTGGATTTGTCCATTCTCAATACCTACCTAGACATTCCAAAGTTCAAGATGTTAACATTACAACAACTTCTGCCTGTGCTAGGCAAAGATCACTGGATGGTAACCCTGGATCTCAGAGGCCTATCTTCACATCCCTATCAGGCCCAGCTGCAGGAGATTCCTGAGATTTCGGGCTGGTACTTCTCATTATCAGTTCTCTGCATTGCCCTTTGGTTTATCTACTGCGCCCAGGGTGTTCACAAAAGTTCTGGCTCCTGTAATTGCTTTCTTCAGACAGAGGGGAATACAAATTTATCCTTATCTGGACGATTGCCTGATTCTTGCTCAAGACAAAGTTACTACAACATCTCCAGTATGTAATGGCAGTTTTAAGGTGCCTAGGGTATTCTGTGAACGAAATAAAGTCCAGTCTAGTGCCCTCTCAGGACATGTGCTTTCTGGGTGTGAGACTGAATACAGCTTCTCAGATGGCATTTCTGACCCCGGACAAACAAAGAACTCTTCATCTATACTTCCAGCAGTTATCAGTAATGTCCAGGCTGACTGCAAGGACAGTCCTTCAAGCCTTGAGGTTCATGGCATCTTGCATTCTAGTACTTCCAATGCCAAACTGCATATGAGGAAGCTACAATGGTATCTCAAAAGTGTATGGACTCAACACTGCCACGGTTTGGACACTGTCATTCGGATAATACCTTGCATCCAGAAGGAATTCTTGTGGTGGGCTCAGGAATGTCACCTAAACAGGGGACTCTCTGTGACCCGACCAGAGGCGAGTCAGATCATAACGACGGATGCCTCGGACTTGGCTTGGGGAGCACACTTCAATGGGAAATGGATACAAGACACGTGGCCTCCCAAACTACTACATTTGCATATCAACATGAAGGAGATGTTAGCAGTCCAATTTGCCTTGATGGCCTTCAAGGACCTACTTCAGCCGGGACAGGTGTTGATTCGGACAGACAACACAACAGTCATGTGGTACATCAACAAGCAGGGGGGAACCCATTCTTACCCTCTTTGCAGACAAGCAATGCTATTGTGGGAGACTGCTCTGAGTTTGCACATCAATCTTCAAGCACGGTTTCTGCCAGGAGCACAGAACTCCCTAGCAGATGTATTGAGCAGACAAATTGTGGATCTCCACCAACTGCCAAAATTTTGCACAAAGATGTTTCACCCAAAAGCTTGGAAAGTGGATGCTCTATCTTTCAGTTGGAACAACCTTCACGTCTATGCTTTCCCCCCTCTGCCTCTTCTTCCCAAGGTACTCTTGAAAGTCAGGCGGGACAAGCCTTGCATGATTCTAATAGCACCAGATTGGCCACGTCATCATTGGTATCCTCTGCTGAGGAGTTTAATTCAGGAGCCCCCTTGGCCTTTGCCACAGATTCCTCACTTGTTATCCCAGTCAAACAATCATTTTCTCAATGTCAGGGTGCAGTCCCTGCATCTAACAGCCTGGCGTATTCTGTTTTAGAGCCGGTGGGGTCTCAGCTTCCTCAACAGGTTTTAGATGTCATTTTGGAAGCCAGGCAGCCTAGTACTCGGAAAGTTTATGCTGATAAATGGAGGAGATTTTTTCTTTGGAGCACAGCAAAGGGCTTTGATGTTTCAGTACCTAATTTGAGTTTTGCACTACAGTACCTTACTGAATTACTGGACAAGGGTTTGTCATTTTCTTCTGTGAAGGTTCATGCTGCAGCCATTTCTGCTCACTATGATTGTGACCCTCCTTTATTTTCTCACCCTTTGTTTAAACAATTTCTTAGAGGGGCAAAAAATATAAGACCCCCACGTAGAGCTCCTACTCCTTCCTGGGATCTCAATTTTGTGTTGGAGAAGCTTACTTTACCTCCTTTTGAACATGCAGCTACGTCTGAGTTGAAGTTTTTGTCTTGGAAGACTGCTTTTTTGTTGGCCATTACTTCTGCTAGGAGGGTATCTGAATTGCAGGCACTCATGGCAGTTGAACCCTTTCTGATATTCCATAAGGATAGAGTTTCTTTGCACTAACCCTACTTTTATGCCTAAAGTGATTTCTAATGTGGCCTTGAACCAGTCTATTCATTTGCCTACTTTTTATGCTGATCCCCAAAATAAGGGGGAAAAAGTCTTGCATTCTTTGGACATCCACAGGCAGCTACGTTATTATTTGAGCAGAACTAAAGAGTTCAGGCAGACTCAACAGTTATTTATTTCTTTTGCTTTGGGTTCACAAGGACAAGCTGTTTCAAAGCAAACTATTTCTAAGTGGATTGGTCACTGTATTGCTTTTTGTTATTCTCATCATGGGAAGAATGTTCCTGCTGGGATCAGACCTCATTCAACTAGGGCTACTGCCACATCTACTGCCTTTTTGAGGGGGCTAGCTACTAAGGATATTTTGGAGGCAGCTACTTGGAGTTCAGTACACACTTTTACTAAGCATTACCATCTCCCTCTTTATTCCAAGTCCAGGGCTGGGTTTGCCACTGCAGTTTTACAGGGCATGTTAGCAGCTCCTAATGCTTTTTAGTTTGCCAGCCTCCCTTTTCCTTTGCTTTGGGATTCTACCCACAGGTTATGACTGCAGCAATGTGAGACGAAGAACATAGTACAGTTTTGTACCTACCATAAATGTAGATGTTCGAGGATCCACATTGCTGCAGTCCTATTTTCCCTCCCTCCTTCCCCTCTATAGTTTGTGGTTGCTGTGTTTCCTTTTGGGATACTCATTATTTCCTCACTGGTGGTTGTTGGGTATTTACTATTTTGGCTCTGGCCTTTCATTTTTAGGCCTTCTGACATCTGGGGCAAGAAAGACTGAGGATATGACGTCGGTCATGCGCTTAAGTACTACTACGTACTGACGTCAGCTCTGGGCGACAATGACCGACGCCAGCCTAGCTCTTTGGTATTCGGGCTGACCGAGGACAGTGGACTACCCACAGGTTATGACTGCAGCAATGTGGATCCTCGAACATCTACATTTATGGTAGGTACAAAACTGTACTTTCTGTCATTTGAAGGCATGCTTGGTTAAAGGAACAAAGTTTACCTGATCATGTTAAAGCAAAATTGTTGGATGCTCCATTACAGCATGATACTTTGTTTGGTGTTAAGGCAGAAAAAGTGTTAAAGAAAATGGAGGATAAAGCAAAATCAATGCAGACAGTAAAGGCTTTCTTACAGGTTGAGCCACCCAGATTTAGCAGGAACTGGCCTTCAAAAAATTGGTACTTTCCAGTGTCAGATAGGCCACAAAGAGGCAGATACAGACACCCAAGAGGCAGATCTCAGCCACAAGGCACATACAGACCTAAGCAATGGGTGCTCCTGCCCCCAGAGGCAGAGAAGACAAATCTCAACCCTATAGGAAACAGTCCCAATGACTTCCCTCTACCAATGCCAAGCACTTACCTCTTGCAGGCATCCTTAGGGGGAAAACTTGTATTTTTCTCACAAAATTGGCTCAAAATTACCCAAGACAAATGAGTACTAAATAGTGTTTCCCAGGGTTACAGGTTCCACTTTCACACCCTTCCAAGGCCAAAAGGTATGCCAGACCTGCCACACAATCAATGGGCAGAGGCACAAAGACAAATTTCTGCTCTCGTGAACACGAGGACTATTCAAAAAGTACCACAGCAAGAGCAAGGACAAGGATTTTACTCAAGACTTTTCTTGGTACCCAGAAAGGACAAAGCTTGGAGACCAATACTGGACCTGTCTACTCTAAATACTTTCATGGACGTTCCAAAATTCAGAATGTTGACACTACACGAACTTTTACCCATGCTGGGCAAGAAGGCTTGGCTAGTTACTTTGGACCTGAAAGAGGCATACCTGCATGTCCCAATCAGACAATCTTGCAGAAGATACCTCAGATTCATAGCTGGCTCAATACATTATCAATTCTCTGCACTGCCCTTTGGCTTATCTACTGCGCCCAGGGTCTTCACAAAATGCCTGGCTCCAGTAATTGCATTTTGCAGACAAAATGCCTGGCTCCAGTAATTGCATTTTGCAGGCAAAAAGGAATTCAAATATATCCCTACTTGGACGATTGCCTTATTCAAGCAAGACAGCAAGGACATTCTACTAAAGCATCTGGCGATTGTAAAAAGATTACTAATTTGCCTAGGGTACACAGTAAACGAAAATAAATCAAAACTAGTGCCCTCTCAAGAGATAATATTCCTGGGTGCAAGCTTAAATACCACTGCCCAGATGGCTTATCTCACGCCAGACAAAGGCAACTGACTCATTATTTTCAAATGATGGCAACAAAGACCCAGCTACCTGCAAGAAAAATTCTGCAGGCTTTGGGCTTCATGGCATCTTGCATCCTGCTAATTCCATATGCAAGACTGCATATGAGGAAGCTACAATGGTGTCTAAAAAGTGTTTGGACTCAACATTGCCACAGCCTGGAAACAATAATTACACTCATTCCCTGCCTGCAACAGGAGTTTCGATGGTGGGCACTGGCCTGTCACCACAACAAGGGACAGCCCTTCACTCTACCCACAGCCAGGCAGACACTAACAACAGATGCATTGGATTATGCCTGGGGAGCACACATGGCGGGAAAATGCATACAGGGCATGTGGCCCACAGACCAAATGCATCTTCATATCAATCAAAAAGAGATGCTAGCTGTACAGAATGCCCTGACAGCCTTCAAGGATCTGCTACATTCAGGACATCTATTACTAAAGATGGACAATACCACAGTCATGTGGTACATAAACAAGCAAAGGGGCACACATTCATACCCCCTCTGCAGGCAAGCCACGACTTTGTGGAACACAGCACTGGCCTGTCAAGTACATCTGCAGGCACAATTCCTGCCAGGAAAGAAAAATACTCTGGCAGACGACCTAAGCAGAAACATCATGGACGCTCACTAGTGGAAACTAGATCCACAAGTCTTCAGCATGATAACACAGAAATGGGGATGCCCAGGCATAGATCTATTTGCCTCCCCTCACAACTGCCAACTACAGAGATTCTGCACAAGGACTTATCACTCACAAGCATGGAAGGTGGATGCTCTATCATTCAGCTGGAAAAGCCTAACAGTTTGTGCCTATCCACCACTGCCTCTACTCCCCAAGGTACTCCTAAAAGTCAGACAAGAGAAGTCAAAAATTATTCTGATTGCCCCAGACTGGCCACGCCAGCACTGGTACCCAATCCTAAAGAGCTTGTCTCAAGGATCAGCCTGGACTTTACCTCAAATTCCTCATCTGCTGACACAACAAAACAATCAGATCCTGCACAGCCAACTCAGAACCTTAAATCTGGCTGCTTGGCGAATAATATAGCCACTCAGAACTCACCTCTCTCTAAAGCAGTTATGGATGTCATTTTGTAAGCCAGGAGGCCCAGCACCAGAGAATCTTATGCAGAAAAATGGAAGAGATTCTTTGCTTGGAACCAGGCACAAGGACTAGAACCGCTTGTCCCCAATATTCCTCAGATTTTACAATACCTGACTGAGATGCTGGGCAAAGGGCTATCCTTCTCATCAATTAAGATCCATGCCTCTGCCATTTCATCTCATTACAATACGGAACCTCCTATTTTCTCTCATACACTACTAAGGCAGTATCTCAGAGGGGCAAAAAACATAAGACCCACAAGGAGAGCACCTACACCAACATGGGACCTCAACTTTGTCTTGGAAAAGCTCACACTGCCTCCTTTTGAGCCAGCCAATACAGCTGAGATAAAATTCTTATCATGGAAAACTGCTCTGCTCCTAGTAATAGCCTCAGCAAGAAGAGTCTCAGAGTTACAGGCATTAATGGCAGTGGAACCTTTTATCATTTTTCATCCGGACAGGGTTTCTCTAAGTACAAACCCAACATTTATGCCAAAGGTAGTATCCAGTGTGGCTCTTAACCAAACCATTCATTTACCAACCTTTTATCCAAATCCCCAGAATAACGGGGAGAGACTTCTGCACTCTTTGGACATACACAGGCAGCTACGCTTCTGCTTGGACAAAACAAAAGCTTTCAGAAAAACTGAGCAAGTATTTGTGGCATACGCTGCAGGATCACAAGGAAAGGCTATTTCAAAGCAGACCATTTCAAAATGGATAGGACACTGCATTCGTTTCTGCTATGCACAGCATGACAAATCAGTGCCTAAGAATATTAGTCCACATTCTACCAGGGCAGCAGCCACATCAGCAGCCTTTCTCAGAGGAGTACCAACCAAGGAAATTTTGGGGGCTGCTATTTGGAGTTCACTGCACACTTTTACCATGCACTATCACTTACCTCTTTACTCTAAATCCAGAGCAGGCTTTGCCACTGCAGTCCTGCAGCGCCTCATAGCCGCTCCTAATCCTATTTAGACCCAGCCGCCCAACCTCAGCTTTGGGATTCAACACAAGTATAATGACTGCAACAGTGAAACACGATGAACATAGTACAGTTGTGTACCTACCATAAATGTAGATGTTTGAGTGTATTCACTGTTGCAGTCCAGGTTACCCTCCCACCATCCCCCTTTCATTGTTGGGACTTATCTGTACTTCTCTATTCTATACAACCTATGTGGTTTATTTGCTTGTAGAGGAAGCTAATGTTTGTGTTTGTGCATGCTTTTTTATTTGCAATTTTTTTTAGCCTACCCTTTTGGGGTCAATTGACATCTGGTGCCAGAAAAACTGAAGAAAATGGCGTTGGCTGCATCTTTTATACCCCTGGCGCACTGACGTCAGGGAAGAGGCGACAGCAACTGATGCCGGACCAAGACTTTGGAATTCAGGTCAACTGCGGGTAGCCTGCCAGCAGGATAACCCAAGTGTAATGACTGCAACAGTGAATACACTCGAACATCTACATTTATGGTAGGTACACAACTGTACTTTTTTCCCCCCAATTTTTGTAACGAAGGAACATCTGCTACATATCTTAGATGTTCAGATGGTCAGCTGTTTAGTGTACTTTTTCTGAACTAAAATTTGGAGGATGTGTCAAAAGTTATAATTTCAAAGAGGCTTTTTGACTGTATTTCCTTTGTATGTAAGGATTGTGTTTTATCCCTGAACTCCAAAAGCTCTTTCCACTAGAGCAATGGCTGACTCTACAGCATTCATGAAAAGAGTTCCCATCAGTGAGTGACATTTGTGCAGCAGCAACTTGGTCAAGAGTTCATATGTTTATATCTCATTACAGACTGGATGTGCTGTCCAGAGCCTGTACATCCTTTGGTTCTACCATTCTCAGGAATGTCTTTCCTTGATACCGCCCAGGTCTTTTTTTAAACAACTTGTGAATCTTTCTCACACAGTGAATCGGTTGAAAATGGACATCTGATATGAAATTTATGTATTTACCATAACGATAAATGTGTGTTGTCTTATTTTCATCTTTTTCAACATCTCTTCCTCCTTCCCCCTTTGAAATTGCCATCATGTTAAGTTGTCCATCTCGCCTTCATTCTTGCTGGATGGGTTCGGAGCCGATCCTCAGCTCCGACTCGGCCAATACTAAAGCTCGAGAGCTAATTCCACCGGCTCGAGGCTCCCCTATATCCCACAATGCTAGGCGGTAACTACTCAGATCTCGTTTGCCGCTATAGCTGACAAGGTGCTTTTCTACCGGCTCAGGCAGGTTAGTGAGAGTTTTTTACTGTAATAGGTATTTCTTAACCCCCTATTGTTTCATACCATAACCTTTTTAGTTTAATATTTAGATAAATCGACCCCTGTTTTTCGGGTCTATATTCCCTTCCTTTTCTTCCCTTAACTTGTAGGCCTTCGGCCCCTTCCCTTCCCCCGTCCTTTAGTGTGACTAAATTAGTAGTTTTTTGTTAAGGGCTTGTATGTGTGTTTGTGGCTTTGTGTTAGCCTTAATAATTTAATAATTTTCTTTGGTAGAGGGTGTGTCTGTAGTGTGTTTGTGTTTTTGTCAGGCACTCCTTTCACTATGTCAAAAGACGCTAAGGTCTCAGGCTTCAAGAAGTGTGACTCGTGCTGTCAGAAAATGTCTCTGACAGACTGTCACACTTCTTGTGTGTATTGCCTGGGACCTTTGCACCTGCAGGACTCTTGTGCTGTTTGTCATGGTTTTAGCCCTAGAGTCCTGCAGGAACGCAAGAATAAATTAATCTTGCGGGGCTTATTAAAGCCTGAAGGCCCCCCGACTCAATCTGTGTTGGGGAAGCCTTATAAAACTTCCAAACAGTCAGCTCCGGTTTCTGAGTTGACTGCTGGAAATGTTAAGTCGGCTTCGACATCGGCTCCGGCCGGAGCCGATGTTTCCAAGCCTCATACTGTTACCTCGGCTCCGGCTGGAGCCGAGGCTGATGAAACTCCGTTGGCTCCGATACTCTTATCGGAGCCACAGTCAAGGAAGAGATCTAGATCCCCCACTATCAGCTCCGTGCATTCGGTGCCAGGATCCCCTCTTCGGTCTGAACGGAGCCATAAAACTCATTTCTCATGGTCTTCCAGGTTATCTGACCACGATTTGCAAAGGGTAGTGAGTAGACTTCTCAAGTCCGAGGCACTGGCCCAAATGCTGCATAGCCCGACTCAGCAGTCAGTGGCTATTTCCGTTCCCCAATACATTCCTCCTTTGAGTTTGGAGACAGGGCTTGTCGGAGCCATGACTGTCGGTGCGTCGGATCCGATACCTTCCCTTTCAGCTCCGTCTGCTCCGATCTCCTCCTTGGAGGGATCTCGGTGCCGAGCTTCCCTCGTCTGCTCCGAGGGGGTGAGTGGCATCGGACCCTTGTCCGACCCCGCTCTCCCTCTCGGGGCTTCGGCGCTGGTGAGTTCGGCTCCGACATTGGCTTCGGAGCCGTCCCTGTCGGTGCCGGGGGAGGTCCTTGTCTCTTCGGAGCGGGGGCCTCTGGCCTTGACTGACAGGGGTGCCTTCGAGGTCATGCGGAGCGTGCTAGAACCAGGGTCTGCCCCACAGTCGGCTCCTTCAGCCCCCCATCTGCAGTGCCTGCGGTGATTTCTACTCACCCCCTTGCCTTAGACCGCAGAGAGCCAACTCCTCAAGTTTCCCCATTGGGAATTTCCTCCTTTTCCAAGGCCTCTCCTGACCCGGTAGGAGATCCCCCTAGGAAGAGGCAGTGCAAGAGGAAGCACATTGACTCCCCTGAGTCTATCACCTCTGACACTAACTTAGAGGAATCTGAAGGTTCCCCTCGATCCCCCTCTGAGGATGTCTCCTTTGCTGACATCCTTGAGATCCTCAAACAGAGGGGGAACTGGCCAGCCCTTAACCCTTCGGAGGATGAGTCAGTGTATCTTGAGGCGTTTGGCTCTCGCCCTTCTACCTCCTGGGTATCCCCTCCCTTTGACCCCCTTATGGAAGTGGTGGCAAGGAAGGTTTGGACGGCTCCTGATTCAGTGGAACCCACCCTGAGGAGACCATCTAAATGTATTATTGCCCCTAGAGATAAAGATTTTTTATCCAAAGGTGTCCCTGTTGATGCCATGGTGGTGGCTGCGGCCACTAAGAAGAAGTTAGCTGATCCTTCAGTTCCTGTCCATCCTCCTAATAAGTAATCTAGGACCATGGACAGGTACGGCAAGTGGATGTTCTCATCAGCGACCTTTTCAATGCGTTCGCTGAATTACTTATGCCACTTTACTCGTCTCCAGAGAGATTTACTCAAGGATATGGGTGAACTGATAAAGGATCCCACAGCTGAGGGGTTCAAAGACACAATGAACTCCCAGTTGGCAACCCTGAATTCCATTGTTAACTCCTCCATGTGGCTGATCTCATATGCTGCAGATGGGGCGAGTAGAGCCGCAGGCACAGGTGTTGCCTTACGACGTCATGTCTGGATGCGGCTATGCAACTTTGCGGACCCTTTCAAGGCGTCCTTCACCAATTCTTCCTTTGATGGATCATCTTGTTTGGTCCACAGGTGAAGGATACATTGACCAGGTGCGAGGTAGAAGGTAAGACTCTCTCTGCCGTAGGAGTCCGTTTTTCTACCCCTTCTAGACCCTATCCCAAAGGTCAGAGGGGAGGAAAGATGTGGTTCTGCAAACAATCTCAGGGAGTCCCATCTGACGCACAAGGTCGATTCCCCTCTAGAGGCAGAGGGGGGAATAATAATAGACACTGCCCTAGAGGCAGAGGAGGTCCGCAAAACCAGGGTAGCAGAGAAATGTTCTCTGATAAACCCTTTCAGCATCCCTGAGGGGCTGCCCGGCTGTCCACCTTCGGAGGCAGTTGGGGGAAGGTTATCCCTGTACCCAAAAGCATGGCTTTCCCTTACTCAAGACAAATGGGTACAGTCGATCATATCCGAGGGTTACAAAATTCCCTTTGTTCACATCCCATCCCAACCCAAAAGATCCCTTCCAGACGTTCCACCCGGTCTAAGGGAACAAGCAGCATTAGAAATTTCAAAGCTGCTATCAAAAAGAGCTATCCAATCAGTCCCAGCAGACCAGCAAGGATCCGGAATCTACTCCAAATTCTTTTTGGTACCGAAAAAAACAGGGGACTGGAGACCCATACTGGATCTCAGCTACTTAAACAAGTATATCAGGATAACAAAATTCCGGATGGTCACACTTCAGTCCATTCTACCCTTCTTGGGTCAGGACAATTGGATGTGCTCGATAGATCTTCAGGACACGTACTACCACATCAAGATGAACAGACGCTCCAGGAGATATCTCCACTTCAGGCTGGGAGCCAGTCACTACCAGTTCAGGGCCCTGCCCTTTGGTCTCACTACAGCCCCCCGTGTGTTTACCAAATGCATGGCAGTGGTCGCGGCTCACTTGAGACGTCAAGGATTCCAGGTGTTTCCATATTTAGACGACTGGCTCCTTACCGCCACCACCAGACATCAGCTTCTTCTATCCAGGGACTTCACCATCCAATCTTGCCAAGCTCTAGGCATTTCGATAAATTTCAAAAAATCTGTCTTGTCGCCTTGTCAATCTATTACCTTTATAGGCGCCACCTTAAACGCACTCAATCTTTCAGCCAGACTCACAGAGCAGAGTGTCAGATATTCAAAAACAAGTTTCCCTTCTCTTACAGTGCAACAAAGTCAAAGCCAGATTAGTTTTGAAGGTGTTAGGACTCATGGCAGCAGCTATTCCCCTTCTCCCCTTGGCTCGCTTTCACATGAGGATCCTCCAATGGATGCTGTTTACTCAATGGTCCTGTCAACAACTCCCGATGTCCCATGCCATTTTGATAACTCAATCATGCAAAAATCAACTGTCTTGGTGGATCACATCACCTCAACTTCTCCGAGGAAGACCTTTCACTCCCCCCCCCCCCCAGTCGCCACGTTGACAACAGACGCCTCCCTGATCGGGTGGGGGGGGGGCATTATCAGGGCAGGACAGTCCAGGGCACGTGGCAACCTTTCGAGTGCCACTTGCACATAAATGTCTTAGAGATGGGAGCAGTGCTTTTAGCATTGCAAGCCCTTCACGACTCTCTTCCCACTGGGACTATTGCAATTCAAACAGACAACATGTCCGTAGTGTGGTACATCAACAAACAAGGCGGAACCAGATCATACCCTTTATGTCGAGAGGCACTCAGACTTTGGCAATGGACGATCTCTTCTCAACGTTTTCTGATAGCAACGCACATTCCCGGGAAATCCAACGTTATTGCAGACAAATTAAGCAGGGCAATTCTCATGCCCCACGAGTGGTCTCTAAAGAAATCAGTTCTAGAAGAAGTATTCCTAAGATGGGGCCAGCTTTGCTGCGATCTTTTTGCTACTCCCCAAAACAGCAAGTGTCACGACTTCTTCACTCTCTTCCCGTTACCAGGCCATCCCTCCAGAGACGCTCTAGTTCACGATTGGCCCCGGGGACTTCTGTATGCCTTTCCCCCCTTTCCACTGATATCTCAACTAATTCAGAAAGCCATCGCCTTGAGAGTGACAATGATCCTCATTGCCCCTTACTGGCCTCGACAGATATGGTTTCCGTTTCTTCATCGTTACCTTTTGGCGCAGCCTTGGCATCTGGACCCAGTACCAGATCTGATAACCCACCAATCAGGTCAGCTGCACCAATCTCTGCTTTCTCTAAACCTCACAGCGTGGTTTCTCCGATTCCAACCTTAGCCAGGCTTCCCTCAATATCTCGCTCGGTCTGAGATATCTTGATAGCCTCTCATAAATCTTCTACCCGGAAGATTTATAGTAGCAAATGGAAACGCTTCTCTTTTTGGGCAACGTCAAAAAACATAGATCTCTTTACAGCTCCTATCCAGTCTATTCTAGATTTTCTAGCAGAACTCTTTCATTTAGGATCATCTGCATCTACCATTAGAGTTCAATTGGCTGCCATATCTAATTTTCATGTTGGTGTCTCGGAGTCTAGCATCATGGCTCACAAATTCTGTAAAACCTTTTTATGGGGCGTATTTCTTCTCAAACCTCCAGTCAAAGATCCCCCGCCTCAGTGGGATTTGAACTTGGTTCTGGCATCCTTAATCCTTCCCCCCTTCGAACCAGCAGCTTCATGTTCTCTGAAGTTGCTTTCTTGGAAGACACTTTTTCTAGTAGCTATAACTTCAGCGAGAAGGGTATCTGAACTCCATGCTCTGTGCAGTCGTCCTCCTTACTTAGTATTTCACAAAGATAGGGTATCCCTTCGTACTAATCCATCCTTTTTGCCCAAAGTTTCCTCTCAAGTAAACCTAAACCAAATTATTGATCTCACCGTCTTTTTCCCTAACTATTCAAACAGGTCGGAACAAAAGCTACATTTTTTGGATGTTCATCGCCAACTTAGATATTACTTAGATAGGACTAAACAATTCAGGAAATCTAATCAATTGTTTCTGTCATATGCGGAAGGAAAATTGGGCCTTCCTGTTACTAAAGTATCCCTCTCTAGATGGCTCACCTCTACAATTACCTTCATCTATGAGATAAGACATCAAAAACTACCCTCAAGACCTAGAGCTCATTCAACTAGGGCATTAGCTACATCCGTAGCTTTTCAGGATAGGCTGCCAATAGATTCCATTTGTGCAGCAGCCACCTGGGCTTCTCCTCATACATTCATTTCACATTACAAATTGGACATGGTTTCCAGAAGCCGTGCAAATTTTGGTTCCACTGTTCTCAAGAGTCTGTTCCGATAGGCCACCCGGGATAAGGTGCTAGGGACGCGGTCCCATCCAGCAAGAATGAAGGCGAGATGGACAACTTAACATTAAGAAGTTATGTATCTACCATAACGTTCCATGTTAGTTGTCTTCTTCTCGCCTTCTTTCTTTAGCCACCCTCCTTCCCCCAAGCCTGGACAGACCGACAGGAATTCAGTTTGTGTTCTTCCTCTGGAAGTCGGCATTCCCACACGTTCTTCCACCTCTTTTTCTTCTTTCTTAGGTCTGCGATACCTTTCACACAGGTTGTTTTGAGGTGGGTTTCCCTACTCCATTCTATGGAGACTAGGGTTGCTTGGTATAGCTATCAAACGAGATCTGAGTAGTTACCGCCTAGCATTGTGGGATATAGGGGAGCCTCGAGCCGGTGGAATTAGCTCTCGAGCTTTAGTATTGGCCGAGTCGGAGCCGAGGATCGGCTCCGAACCCATCCAGCAAGAAAGAAGGCGAGAAGAAGACAACTAACATGGAACGTTATGGTAGGTACATAACTTCTTATTTAAACTTCTTGTGCTTGGACAGGCGTCAACCAATATCCTGTCTACTTTAGGTGACATCACCTATACTGACATTCTTAGTAAGCCGTTGACTTTTTTCTGTAGAGGTTGTTATACTTTTCAAGTTGACTTCTCTATAGTTAGCAAGAGTCAGCAAATTTGATCTGAAGTAAATTAATTAATAGAGAATTATGGGTTAGAGAGGAGTCAGAACCTTGGATTAAAAGCTCTGGAAGAAGGTCCTGTGATTGGATCCAACAAACAAATTTTGAACCAAGCGGAAATGAGACGGTATTGATCTGATGTTGTGTTAAGTACATAACTTTTGCTTTTAGAAGCTTTGGAGGATGCTGTCAATTATATCAGCTTTTCAGGAACCTGTCAGATGCATGGAAAAAAAAACTGGATCCAGAGAAAGGGTCCAAGTTAGTTTCTGCTCCAAACTCCCTTCCCACTGACATGGATGAAAGGCCATTTAACAGATTTGGCAAGATGTTCTACAAGTCTGCTACCGTAAGCTTTGGGATTGACTTCTGCCAAATGCAGACAACCAAGTTTTATGTGGCTCTCCTAAGGTGTCTCATCAGAGTAAAATTGTTAGAGCTCACAAAAATGGTTGGGGATGCTGCATGCAGAGCAGCAGCTATGGTCTTTATCAGAAGACATGCCTGTCTGAGGCTTCATCCCTTACTAGAGAATGTTAAAGCACAGCTGCTCAATGCCCACTTGATGAGGATATGCTATTTGCGAGTTCTGTTTGTGAAGTCTTGAAGAAAATCGAGGAAAGGGTGAGGTTATGATAGCAGGCCAAACAACATTTTTTCACCTGCACATGCTATGTCATGACAGAGGTTACCCTTCCAAGCCTGGATTCATTTTACCCTAAACAGGGGAAGAGCAAGCAAAACAAGGAAAAGAAAGTCTGTTTTAAGAAAAGATGGTGCGAGACAACAGAGGAAAATCTAGTAGACCATAAAAGTCCAAACTGCAACAGGTAGCTGTCATGACTGACTTTCCTCCCACCCAAGCCCTCCAACCCTAAATCTACACTTGAACCTACTCTTTAACAGATTTGGAAGGTGGACTGTTTCCTGGTATGGAAATCATATATAAAAGACTCTCTTGATTCTGCAGATCATCTGGGAGATGCAAGTTGCCATGGCAATATGTTCCTCATATGGCAAGAATTCCATATGTCCCAGAAGAGTAAAGAGGGGTCATCAGACCCCTCATTGCAGGGAGTTGTGGCAATTGCTGCCCCAGAAGATAAAGCAGACTCTTGTTCTAAGGAAGGAAAGCATCTAGAGACCCAATTTAGACATGCCAAGATTAAATTTGTTTCTAAAAGTGCCAAAATTCAAGACTACCTACAGACAAACTACTGAATTAACATGAGATGTTTATTTGCTCTTTGGACAGGTTTAGATTTATTTATTTTTTTAAATCATCTTGATGTCTTAATTCTGTAGTGATCCCTATTCTGTCAGGTTGTTTGGACTGTCAATAACATTGGTCAACTTGTGCTTATTTCGTGGCTTGTTAGGGCATTAGTGTGTGGTTGTTATTCCTGCTTCTGTGGTGAGCCGATGTGAAGAAGACCAAATGAGGGATTGAGCAAGTGGATACATTGTTTGCTTGTGAATTCAAAAGCTGGCGCTCATTTTATTATTTGCAACAGTGGTTTTATTAGTGAAGTGGTTTGGTGTCCCAAGAAGTTCTCTCCTTTTTGTTCTGTATTTTCATCTAGGTGCGGTGTTGTCAGTTCATTGACAGGTACAGTTAGTATCTTGTTGCATTTACTTGCAACAGTGTTGCAGCATTTTATAGTGTTACTGTTTTTATAGTTATTTATGTTGAAGATATGAGATTTTGTTTCGAGATGTTAAATCTTTGAGGACTTTGCCAATTTAGGCCACACTGGACATCTGCAATACTGATATGGTTCAAACTCTTCTTTGCTCCATTTGTTCTCATAGGGAGTATAACTTTGGATTAATTTTTAAATTCAGTATATTTTACTGACTATTGCAGAATCATACTCTATGATGTTAAATTTGGTCCATAGTTCTTGTTTTTAAATAACCTTACAATTTTGTATAATGCAGTTTTATGGTTTTATTTTCCATTGTATATTTGCTTGAATTTACTGTGCATTAAGTGCTCAGAAAATGAGCACTATAATAAAGTTGAAATTGATGATGTGAAGTTGTTCTGTCTCGCCGTTCATTCTTACAGATGGGTTCGGAGCCGATCATCTACAAAGCTCGAAGTCTTCAGATATCTCGAGGCCAAGTCCCTATCCCATGATGCACCTTGAGTTACCCCAGATCTAGTTTGCCGCTGCAATAGATCGGAGGTTCCTTGCTTAGCTCGGGCCAGTACAGTTTTTCTTATTCTAAGAATGTTATCTAGCTAGTAATATTTTTTTCTCTACAATTCGAGTTAATCTTTAATTCTTATAGCTTATAGTGATATTCCCTTTCCCTTTGGTGTGCCTTTCAATTATTATAGCTTTTGGCCTTTGTTTTTTCTAATAGGCCTGTTATATTTAGATAGTTTAAATAAGTCAAAAAAAAAAAAAGGTACAAGCCAGATAGCCAGTCCCAGATGATTGTTTATTCCGCAAATCCACGAACCAACACTGATAAATCACACTGCAAACCAAAGTACATGTACTTTGATCACCATCGTTGGAGTCGATACACTCGGCTCCAGGGTCACCCTTACTGCAATCTGAGCGTGGTCATCGGTCCCACTCTTCTCGGTCGTCTAGGTTATCTGACCATGATTTGGAGAGAGTGGTGAGCAGGCTTTTAAAGTCATAGGCCCTGGCAAAAATGCTATCCAGCCCCCCTTATCAGGGCTCGGCTCTACCTGTTTCTCCAATAGTTCCTCCTTCGACTCATCCCTTGAGTTCCGAGCCAGAGCATGCTATGGCTGGAACCGTGGGTCCGTCGGCGCCGATAACTTCCCCTTTCGGTTCCATTGTCTGCTCCGATCTCTTCCATGGTGCCGTCCTTGGAGGGATCTGGGCGCCAGGACTCCCTCATCGGCTCCGAGGGGGCGAGTGGCATCGGACCCTTGTCCGACGCCGTTCTCCCTCTCAGAGCTTCGGCGCAGGTGTGTTTGGCTCCTACATCGGCTTCGGAGCCGTCTCTCTCAGTGCCGGGAAGGATTCCGGTCTCTTCGGAACCGGAGCCTTCTTTGGTATCGGGAATGGGAGCCTTCGAGGTCATGAGGAGTGTGCTGGCATCTGAGTCAGCCTCATGGTCAGCCTCATCGGCTCCTCCCCCCATGATGCCTGCTCCTGCCTCTGCCCCTTCTCCAGACCCCAAGTGTGGGGAAGAAGTGGTCCAGGGCACCCCATTGGGTGTATCTTCCTCTTCCGAGGCCTCCCCTGTTCATTCAGAGGAGCAGACTGACTTGGAGGAGTCGGAAAGGTCCCTGAGATCCCCCTCTGAGGACGTCTCCTTCTCAGACATCCTTGAAATCCTTAGGCAGAGGGGGAACTGGACTACCCTTAACCCTTCCGTGGATGAGTCTGTATTCCTGGACGCATTTGCTTCCCGACCCTCCACTTCCTGGGTGTCTCCGCCTTTCGATCCACTGATGTCGGTGGTGGCTCGAAAGGCGTGGTCAGCTCCAGACTCAATGGAACCAACTCCCTGTAGGCCCATAAAATTCATCACTGCCCCTCAAGACAAGCAATTTCTGACCAAGGGTGTTCCCGTTGATGCCATGGTGGTAGCAGCGGCTACTAAAAAGGAGTTGGCTGAAGCTTCTTTGTCTGTCCATCCCCCTAATAAGGAATATAGGATGATGGACAGATATGGAAAGTGGATGTTTTCCTCAGCGACCTTTTCCATGAGGTCTCTGAACTATTTGTGCCATTTCACCCGCCTTCAGAGGGATCTCCTTAAAGAGCTAGGAGATACCCTTCAAGATCCATCAGCTGCGGAGGCTCAGGCTAATATTGCCTCCCAGCTGGCGACTCTAAATTCTGTAGTAAACTCCTCCATGCGGCTCATCTCTTATGCAGCCGATGGAGCGAGTAGGTCCGCAGGCACAGGTGTGGCTTTGCGGAGACACACTTGGATGCGGTTATGCAACTTTGCGGAACCCTTCAAGGCGTCTTTCACCAACACCCCATTTGATGGTTCTGCTCTGTTTGGACCACAGGTGAAGGATACCCTTACCAGGTGTGAGCAGGAAGGCAAGACTCTCTCTGCCATTGGAGTCCGTTTTTCCACTCCTTCAAGACCGTATCCCAAGGGTCAGAAGAGTGGAAACATGTGGTTCCGGAAATCCCAGGGAGCCGTGCCTGACACACGTGGAGAGTTCCCCTCCAGGGGCAGAGGAGGGAACAACAATAGACGCCGCCCTAGGGGCAGGGGGGGTCTGCAAAATCAGGGCCAAAGAGAATCCTTCTCTGACAAGCCCTTCCAGCATCCCTGAAGTGCTGCCCGACTGTTCACCTTCGGAGGCAGTCGGGGGAAGATTATCGCTGTACCCAAAAGCCTGGCAAAGTATAACACAGGATATATGGGTACTTTCTGTCATATCCGAAGGCTACAAAATCCCCTTCTTTCGCATGCCACTCTTTTCCAACAAATCCCTTCCAGATGTTCCACCCAATCTAAGGGATCAAGCAGTTCAAGAAATTTCAAAACTGCTAAGAAAAAGAGCCATTCGGTCAGTCCCAGCAGACCAACAAGGATCCGGAACTTACTCAAGGTTCTTTTTGGTACCAAAAAAGACAGGAGACTGGAGACCCATTCTGGATCTCAGCAGACTAAACAGGTCTGTTCAAAGAATGAAGTTCTGGATGGTCACGCTACAGTCCATTTTACCCTTTTTGGGTCAGGACAACTGGATGTGCTCCATAGATCTTCAGGACGCGTACTACCATATCAAAATGCACAGATGCTCCAGAAGATTCCACCACTTCCAGCTAGGAGCCCGTCATTATCAGTTCACAGCACTGCCCTTTGGTCTCACCACAGCCCCCAGGGTGTTCACCAAATGTTTGGCAGTAGTCACCGCTCACTTGAGACTGCAAGGATTCCAGGTGTTTCCATATTTAGACGACTGGCTCCTTACTGCAACCACCAGGCATCACCTACTGCAAGCCAGAGACTACACCATCCAAACGTGCTCCACTCTAGGCATCACAATAAATTTTGAAAAGTCTGCATTGTCACCTTGTCAATCACCTTTATAGGCGCAAATTTAAACACAAAGGCATGTCGGCCACTCTCCCAGTAGACAGAGTGTTAGCCATCCAACGACATGTGCAGGTCTTATTAGGTTGCAAAAAGATTCAGGCCAGATTTGTCCTGAAAACATTGGGTCTCATGGCAGCGGCTACAATACTAGTCCCCCTTGCACGTTTTCACATGAGGATTCTTCAGTGGATGTTCACACAATGGTCCTTCCAGCAACTCCCAATGTCTCACATGGTAATGATCACACAGTCATGCAAAAACCAACTTGTTTAGTGGATGATTTCCCCATCATTACACCAGGGCAGACCATTCGTTCTTCCTCCTCTAGTAGCTACGGTGACCACGGACGCCTCCCTGATCAGTTGGGGGGAGCATTTTAAGGGCAGAACAGCCAAAGGCACCTGGCAGCCTCACGAGTACCATCTGCATATCAATGTCTTGGAGATGAGAGCCGTGCTTTTAGCATTGCAAGATCTTCAGAACTCTCTTCCCACCGGGACCATTGCAATTCAAACCGACAATATGTCAGTGGTATGGTACATCAACAAGCAGGGCGGAACCAAGTCATACCCGTTATGTCGAGAAGCACTCAGACTTTGGCAGTGGGCGACCTCTTCCCAATGGTTTCTGATAGCAGCACACATCCCTGGGAAGTCCAACGTTATAGCAGACAGGCTGAGCAGAGCAGTTCTCATGCCTCACGAGTGGTGTCTCAATCAGACTGTGGCGGACAAAATCTTCCGCAAATGGGGTCAGCCTTGCTGCAATCTTTTTGCCCCCTTCAGCAGCAAGTGCGACAATTTCTTCTCTCTCCTCCCTCCTCCCTGACACCTCCCCAGAGACGCTCTTGTTCACGATTGGCCCCAGGGACTTCTTTATGCATTCCCTCCATTTCCCCTGATTCCCAAACTAGTTCAGAAAGTTACCACATTGGGATGCAAGATGATCCTCATTGCCCCTTACTGGCCTCGACAAATTTGGTTCCCTTTCCTGCATCATCACCTTCTGGAGCAGCCCTGGACCCAATTCCAGACCTCCAGCTCCATCAGTCGGGCAGGCTGCACCAATCTCTTCAATCTCTCCGGCTCACTGGTTCGTTTCTCCACTTCTGACCTTAGCCAGGCTTCCCAACATCTCCCATTCGGTGCGTGAAATCATCTTATCCTCGCATAAGTCGACCACTAGAAAAACTTATGCTAGCAAATGGAAACGTTTTTCCTTATGGACAGAGAACAGGAATATAGATCCCTTTTCAGCCCCTGTGCACCATATTTTAGAATTTCTAGCAGAACTTTTTCGAACAGGATCCTCTTCTGCCATGATTAGAGTTCAGCTAGCTGCAATTTCCAACTTTCATACAGGCCTGTCTGATTCCAGCATCATGTCCCATAAGCTTTGTAAAGCCTTTCTGAAAGGGACCACTCTACTCAGGCCCCCAGTAAGAGATCCCCCGCCTCCGTGGGATCTGAATTTGATTTTAGCTTCCCTTATACTGCTCCCTTTTGAACCGGCAGCTTCCTGTTCCTTGAAGTTTCTTTCTTGGAAAACCCTTCTGGTCACAGTTACGTTGGCCAGAAGAGTTTCTGAACTTCAGGCTCTTTGTGTTCGTTCTCCTTACCTAGTTTTTCACAATGATAGAGTTTCTCTTCGGACTAACCCTTCCTTTCTTCCAAAGGTTACTTCTGATTATAATTTGAATCAGTCCATTGAACTACCTGTGTTTTTTCCAAATTATTCCAACAAGGCAGAATACAAGTTGCATCAGTTGGACGTCCATAGACAGTTACGCTTTTACTTGCATAGAACCAAGCAAATCAGAAAATCAGACCAGTTGTTCCTGTCTTACGCTGAGGGAAAACAAGGCATACTGGTGTCAAAGATCACCTTATCTAGGTGGTTGACTTCTACTATTACTTTTATATATCAGTTAAGAAATAGAGCTTCCTGCTAAACCCAGAGGTCACTCCACCAGAGCTCTAGCTACTTCTGTGGATTTTCAGGCCAGATTGCCAATGGAAACTATTTGTGCGGCAGCTACATGGGCTAATCCACATACCTTCATTTCACATTATAAGCCGGATGTGGCTTCCAGAAGCAGAGCTGATTTTGGTTCTGATTTTGGTTCCACTGTTCTGAAGAGTCTGTTCCAATGAGCCACCCAGGATTTAGTTGCTAGGGACGCTGTCCCAACCAGCAAGAATGAAGGCGAGATAGACAACTTAACATTAAGAAGTTATGTACCTACCATAACGTTCCATGTTAGTTGTTTTCTTCTCGCCTCCTTTCTTGCGTCCCACCCTCCACCCCCCTATCCTAGTAGACCGAGAAGAGTCCCTTAGGTTTGTTGATCACTGGCTGAGTCTTCTCTGGCTATTACTTCTCAGTATCAGTCTCTCCAGTAGGTTATGCATCCTATTACAGTTTACTGTATTATTATTATTATTATAATTGTTATTATGTCTGTAGTTAGGTTACCAAACAAGATCTGGGTATCTAGCGCCAGGCATCATGGGATATAGGGGGGGCCTCAAGCCAGTAAGCAGCTCTCGAGATTTTGAAGATGGCTGAGTCGGAGCCGAGGATCGGCTCTGAACCCAACCAGCAAGAAAGAAGGCGAGAAAAAGACAACTAACATGGAACATTATGGTAGGTACATAACTTCTTCTCACTGATGAGGTTCCCAGGAAGAGAATCTGTAAGAGGAAGCATCTAGACTCCCCACAGGAGTCTCTCACATCAGATACCGACTTAGATTAATCAGAAGGGTCCCCACGGTCCCCCTCTGAAGATATCTCATTTGCTGAGATATTAGAAATTTTTAGGCAGAGGAGTGGTTGGCAGTCCAACCCTACTAAAGATGAGTCTGTTCTCCTGAAGGCTTTTCGTTCTCAACCCTCCATCTCTTGGGTGTCTCTGCCCTTCGATGAGCTCATGGAGCTGGTCTCATGAAGGGCGTGGGAGTCTCCGGACACCATGGAGCCTGTCCCTAGGAGGCCCAATAAATGTATTTCAGTCCCCCAGGAAAAGTATTTTCTTACCAAGGGAGTGCCAGTTGATGCCATGGTGGTAGCGGCAGCCACCAAAAAGGAGATATCAGAAACTTCTGCCTATATCCATCCACCTAACAGGGATTCTAGGATCATGGAAAGATACGGGAAGCGTGCATGTACAGTTCAGCGACTTTTGCCTTGCGTTCACTGAGCTATCTCACTCATTTTACGAGACTGCAAAGAGATCTCCTAGCTTTTCAGGGTACAATAGCTGCAGGAGCTTCTGACAGTCGCCTCTCAGCTTGCTACCCTGAATTCCATAGTGAACTCGTCCATGCGTCTCATTTCATATGCAGCTGATGGAATGAGTAGGGCAGCGGGTACAGGAATTGCTCTCAGGAGACATTCTTGGATGCGCTTATGTTCCTTCGCGGAGCCCTTTAAGTCATCCTTTGTCAACACCCCTTTTGATGGCTCATCCCTTTTTGGGCCCAAAGTTAAGGAATCTTTGACCAGGTGTGAGCAGGAAGGAAAGACTGTCTGCCGTCAGAGTTCATTTTTCCACCCCTACCAGACCCTACCCCAAGGGTCAAAAGAGAGGAGAGATGTGGCTCCGAATAGTCCAAGGAGCCTTTCTGGACACACTTGGTGAACCCCCCCCCTCCAAGGGGCAGAGGAGGGGCAATAATGAAAGATGCCGCCCTCGCGGCAGAGGGGGTCCGCAAAACCAGGGCGACAGAGACCAGTTCTTTGGGAAGCCCTACCAGCGCTCCTGAAAGGAGGCCCAACTGTCCAGCTTTGGAGGCAGTCGAGGGTCGCATATCTTTGGATCCAGATGCCTGGCTCAAAATAAATGACAACTGGGTGCAAAGTATAGTTTCCAGAGGATATTTCATTCCTTTTGCCAGTCCCCCTCCATTGACAACAAAAATCCCGGACGTTCCACCCAGTTACAGGGAACAAATAATAGAGGTCCAAACCTTGCTAAGAAAAAGAGTCATCCAACTAGTCCCAGCAGACCAGAAAGGATCCGGAACTTACTCAAGATTCTTTTTAGTTCCAAAAAAGACAAAGGACTGGAGACCTATTTTGGACCGCAGCAGACTAAACAGATCTGTCAAGAAAGGGAAGTTCCAGATGGTCACGCTTCAGTCGATACTTCCCTTCTTAGGGAAAGACAATTGGATGTTTTCTATAGATCTTAAGGATGCGTACTACCATATAAAAATTGCCAGACCATCCAGGGATCATCTGCTTTTCCGGCTGGGAGCCAATCATTGCCAGTTTTGAGCCCTGCCCTTTGGTCTCCCTACAGCCCCCAGAGTGTTCACCAAATGTATGGCAGTGGTCATGGCTGACCTGAGGCGTTTAGGATTCCAGGTGTTTCCGTACCTAGACGATTGGCTCCTCACCACCACCACCAGGCATCAGCTTAATGCAAGCCAGGGACACCACTCTTTATCTTTGCAATCATCTGGGCATTACAGTAAATTAAAAAAAATCTGCCTTGTTGCTATCGCAACATATCATTTTTATCGGAGAAGAATTGGACACCACCACCACCACTTTGAGACTTCCAGCAGAAAGAGTTTTACTACTTTGTCAGCACGTCCACAATATCATATCTAAAAACAAGGCTCCAGCATCAGAAGTGCCAAAATTGTTAGGCATGATGGCAGCTGCAATACTAGCGATACCGTTGGGTCGCATGCATATGCGGATCCTGCAGTGGCTGTTATACACTCAGTGGTCTTACCAAGAGCTTCCAGTGTCTCACCTCATAGTGATCACAAATTCATGCAAAAAGGTTCTTCAGTGGTGGTTGACCTCTCTTCATGTAACAATAGATCATCCTTTTATCCTACCCTCACCAGCGGCCACAGTGACCTTGCATGCTTCCCTGATAGGGTGGGGGGGGCATTTTCATCTAAGAACAGCCTAAGGCACATGGACCGAACAGGAGACACATCTGCATATCAATGTCTTGGATATGAGAGCGGTACTTCTGGCTTTGCAGTGCTTCCAGGACTCTCTTCCTGTGGGAACAATTGTGATTCAGATGGATAACATGTCGGTGATCTGGTACTTGAACAAACAAGGAGGAACCAGGTCCTATCCCCTTTGTCACAAAACCCTAAGAGTATAGCAGTGGGCTACATCCATCCAGCGCATTCTGTTAGCGACACACATCCCGGGGAAATCCAATGTGATAGCAGACAAACTGAGCAGAGCAATTTTGTTGCCTCACGAGTGGTCTCTCAAGAAAGAGTGGAGAGAATTTTCCACTGGTGGGGCCAGCCTTGCTGTGACCTTTTTGCCACCCACGTGAACACAAAATGCAGAAGCTACTTTGCCCCGATTCACCCTCCAGGAGAAGCCCCAAGGGATGCACTCTTACATGATTGGCCTCCGGGTCTCCTCTATGCATTCCCACCAATTCCCTTGATACCCAAAGTATTGCAGAAAGCAAAAGCCCTGGGAAGGATCATCATTCTAATAGTCCCTCATTGGCCTCGTCAGATTTGGTTCTCCTTCCTTCGACTTCATCTGTTGGAAGAGCCTTGGATTCTGGACCCAGTTTCAGACCATCTCATGCATTTGTCGGGAGCCCTTCAGTCCCTCAAATTGACAGCTTGGCTGCTCCAATTCCCAACATAGCTAGGTTCCATAACCTCTCAAATGAAATGCAACATATATTGATATCTTCTCATAAGTCCTCATCTAGGAAGCTATACCTTAGCAAATGGAAAAGATTTTCTATCGGGGCTTCTCAAAATAATATTGATCCCTACCAAGCCCCTATTTCTTCCATATTAGAGTTTTTGACTATGCTTTTTAATAAAGGAGTGGCAGCAGCAACAGTTCTGGTACAACCTGCCGGTATCTTTAATTTTTACCTTGGCTTTAAAGGGTTAAACATAATGTCACACAAACTATCCAAAGCCTTTCTCAAAGGGACCTTTCATCTCAGACCACCTGTGAAATCCCCTTATACTCTATCGAATCTAAATTTTATGCTTTCACGCATTATTCTCCCACCTTTCGAACCAGCTTCCTCATGTGATTTGAAGTATTTGTGATGGAAGACTATCTTTTTAGTAGCCATCACTTTTGCCCGTACAGTGTCAGCTTCAGGCCTTGTCTATAAAGCCTCCTTATTTGATTTTCCATGCTGACAGAGTGTCCCTGAGAACAAATCCATCATTTCTACCCAGAGTTTGTACTGAAACTAACCTTAACCAGATGGCAGGATTCACGAAGGCTTGCATGGAGTCTAAGAGTAGTGTAAGACTCCATGCAGCCTTCGTGATCCAGGAACAGCCCAAAGTCCGTGTAAGAGACCAGCTAAAACGTCTCTTACACGGAGTGAGCGTGGATAAGCTAATCACCTCACTTGCAGCCGAATAGCATGAAATGAGGTTGATTAGCGATCCAGGAAGCCCAAAACAGCCCATGTAAGAGCCGTTTTAGCTGCAGAAATGTACTCGGTTAACAACTGAGTACGTTTCTGCAAAAAACACAATGGAGCCATGTCAGCTCCAAATAAAGGGTGCATATGTGTCAGGCAGCATGCCAATGGCCAAATATGTGGCCATTGGCAAGGTAACCTGATACAAAAGTAATAAAAAAATATATATTTGTTTTCGCCGATCCCCGATGTTTAAACCCTGCGCAACCCCGCGCAAACAGAGTGCGCTGTATAAAACATAAAAATGAAGGTTTTTTATGCAATACATGGATTTACAATGCAGGGACCAGCAGACCAAAAACAACATGGCCACCGTTTAGTGGTTGCTAAGGGGGGAAGCTGAGTCTAAGACATGTAACTAAGCATTAGTAGGCAATCTGATGCAAATGAGTGTTAGGATACTGAATTCCACTGTCACATAGCAAATGAGCACATTCTGAGTAGTGTAAGAGTTACAGAAGGGTGAGAAACAGAGTAGGAGATAGGTGACATCACAGGGGGGAATGGCAGAAAGAAATGCACTTCATTGGAGGTCAAAGTTACATGACAGATGTCGGACACATATCATGGAAAGAGGAGTGCCACAACATAAGCATGGGAAAGTCAAGAAATGGAAGGTGTACACTGTTACCTACACCAAAGTTTCTTGCTGGGCGTGCATGCGCACGTGTGCGCGCCATGAAGAGCGAGTAAGACTGTATGCGCACGTGTAAGGCAGACTGAGCAGGTTGGAGCATGTTGGCAGATGTTTAACACTGTTTGCGCGGGTGTGCGCGCGTGTAGGGCAGACTGAGCATGTGGGAGCCTGTTGGCAGACTTGTAAGACTGTTTGCACTGGTGTGCGCGTGTTTTAACCCAAATAAGCAGATTCTGAACCGTGTAAGCCACTGTGAGCGTGTTTCTGCTGGTATGCACGCTGCTCCCCCCTGAGGAAACAGAAAGGAAAAAAGGAAGCAACAGAATTAGTAGGAAGCTAGCAGGGAATACTGCTGGAGCTAGCAGGTGAAAACAATTACAAGCAGGCAATTACACAGGCAGAATAGTAGCTCAGCCCAACACTTAAAAATCTGCAAACAGCAGTACAACATGTTTCTCTCAAGAGACACTGCAAGACAGGAGTAAGCTATTAGAAGTGAAAACTGAAAAAGCTGAACTCAGAGCAGAAATGTTAGGAGCTGCCATAGCTGTCATAATGAGACATAGGCGACTTGCTGAGGGTGGTGACAATGCAGATGGTGCCAGACAACCCACAGTGATGAGACGGAGAAGAGTGTACAGGCCCAGGGTCACCTACCACGGGTTACATGAGCTGGAGATAGTAGAGTGCTATAGAGTGGACAGAGACCTCCTGCAGCAAATAGTGGAGCTGTGCAGGCCACGCCTCACACACAGAACCAACAGAGGGGAACCCATCCCAGTGGAAACCAAGGTATGTGTTGGCCTAAGAATACTAGCAAACAGGTACCTTCCAGAGACCAACTGGTGATATGATGGGGATATCACAGGCATCAGCCTCCAGGGTACTGCACCAGTTCCTGGATGCCATGTCAGCACATGTCGGTGATTATGTATATTTCCCCAATGCCCGTGAGGTATTGGCCAGCAATATGCGTCTCTTCCAGCAAATAGCGGAATACCCTGAGGTAGTGGGTGCAATAGACTGCACGCACATACGCATCAAAGCACCAGCCGGTGATCGGGGTAGGACCTACATTAACCACAAGGGCTTCCCCTCCATCAACTGCCAGGTCGTGTGTGATGCCCAGGGCATAATAATGAATGTGTGTGCTGGCTGCCCTGGGAGCTACCATGATTCCTACATCTGGCATTTGACGCAGCTGTACCAGACATTTGCCAATGGGGACATCCCACACAGACACCTAGTGGGGGATGCAGGTTATGCACTGGAGCCGTGGCTGATGACACCCATCAGAAATGCACACACACCTGAACAGGAACACCATAATGAGGCACACGCGCAAACACATAATGTAATAGAGCGTGTGTTTGGCCTGCTCAAGTCACGGTTTTGTCTGGACACATCTGGTGGAGCCTTGCAGTACACACCAACTACATGTACCCAAATTGTCATGGTATGTGCTATGCTACATAATATGATCTTGCGAAAACAGCTGCAGCAGGACCAGCGTAGGGCTGGGCCAAACAGCCCCCCACCATTGCCAAGGCCATCACAGGCAGAGTGTGACTCGGAGGAGGAACAACCTGAGCCTGCCCCAGTAGGCAGAAGGAGGCATGCCCAGTATGCCCTAGCCTTGGCAAAAAGGCAACGCATAGCACATACACTGGCTCAGTAGGAACCCTGGGAATGATACCCCCTCTGACTCACTCAAATAATAACAGGGATGCCTAAAATGACATGACCTGCTCACAAACATGTACAGGGAGTGTAATATGTGCATCCGACAGAGGCAGCCCTGCAGCACCACCTGAGGCATGAATGCCATGTGTTAAGTAATGTAACACCATGTACTATATGCACACCTGAGGACCCTGACTAACATCCTACCCTCACCAAGCTTCATGCCACAATATGACAATGAGATGATCAAAGTGCAATAATTGGCTGAAGTATCGCAGTTAGTCAAAGGGGATCCAATGTGTGCCAGCCTGGAATGACATGCTGAGCATGACATGATGCTCCACCTGCTAGGACTGGCGTGCACCTATCAGTGCAGGCCATATGGATACTGGCAAAGGCTGTTGTTACCCACAGCGTGCCCTGAATAGGTAAGGCTCAAAACACAAACCTACCTCCATAGGTATCAGAAGGGATAAGAACCTAGATGTAATGCTACCCAATGCCAGTAGTCGAAACAGCAAGATGCATGGAGTCTAAACTCACCCAGTATGGAGAATGTTGATATCTGTGCTGTAACAGAAAACTGGGTCAAGGCTCACAACAGCACCCTAACACTACCAGGTTACACCTCATACTGTGCTGTACAGCCTCAAAACATGGAACAAGCTACAAAAGGAGGGTGACTAGCAATAATTGTCAAGGATAACCACACCCCCATGTTGTTACCACAACAAGAAGCAGCATGGACTAGCCATGGTCAAGTAACAGTGGCTAAAACTAACCCCCCCCCCCCAGTTTATAGCCTGCTACAGACTACTGTCCCAACACCAGGAACTGCACCTGGCCTATGCTGGAATACATGAATATATCAAGTCCTCCAAACCACATTATATTGGGTGACTGAAAATACCCAGACATAGACTGGGAGCATTATACTAGCCCCAACACTGTAGGACAAAAGTTCATAGAATCCATAAACCAAAATGCCCAGGAACAACGTACCACTCCCACAAGAGGGGTAAGCATACTGGATGTGATAATCAGCAACATGGGTACTGGATGGCAAGACGAGAAGTGTATTGCTCACTGGTAAAACCAGACCATAGAGTAATCACACTGGATATACAAATCCTGACCACAGTCCCTGGCCAGAAAACTACAGTGAAAAACATGTGTAAAGCAATATTTGCACTCCTCCAAACTGATGTGGAATCCATTAAAGGTCCTGTGCAGGTGCAAAATATGGGCTACACCTCAGAAACTGTAATACAGCCATTCCATGAACACTGCCAGGAATGCTTGGATTATGCAATCCTAAATTAAAACAAGACACAATGCCATACATGCAAGCATCTGGCATAGTGGACACCAGCCATAACCAAACCATGCAAGAGAATGAGGAAGCTACTACATGATAGAGCAAACATAAAAAATTGAAGTAATCACTGATCAGTAGTATGGCAATAAAATATGTCCACACATACAATCCACTAAGGCCAGCCACAACAAGTTGAATCTGTGAATCTTGAGGCAGTGTTACACCTGCCCCAAGTACACAGACAACCCCCAACTCCCCCCAAGAAATACAAATATATGTGAGAGATGCAACAATCTATCCAAACTGGAGGCTGAGCTCCCTCAACTCAGTACTCCCAAAACTAGTCAGGAGGAGAAGGTAACCACACACACCACAAACCCAGTCCCACATAGGCCTATCACAACTGCAAACCAAAGACATAAACACAGAAAAACATTCCCGGAGGCTCGAATTACAAACACACCACACCAACAGAGGCCTCCAAAGCAGACATCCAATCAAACAACCTCCAAACATAGCACATGCAACACATAGTACACAAAGCTGGTGTGCCAAACAGTCACAGGCCAGAAGGAGAAACAACATGCCTGATACAGTTGTAATAGGTGACTCCATAGCGAGACACACTGCTGTCCCGCACACCAGACTGAACAAGGGAAAGGGTACAGTAAGCTGCCTGTAGGCTGCCACAATACGCCACATAACACAAGTATGCAGGTCACCCCAAAGCAAGTAGAAATATGATGCCGTCATAGTCCATGCTGGTGTGAATGACCTGAGATGTACCTCCCCGGACTACATGAAAAGAGACATAGATGAGCTCTCTGATTATGTAGTCCAGGCCGCTATGACATTGACCGTTTGCAGCATCCTACCCTCACCAAGAATGATGCCACAGTACAAACACGGAATGATCAGTTATAACAAGTGGCACAATTACTGGTGTCATTCCAAGGGGATCCAGTGTCTGTCTGCTTGGGATGTCATGCTTGACAAGCCACGCAGCTGTTCCAGGGATGGCTTCCACCTGTTACCCCTGGACTTCTGGATATTGGATAAGGCTTTTGCCACCTCCATAGAGCCTTTCGTAGGCAAGGCTGAAAAGACTAACCCACCACCCTACAAAACATAAGTGGAAAGAAACATAAGGGTAATGCTGACCAATGCCAGATGTGTAAACCCCAATATGCATGCTCCCAAGGCCATCCCCAGTATGGAGAACATCGATGTCTGTGCAGTGACGGAAACCTGCTGCAAGCCTTCTGACAGCACACCAGCACTACCAGGTTATACCACATATCATGCGTCATGGCCCCAAAACCTGGAACAAAACATAAAAGGAGGGTGAGTATCCATATTCAGCACAGACACCCATATGTCCAGGTAACTGACAATGCACAAGGCATTGGAGTTCACCCATGTGCAACTAACCGCAGGCAAGACTGCTGTACAGTCTGTAGCATGCTACAGACCACACTCTCTCATACAGGAACCCCATCCAGCCGTCCTGAAGACATTGGACAGTATGAATGTCCCACCAAATACCAAACAAGGTACTCACAAATTGCCGCATAGGTGGTAAACCATTATGTATGGAAGGAGTAATCAGGGACCTAGGGACACAAGTGGACAGTAACCTGTTATGTGACACTCACATTGCCAATGTGGCTAGGAAGACTGTCTACATTGGACACCGTATCATGAAATGATTCACATCTACGTCAACAGAGGTCATTGTGCCCCTATACTGTTCTCTTATCACACCCCTAATATAGTACAATGCCTCATATGGGATGTACCTTACCTGACACCTGCAGCAGTTAGAAAGACCTCAAAGGTACCTCACCAAGAGGATAAAGGGTCTCAAATATATGTCATATGCTGCGTGGCTGTAGACACCCCAGCTGAATGCAGTCACATACTGCCTACACAGAGGCATTGCATGCCTGTTGTACAAGGCCATGTCCAACACAGGAGTAATGGACATGCTCCACCCCAGAAAACTCAAAGCCATCGGAGCTGTGAGAGTGAGAGATGTCAACCTCAACACATAATGAAATAGGATGTGCTGGAGGGACAGATACATAACCCAGAGGCTCCCCACACCCTGGAACAGAATCCCACTCCATGTTAGGCAGAGTCCCTCACTGACACTCAACAGGAATCTTGCCAAGTGGATGGATGATCATAGAGTTACACTGGGGGTCTTCACTGTGTCACGTCCAGACAGAGGCACAGCAAAGCAAATCATAAATGGCCATAGTATTCACATAGCAAGGGGTGGCGAAAGCCACACACACTCTGGCTAGGCTAACAAATGCCCTAGGGTGAATAGCCTAGTATGAACCTATGAACCTATGAAGATACAAATTGTACAGGACACTAAGGATAATCCCAAGGCTTCCACAACTGATGGTAGGAACCGTGAACCGTGTTGGGAATTCACAGACATGCTCTGAATCACACAAATATCACAAACAGCATACCAAACACACACACATATTGCCAACATACATCCTGACAGGTGCAGTGCAAACCCCCCCCCCCCCCCCAGAATGCAAAATATCTATCCCAGCAGACTGCTGGCCCCCTGACATTGCAGATGCTGAGGTAACAGCCAGCATCTACAAAGCAAAACACACAGCAGCAATGGTATGAGATGGTGTCCTGGGCTGAGTCCAACATGGACTCCAAGACGAATGGAATGCCAAATCACACTACTGCTCAATGTCAGCCTTACCACAGGATATGTACCCAAAGAGCAGTGTACAACAACAGTGGTCCTTCTCAACAAAGATGTTGCCTGAATGGATACTGAAAACTACCACACCAGAATCCTGAGAAGCTCGGTCTGCACAGCTATGGAAAGGATCAGCATGTACCGCAGACATAAAGATATTGGGAACCTACTGACACCGGACCCTACCCAGTGTGGCTTTCTTAAGTGCAGATCCTGCCCCTAAACATGTTTGACTCATTTGAAACAGTCATTAAGGTCATTGATGAGGGCAATGTGGTCCACACAGCGTAGCTGGACCTTGCAAAGGCTTCTATACAATACCCTACGTGTTCATTATAGATATGCTCACCAGCTTAAATATAAACCCCTATGTCAGTAGAGGGGTTGCAAACCAGACCAAGGACAGAACAGACATGCTGCAGCCTTGTCAAACTACAAACCAGATATAACTGGCATCCCACAAGGCTTGGTCCTGGGATCTCCCTCGTCTGGTATATATGTCCCATAGGTACAGGCCAACATGGAAGGACTGTGTCTGAACATGTTTGCAGAGGACTACAAACTGCTCACCATGTATGACCCTCCAGCTGACACAAGCATCCCACAAAAGGGCCACATAGAAACATACAACTGGCGTCATAGCCATGTCAGCAAGCTAATTGCAGAAAACTGTATAGTCAACCCCCGTGGATATACAGTAAGTGCCCACCAATTACCACATAAGGTGTTAACCCATTACGTACTTAACAAGTAATGAGAGACCTGGGGACACAAGGTGATAGATATCCTGCATTGGACAAACATGTGGCTGTAGTGTTCACAGAAACATACCATATACCCACCTAATCATGAAGGTTGTCAGATCTAGATAAGGGGAGGTCATTGTGGCTCTGCAGTCATCCTTCATCAGCGTTACAATTGACTACAATAGCCCCTGTGGGATGTACCTCAGCAGACACCTCCATCAACTGTAAAGTCTCCAACAGTACCTCACCAGGAGTATCAAAGAGCTTGCACAGATGCCATGTGTTGCCTGATTAAACAAACTGCAGCTACACACACTGCCATACTGCCCACCCAGAGGCAAGCTGTGCCTGATGTATAAAGCCATGTCCAAGCTGGTATCGATAAACATGCTGCACCTTGTACAATCTGAATGGCAGTGAGCTATGCACGAGAGACATGAACCCCAGCACTGACTTACACAGGACAAGCTGTACTGCATGATCCATAACACAGAAGCCACCCCCACCCATGAGTAAACTCCCAGTACAGGCTATCCATAGAGTCACTCATCATTTCTCCTCAAGAGGAATCTTGATGAGTGGATGGGAGATGGTAGCTTTACCCTGGGTATCACTGTTATGTCACAGGTAGACAGAGGCACAGTATACTAACCATGACATATGTCATGGCAAACTCCACTTACAATGTGTGTCGAAGGACAAACACGCTCTCCGAATAGCATTAGAAATGGCCTAGGGCACATCGCTAGTGTTTGCAAATGTACACCTATGTTGTGGAATACACTACCAATGTTGGACAAGCCTGGTTTAAGTAGTTCATATCTGAACATAATGCAACATGGTCAGATGTGCACAACTGGCCCCTAACCAGGCTGTTGTGCTCACTATGGAAATGTAAAGCAGTGATAGGACTAAAGCCCAGGATACTGTCCACCACAGTCAAAGTACTGAACCAGTACACTATACGGTACTACAGTGTTAGGTCAGTATGAAAGGATGTTGATAACTGTATGCAAAGTATCCCATGCAAACCCTGCAGGCACAGTATAATCCCTGTTGTGTTCACACACAAAGCAGTTGGACAGTAACTACACAACATGACACACAACACACAACCATAAACGGGAGATATCTGTTGAAGTTCACACTCATCCACAAATGTGGTGGGCTGCAGAGTTCAACATATGGAAAGCTCACACTGGGCATGCTCACACACTTTAATAAATGAGACATGTCAGACAACATGCCATGGGAAGGCTGAACTGGGCATGCTCACACACTTAGGCCAAATCTCAGTTTAGCAGTTGGCTACACATCTGGTATTTGTACGTGTTATTCCAGGAACCAACCACATTACAGCAATCTGCCCAGTGCACACAGTTAAATGACTACAGAGACATACGTGATATAGTGGATCCCTCCCATATGCAAACATTTTCCACAGATACACAAGTTGTTCATACAAACAGGGAATGCTATGGCAATAAAGACCTGCAAACAGTCTACCAGCAACAAATAATGTGCATTTGACAATTAAACATATGGGTGTAGAGGTCAACACTAGGCTGTTTGCCCTAGGGAATGACAGCTTAGCCAGAGTGTGCTTGGCATCTGCCTCCCCACAGGATGCACATTCCCCTTTCTAAACACTGATGATGCCAGCACCCTATAAGTACAGCAGGAGAAGGGAAACCTCCCTGTAATGTGAATAGCGCGCTCCGCTAATGCGTCCGTCTCAAGTGTCATGACATAGTTAGGTAGGGGTTTGAATCCTGCAAATGCTCAGTGTGTGTGTGGGTGTGTGTGAGTGGGGTTGGTGTGTGTGCAAGTCTGTGGGAGGGAAATGTCCCTTTTGGCAACTGGGAAAACACAATACAGGATGCACATTCCCCTTTCTAAACACTGATGATGTCAGCACCCTGTAAGTACAGCAGGACAAGAAAAACCTCCCAGTAATGCGAATTGCGCGCTCTGCTAATGCGTTTGTCTCAAGTGTCATAACATAGTCAGGTAGGGGTTTGAATCCTGCAAATGGCAAGTGTGTGTGAGTGGGGTTGGTGTGTGTGTAAGTCTGTGCGAGGGAAATGTCCCATGTTAAGTTGTCAATCTCGCCTTCATTCTTGCTTGATGGGTTCGGAGCCGATCCTCGGCTCACCGCACTGCTAAGCTCGAGAGTCACTTTTACCAGCTCGAGGCAGCCCCATATCCCATGATACAAGGCAGTAAGTACCCAGATTTCGTTTGCCGCTTCGCTGATGAGGTCCTCCTTTTGCCAGCTCCTGGTAAGTGTTTAGATTTAAACTTCTAGTTGCCCCAAAATTTAATAATAACCACTTTTCTATAGAATACTTTCCTTTTTACTTAATTGTAAGCCCTTTTCTGACTAACTTTATTTTTCCTTCCCCTTCTTTTTAGTCAGGCCTTTATTCCCTCCCATCCCCCCCCCCCCCCGTTAGTGTGTGTGTGTGTGTGAGGGGTTAATTATTGTTTATTCTATAATCTTTAGTTGTCTGATTGGGACTGTGTGTGTGTACTGTTTTGTGTACAACCATGTCCAAAGAGCAAAGGGTCTCAGGCTTCAAGAAGTGTGACTCGTGCTGTCAGAAGATGTCTCTGACAGACTGTCACACTTCTTGCTTATACTGCCTGGGACCTCTCCACCTGCAGGACTCCTGTGCAATTTGTCACTCCTTTAGCCAGAGAGTCCTGCAGGAGAGGAGAAATAAGTTGATTTTAAGGGGTCTCCTTAAACCGGAGGGCTCTCCGGCCAAATCGCCTCCGAGCAAGACTTCTAAGTCTACCAAGGCCCAGGCTTCTGTTTCTAAGCCTGCGGCCTCGGCTCCGACTCCTTTGGAGTCGAAATCGGCTCCGGCTGGAGCCGATCCTATCTTGCCAAAATCTTCGGCACCGATGGCTATCGGTGCCGATACTGCAGTGGTCACCTTGGTGTCGGCTCCGACTGGCTCTGACCACCATGTGGCTCAGGCTTCGGTGTCGGCGCCGACCGGATCCGACACCATTACTGTTATGTCTGTATCGGCTCCGGCTGGAGCTGATGCATCGAAACTTTCATTCGGAGCCGAAAAGTTATCGACTCCGTCTGGATCTGTAGTTTCTTGGCTCCGATGGTCCCTTCGAGGAAGAGGTCCAGGTCCCCTTCCTTGGAACCGATACTGTCGGCTCCGGCCTCACCTCTCCTTTCGGAGCGGAGCCATCGGAGCCGATCATCGAGGTCATCCAGGTTATCAGACCATGATTTAGAGAGGGTGGTAAGTAGATTGTTAAAATCACAGGCACTGGCCCAGATGCTGCATAGTCCGTCTCAACAGCGCTATTTAGTCCACAAATCTCTTCAAGTTCTTCCTCCTTGCTGCCTCTCAGGAGTTTGGAGCTGGAGGGAATAGTTACGGCTATGGCTGAAGGACAGATCCTCCCCCCTTCTGCACCTTCAGCATCTACTCTTATCTCCTCCTCGAGACCTTCCTTGGAGGGATTTGGTGGCCGGGCTTCCCTGGTCTCCTCCGAGGGGGTGAGTGGCATCGGACCCTTGTCCGACCCCGCTCTTCCCCTTGGAGCCTCAGCCTTGGTGAGCTCGGCTCCGACATCTGCCTCGGAGCCTTCCCTTTCGGTGGGCCCGGGAGTCCCTGTTTCTTCGGAACGGGTTCTCTCGGATCTTCCAGGGAGGGGAGCCTTTGAGGTGATGAAGTGTGCTGTCCACTGGGCTCAGTCAGCAGTCTATTCCCTTAGCTCCTCCCTCTACGGTGCCTGTCGATATCTCTTCCCACTCTTGCTCCCGGACCTAGAGATCCACCACCTCAGGTTTCCCCATTGGGAAGAACCCCCTCTTCCATGGATTCTCCTGACCCGTCAGGAGATCCTCCTCGCAAGAGGAGTTGTAAGAGGAAGCACCTGGACTCCCCTGAGTCTACCACCTCAGATACCGACTTAGATGAGTCGGAGGGGTCCCCAAGATCCCCCTCTGAGGATGTCTCCTTTTCAGACATCCTAGAACTCCTAAAACAGAGGGGAAACTGGCCCTCCATCAATCCCTCCGAGGATGAGTCGGTATACCTAGAGGCGTTTGGATCTCGACCCTCCACCTCCTGGGTGTCTCCTCCTTTCGACCCCCTGATGGAGGTTATTGCTCGGAAGGCTTGGGCTGTTCCTGATTCTGTAGAGCCAGTTCCTAGGAGGCCGTCTAAATTTATTACAGCCCCTTCGGAAAAACAATTCCTTACTAAAGGTGTCCCTGTTGATGCCATGGTGGTGGCGGCCGCCACTAAGAAGGAACTTGCAGATCCTTCTGTACCAGTCCATCCTCCTAACAAGGATTCTAGGACCATGGACAGGTATGGTAAGCAGATGTTTTCCTCAGCGACCTTTGCCATGCGGTCGCTGAATTATTTGTCACTTCACCAGAATCCAAAGGGACATCCTAAAAGAACTAGGTGAAGTAGTACAGGATCCTACAGCTCCAGGGTCTCAGGACAAAATTGCTTCTCAGCTCGGAATCCTTAATTCTACAGCAAACTCCTCCATGCAGCTGATCTCGTATGCAGCAGATGGAGCGAGTAGAGCCGCAGGTACAGGAGTGGCTCTTAGACGTCAATCCTGGATGCGACTCTGTAATTTTGCAGATCCCTTTAAGGCGTCCTTCACAAACTCTCCCTTTGATGGGTCAGCATTGTTTGGCCCTCAAGTGAAGGATACATTGACCAGGTGTGAGCAGGACGGCAAGACTCTTTCTGCCGTAGGGGTCCGTTTTTCTACCCCATCTAGACCTTACCCCAAAGGTCAGAAGGGCGGAAAAATGTGGTTCCGTAAATCCCAAGGAGTCACACCGGATACACGTGGTCAGTTTACCCTAGAGGCAGAGGGGTAATAATAACAGGCGCTCTAGAGGCAGAGGGGGTCCACAAAACCAGGGAAGCAGAGAGCCTCTCTCTGACAAGCCCTTTCAGCATCCCTGAGGTGTTGCCCGACTGTCCTTCCTTGGAGGCAGTCGGGGGAAGACTATCGCTGTACCCAGAAGCCTGGCGTTCCCTCTCTCAAGACAGATGGGTACAGTCGATCATATCCGAGGGTTACAAGATTCCTTTCGAGGAAAGTCCTTTCACTCACAAAAATTCCCTTCCAGATGTGCCACCCGGTCTAAGGGAAATTGCAGAAGTATCAAAGCTTCTACAAAAAAGAGCCATTCAGCCAGTTACAACAGACCATTCAGAGCCCGGAATCTACTCAAGATTCTTTTTGGTCCCCAAAAAGATGGGAGACTGGAGACCAATATTGGATCTCAGCAGACTCAACAAGTCTGTGAGGAAGACAAGATTTCGAATGGTCACACTTCAATCAATTTTGCCCTTCCTAGAAAAGGACAACTGGATGTGCTCAATAGATCTTCAGGGACGTACTATCACATAAAATTCACAGACGCTCCAGAAGGTTTCTCCGCTTTCGGCTGGGGTCCAGTCATTTTCAATTCAGAGCCCTGCCCTTCGGTCTCACTACAGCCCCCAGAGTGTTCACTAAATGTATGGCAGTGGTCACGGCTCACCTGAGACGTCAAGGATTCCAGGTGTTTCCGTATCTCGACGACTGGCTCCTTTCAGCCACCACCAGGCATCAACTTCTTCAAGCCAGGGATTACACCCTAAATCTCTGCACTCAATTAGGAATTTCGATCAACTACGAAAAATCCTCCTTATTGCCCTGCCAGTCTATTACTTTCATAGGCAAACTTAAACACTGTTCGGATGTCAGCAACCCTCACAGACCAAAGAATCTCAGATATCCAAAGTCACGTGAGGATCATCCTTGCCAGCAAAAAGGTACAAGCCAGAATGGTTCTGAAGGTGTTGGGCCTCATGGCTGCGGCTATTACCCTTCTTCCCCTGGCCCGCTTCTACATGCGTCTTCTTCAATGGATGTTGTTCACCCAGTGGTCTTACCAACAACTTCCCATGTGTCACCAAATCCTGGTGACGCAAATTTGCAAGAATCATCTATCATGGTGGATTTCTTCTCCCCAGATTCATCAAGGCAGACCCTTTGTATCCCCGGCCCCGGTAGCCACAGTCACTACGGACGCCTCCCTGATCGGGTGGGGGGGGGGGTCATTATCAGGGCAGGATGGTTCATGGGACATGGCAACCGTTCGAATACCACCTGCACATAAATGTCCTAGAGATGAGAGCAGTGCTTTTAACGTTGCAAGCCCTCAACGACTTTCTTCCCTTGGGAATAATTGCAGTTCACACAGACAACATGTCTGTAGTATGGTATATCAACAAACAGGGCGGAACCAAGTCCTACCCCTTGTGTCGAGAAGCTCTCAGACTTTGGCAATGGGCGATCTCCTCTCATCGGTTTCTGGTAGCAACGCATATCCCTGGGAAAACCAACATTCTTGCGGACAGATTGAGCAGAGCTATTCTCATGCCTCACGAGTGGTCTCTCAAACAATCTATAGTGGAGGAGATTTTTCTAGAATGGGGCTGCCCATGTTGCGATCTTTTTGCTACTCCCCAAAACAGCAAATGCCCAGACTTCTTTTCTCTTCCCACTACCAGGCCATCCCCCCAGAGACGCTCTAACCCAGGATTGGCCCCAGGGACTTCTTTATGCCTTTCCTCCTTTCCCGTTGATTCCACAAGTACTCCAGAAAGCCACCATTTTGAGAGCCAAAATGATTCTCATTGCTCCCTATTGGCCTCGACAAATTTGGTTTCCGTTCCTCCATCGTCACCTTTTGGTGCAGCCGTGGCATCTGGACCCAGTGCCAGACCTTCTGATTCACCAATCGGGTCAGCTGCATCGGTCTATTCCTTCTCTCAACCTCACAGCGTGGTTGCTTCACTTCCTTCCTTAGCCTGGCTTCCTATGATCTCAAATCCTGTTAGGGATATCATAGTGACTTCCCTTAAATCCTCTACTAGAAGGATTTATACCAGCAAGTGGAAACGCTTCTCTTGTTGGGCAAAAGCTAAAAATATAGATCCTTTTACTGCCCCTGTTCAAGCAGTTTTGGATTTCTTAGCGGAAATCTTTCACTCGGGCTCTTCATCTTCCACGGTCAAAGTTCAGTTGGCTGCTATCTCGAACTTTCATGTCGGGTTTGCAGATCACAACATTATGTCCCACAGGCTTTGTAGGGCTTTTCTAAAAGGAATTTTTCTCCTGAAACCTCCAGTCAGGAGTCCTCCTCCTCAATGGGACCTAAATCTAGTGCTGACATCCTTAATTCTTCCTCCCTTCGAGCCAGCTGTTTCATGTTCCCTGAAATTTCTTTCATGGAAAACACTCTTCCTTGTTGCTATTACCTCGGCAAGGAGAGTGTCAGAACTTCATGCTCTCTGTTCGTCCCCCTTATTTGGTCTTCCACAAAGACAGGGTATCCTTGAGAACTAATCCAACCTTTTTGCCTAAGGTGTTATCGAAAAATAATTTGAATCAATCTATTGACCTCCCTGTATTTTTCCCTAATTACTCAAACAGATCGGAACAAAAATTACATTATCTTGATGTTCACCGCCAACTCAGATATTATTTGGACAGAACAAAACAATTCAGGAAATCCAATCAGCTCTTTCTTTCTTATGCTGATAACAAGAAAGGCCTTCCTGTCTCCAAAGTGACCTTATCTAGATGGCTTTCTTCCATCATCTCTGAAATCTATCAGCTCAGGGGAAAACAGCTGTGCTCAAAACCTAAAGCGCATTCAACCAGAAGCTTAGCCACTTCCACAGCTTTTCAGGCTAGACTTCCATTAGACACTATTTGTGCAGCAGCCACTTGGGCCACTCCTCATACCTTTGTTTCTCATTACAAATTGGATTTGGCCTCCAGGGATAGAGCCAGTTTTGGCTCTACAGTTCTCAAGAGTCTGTTCCATTGAGCCACCCAGGATAGAGGTGCTAGGGACGCGGTCCCATCAAGCAAGAATGAAGGTGAGATTGACAACTTAACATTGAGAAGTTATGTACCTACCATAACGTTCCATGTTAGTTGTCTTCTCTCGCCTTCTTTCTTGCGACCCTCCCTCCTGCCCCTGGCCTGGTCAGACCTTTTCTCCCTATATGGAAGAATGCTTCTTAAGACCAGCTAGTTCTGGTCTACCTTATAGCCCATCCTTCAGGCTTTTTGCCTTTCTTTCCTTCTGGGAAGTTTTTTGTGCTAGGTGTTATTGCCTATAGGTAACAAATGAGATCTGGGTACTTACCGCCTTGCATCATGGGATATGGGGCTGCCTCGAGCTGGTAAAAGTGACTCTCGAGCTTAGCAAAGTGCAGTCGAGCCGAGGATCGGCTCCGAACCCATCAAGCAAGAAAGAAGGCGAGAGAAGACAACTAACATGGAACGTTATGGTAGGTACATAACTTCTCATTTTGGCAACTGGGAAAACACAATCCAGGATGCACATTCCCCTTTCTAAGCACTGATGATGTCAGCACCCTACAAGTACAGCAGGAGAAGGTATGTGGCATGGACAATGACTGAGTCATGTGTGTCCATGCCTCTGACTGACCTGTATGCTTGTGTTATGTGGTGGACCATAGTGCACCATGGGCATATCACTGTGACCTTCACCTTGTCCAGCCTGTTGAGCGTGACCACACTGTACCGGACAATAAAGGTAGCTAACACAACTGTGGCAGGTGTGTTGTCTAGCTGTACAGGCTGTGACTGTTTGGCACACAGGATTTGTGTGTTGTGTGATGTGTTCAGGCATAACGTATGCCTGTGTGCCAGCTGCAGAGGTGTGTGCCGCTCAGGCAGGATGCTATTCTAAGGCTCTACGAATGGCCCAGTGTGTACACGTGCTTGTATTGCTATCACTGTAGGTCTACATCAGACTGGTATTGTAGTCACTGTAGTATTGCCTGCCACCTGACAGCTTATGCCAGTACTGGGTTCAGAGTGCTTAGTCCTCAGTTTGGCTATGTGGTTCCATCTCATACATGTGTTGTACATCCATGTGTAGGGGAGAGGGTTGACTGTGTACATGTGGCAGCTGTGACATTGCCACCTGACCCACATATTCCACAACTGTACCATAGAAGTGACTGACAACTGACCTTTGCACATGCTACCATAGTATTGTGATTGCCATGGTGATTAACAGCACATAGGGCCAATGGGGAACAAGGTACATAGGTTCATAGCTTCATACTAGGCTATCTGCCCTAGGGCATTTAAGAACCTAGCCAGAATGTGTTTGGCTGTCGCCATCCATTGTAAATATATCTTGCCATGCCCTTTTCCAAGGTTAGTATACTGTGCCTCTAACAGTGACACAGAAGTGATACCCAGGGTAAACCGACAATGTCCCATCCACTCATCAAGATTCCTCTTGAAGAGAGTCAGTGAGGGACTCTGCCTAACCTGGACTTGGATTTTATTCCAGAGTAAAGTGAGCCTCTGGGTTATGAATCTGTCCCTCCAGCATGTCCTATTTATTTCAGTGCTGAGGTTCAGGTCTCTCAAGCGTGTAGCCCGATGGGATTTGGATATTTTCAGGTGCAGCATGCCCATTAATTCCGGGTTTGACATGGCGTTATACATTAGGCACAGATCGCCTCTGAACAGGCGGTATGCCACTGAGTAGAGCTGGGGTTTCTTTAACCGGTCAGCATATGGCATCTGTTTGAGCCCTTTGATCCTCTTGGTGAGGTACTTGTGGGGTCTTTCCAGTTGCTGCAGGTGTCTGGTAAGGTACATCCCAACAGGGGGATTGTACTCAATTATGGGCCTGATGAGGGATGAGTAAAGAGGCACGATGTCCTCCCCTGATGTAGTTGTGAATCCCTTCATGATGGGGTGGGCTATATATAATGCCTTTCTAACCACTTTGGCCACGTGGTTGTCAAATGAGAGATTGCTATCAACTTGGGTCCCCAGGTCCCTAATTACTTCTTCTGTATGTAATGGAGTACCACCTATGTGGTAATTTGTGGGCAAGGGGATGACTATACACATTTTTGCATTCAGCTGGAGGCCATGGCTCTGGCACAAGTTGTCTGTTTCTATGAGGCCCCTTTGGAAGATGCTTGTGTCGGCTGGAGAGTCGATTATGGCGGCCAGTTTGCAGTCATCTGCATATTTGGTCAGCCACAGTCCTTCCGTGTTGGCCTGTACCTCCAATAAATATATATCAAACAAGAGAGGTCCCAGGACTGAGCCTTGTGGGACACCACTTGTAACTGGTTTGGAGTCTGGCATGGCTCCAGCAGTTCTAACCATGTGGGTTCTGTCCTTGAGCCAGTGTGCAATCCATCTAGTGACATAGGGGCTCATATTTAAGCTGGTGAGCTTCTCTAGAATGCCCAAGTGGGGTATTGTTTTGAAGGCTTTTGCGAGGTCCATGTAGGCTGTGTGGACCACCTTCCCCTCGTCAATGGCCTTGGTGACTGTTTCAAAGAAATCAACCATGTTTGAGAGGCAGGATCTGCCCTTAACAAAGCCAAACTGGGTATGAACCAGTGTCTGTAGGTCCCCAGTATCTATATTTATGTGGTCCATGATGATCCTTTCCATAGCTCTCCAGACCAAGCTAGTGTGGCTTATGGGGCGATAGTGTCCAGGATCCGTTGAGGCACCACCTTTCTGTAGAGGGACCACTGTTGCTGTATGCCACACTTTGGACACATATCCTGTAGTAAGGCTGGGATTGAACAGTAGCTTTATGTTTGGTTGTAGCATGTCTTGGAGGTCATGTAGGACACAGCCCGGGACACTGTCTAGTCCCATTGATGCAGTGTGTATTGCTTTGGAGAGGGCGGCTCTTGCCTGAGCATCTGAGATGTCAGGGGGGCAGCATACTGCTGGGATACATATTTGCCCTTTCGGTGTGGAGGGGGGATGAGAAGTTTGCACTGAACCTGTCGGCTAGAATGTTGGCAATGTCTGTGGGTTTGGTATTTCTATTGACATTTTGGACTACCTCTGAGCATATCTGGAATTACCACCCAGGTTCCTAACATAACTAAAGAAAGCCTTTTGATTATCCTTAGTGTCCTGTGCAATTTCTCTCGAAGCTGGCCTTAGACAATCATATGAGTGCCTGTAGTTATTTGCTAATACTGATCAGTGATGCCTTCCCTTTTTGGGATTTTGCTGTATCATTTAGTAGCTTCCTCCTTCTATTGTGTAGTTTGTTTATGGCTGGGGTCCACCAGACAGGACGTCTGCCTTTGGAGGATTGAGTCTTGGTTTTATTCGGGATCACATGACCCATGCATTCCTGAAGGTGTCCATAGAATGCGTTTATAGAGGAATCTGCGGTCTGGTCTGTAGTTTCCGCAGGCCCGGGGGCTTTGAAGGTTTTGTGAATTTGCTTTAGAGAAGTTGTTCACTGTGGTGTTCTGGGCAGGGGGTGGGGTCGGGATGTGAATATCCAGTGAGATTAGTTCATGGTCCGATCTTACCAGTGAGGGATACACTTCTGGTCTGGCTGGTCTGGAGCATAGAGTCCCCATGTTGGTGATGATCAGGTCCAGTATGTTTCACCTTCTTGTGGGAGTGGTAACAAGTTGTTCCATAGCATTTGAGCTCATATATTCTAGGAATCTTTGGCCTAGGGTGTTAGAGCTAGAGTCATGCTCCCAGTCCATGTTTGGGTAGTTGACATCGCCCAATATAATGGTGTTTAGGGACCTTCATATTTCCACTGTTCACAGGACGGCCGAGTGCAGTTCTTGGGTTTGGGAGGGTGGTCTGTAGCAGGCTATAACCTGGAAGGCAGTTTCACCTATTGTTAGTTGCACATGGATAGTCTCTGATGCTTGGTGCTTTGCCACCAACCTGGAGGTGTGGGTATCTTTGATGAATATCAATACTCCCCCTCCATTTGTGGTTCTTCCAAGTTTTGGGGCTGAAAAGCATGGTATGAGGTATAACCTGGTAGTGCTGGGGTGCTCTCGGTAGCCCTGAACCAGGCATCTGTTACTGCACAGATATCGATGTTCTCCATGCCAAGGAGAGTTTCGGGTGCATGCATCTTGAGGTGTAGACGTCTGGCATTGGGTAGCATTACTCTTAGTTTCTTATCCCTTGTGATACCTATGAAGGTGGGTTTGTCATTTGAGCCTTGCCTAAGATAGGCACTGTGGGGTAGCAAGAGCCTTTGCTAATATCTGAAAGCCCAGGGGTAACAGGTGCAAGCCGTCCCTAGCGAAGCAGGTGGTTCAACAGAAGATGAATATGTGAGGGTGTAGTGCCTGTGATTAATTAGCAGTAGCATATATGACTGCTCACGTGGACAAATGCCAGGTAAGTCATATGCAATGTGTCATAGGCAACGTACATGTGAACAGGACAAACAGTGACATTCTGTCAAGTGCGACATGGACATACATATAGTAAGCTATGCAGATGTCACTAGGAGTCCACAGAAGCTCTGTAACTGTGCATTGCAGGTGGGATCAGTATTCCAGGGTAATTGCAAGCAAACATGCATGCAAACAAAGCTACAGTAAGCAGGGCTGCATGTAGTCCATTGTACAGCAAACAAGCTGTACCACTTCCAGTAGGTAACACTGCAAATATGCAGGCACTATGCACATGTACATGGAAATACACAGGTCAGATGGCTAGGGTCCAGTCTCAGCGCACAAAAGTGTACAGACCATGTACTGTCAGGATGTACAATAACTGGATGGAAACCCATGTGCTCATACCTGCAGTAATACACATGTCAAATAACAGACACTGAGCCTTCACTCAGTGGTTCCATACATAGTAGGATGTGTGCTACCTGGCCTGCCACCACAGTATCCCTGACATGTATGGGGACTCTCCCTCCTGTGACAGTTAGTTTTGTGTGTTGGGGCTGTCTAGCGTGGTATGAGATGTGAGCTTGCAGTGCTAGGGTGCTCCTGTGTGTCCTGTACCAGTCGTGTAGTACTGCACACATATCAACATCCTCAAACATCCGCATTGCAGAGTCCAGTGTGGGCAACATGCCACTTGCAGTTTACATGTCCATCATTGCGTATTAATACATTCATTACCTTATCCCCTGTGCTACCTATGTATGTAGCCTTCTGTTGACATCCTTACCACCAGTATGCCAACATGTGCAGATGATACACTATGGTACTTACCATGGGTGTAGACAACAGTACATGACAATCATACCCTTACTGCATCAGGCATGCTGTGATATACCCACAATTAATTCAGCACACAGTACTGTTAACAACATGATACTATTACTACACGTCTATGTAGTCACCCTGTGCATCAGCAACATGTTAACCTGTACCTGCACTGATGTTACAGATTGCAGGAGGTGGCACAGTTTCATCATATGCACAGGGTGTGAACTTGGTATGCCTGTGTCAGCCACCGATACCACCGATTGACATGTATGTGTATGTGTGTTGGTGAGGGACAGCAGTACAAGGTGGGGCAATGTTGATGCAGTGTGTGCGTGTATGCAGTAGCCCTAGGTGTTGCCAATTCGCATGTGTGTATGGATGCACACAGTTCCACCTCATGGCTGCCATATACTGGTGTTTGTGGACAGCCACAGACTGTACCTGCCAGGTCATACAGATCAGTGTCTCTGGCCAGGGACACGGTACCTGTGCCTTGCAAGGGTGCTACGGACCGTATCCGGTACCAACCCAGACTGGGTACTGTCATCAGAAGCAGGTGTTCGTTGACTGGACACAGATCCCTGTCGGGCCTGACCAGAGCCACGTGCACGTGGTCTCCTGGGGCGGTCTGATGACAGCACAGACCCAGCATTGCTGGGGCTGCTGCTGGCACTATGGGGGCGGCCGCGGCCCTATTGTCATCCGCGACGACTGCAAGCTGCTGCTGTTGCTGGCATACGCCCACGTCAACGCCTCAACCGTCCACCATCGTCCTGGCTCATGGACATGTAGTTGTGGAACCGGTCTAATATGTCCCCACAATGTCTGTCTATGACATCGGTGAAATTACGGATGGCAGCCGCAATGTCACGCATACTGTCAGTCATGGCTGTGCGACATGCTGTCAGCTCCCTCAGACCCTGTCTGGTGTACCGTTCCATACGTGACTGTGCCTGCATGACAGCCCGAAACATAGCTGAGGTTGTAAGACCTCCGTGGGCACGTCTGACAGGGGCAGTACGCCCACGGATGCTCCCACGAGAACCCCTGGACATCTGTCTGTGTGGTACCATCTCTGGGTCATGCCCATGGCTGCTGTGTGGGGAGGCATGTGCCACAGATACCACATTACCCTGGTCAATGCCCACTGTATGCTGTCCATCACCTAGGGACATTGGTGACAAAGCGTGTATTGGCAGGATAACTGTGCACATTAATGGGGTCGACAGCTGTGTCCTGTCAATCGGCTGACCAATGGCGGACCCTGGCATACCTTCCTGTGCCATTACACAAATGTCATCATTATCAGTACTCATGGCACCTGATTCAGGTTCCCTGCTACATGAAGCCAGAGCAGCACCAGAACCTGTGGGAGGGAAACAGAGTTTAGAATGTCTACACATTACCAGTGATGCACACATCCACACATGCACAGGTCCAGACATGCACACGTGCACACATGCACAGGTGCACATGCACAGGTGCGCACATGCACAGGTGCACACATGCACACGTACACATGCACACATGCACACAGTTGCACACAATTGTACACTACTCAGTATGCGTGATATCAACACACAGACACACCTACATGCATACAAAGAGCACTACTAAGTGAGCCTAATATTACTATTACTATCAAGACTATTACAGGTATTGTTAATACACACTCACCAGCATGGATAGGCTGCATTGCTGTTACACCGGAGGGACCTGCAGACGTGAAGAAACTAATGTCAGTGGGCACAACTGTGCCATTGTTACTGAGTATGATACAGGTCAGTAGTACAACAGTCGCCTTTCACAGGTCAGCTGCTAATATTGAGAATATCACACTTGCACATTAAATACTATGGTGACAGCTACAAACCAAGGACACACCTCACACATGCATTAACTACCAGTGTACACAACAGTCAACTATACATATGGCATATTACCTGCACCTGTCTTGCTGCTGCGTGGCTCCAGCCTCCATCATAATGCATGTCTGCTGCTGTTGTTGTTGCTGGCGGACTGGAGCCACTACACTCATGAGTAGCCCTCCAGTCTGGTGAGTGGGGGATGTGTAGCCACCCCACCACCTGTGGCGACCTGTTGCCTGTGGATATGCGACGCATGCTGACGGACATTTCTGATTAAATCACTGCAGTGATGTCGTACCTGCTCATATGTCCTATTATGCGTGCCTATGTCATTTACCCGACGGACCAGGTCTTGCCACAGTGCAGCCCTCTCCTGCTGATTCTGGCTGGTGCGGGAAAAGAGTATTGCATAATCCCGCACCAGGCTCTAGTGTATCTCCTCATCCTCAGCTGTGGAGTAAGCGGGATTCCGCGGGTGAGCCATGTATCTGAAAAAGAAAATAACCTGATATCAGCAATATATGTCAGCAGAATTTTGCACACATACTACACATGCTACTCGACTGTTATGATGCAACATATCTCACATATATAGCATCTGTCTGTCTATTGGTGGATACACATGTAAATGGCCAGGTATCAGTGCTCAGCCAGCAACTGTGCGGCACACTCCATACAACATACTACCAAACCCCAGCAGTCAGAACACTGATTCAGGTCCAGAGCTCCTCCTCACTCTGGGGGTTTGTATCTAGGTACTATATGGCCTACATCATCAACTACTGTGAGCTGACCACACAGTAATTGCCCTGGATATACATATCCCACCTCCACCACCAGCACAAACGACTATAGTGAATAACATTGCAGATGCAAACTTTACACTTTGTAACAGTGACATGGTATCCTTTCAGCCCACTGGGCCAGTGGCAGATACAACCCACAATGCTGACTCCTACACAAATGCTTTCTACAGACATCTCCGAGAATGCATGGATCATGTAATCCCATATATGACCAAGACACTCTCCACAAAGGGACAACATCCTGTCTGGTGGACCCCAGCCGTAGACAGATTGTATTACAAATGATGGAAGCTACTGCAAGACGGAGCATAATTCCATAAAGGGAAGGCATGTCTGAGCAGCACTAGTAAGGGTCTACTTTCCATCATGCAAACATCCATGGGGAACTTTGAGAGGGAAATCAAGAGGGACACTACAGATAACCAGAAGGCCTTCTTCAGTTATGTTAGCAACCTGGTCACAATCCATCCTCTATGCCCATAGTTAGTACACAACAACAAATATTTCACTGAAACCACAGATATTGACAACATTGTGGCAGACAGGTTCAGTGCAGGTGTCACCCCGCCCTCTCCCCCAAAATAAAGACATAGTTATCCCAGCTGACTGTAACCTCCCTGTCATCACAGATGCCCAGGTGAGAGCCGCCCTCATGAAAGCAGAATACACAACATGACTGGGACCTGATGCATGCTACATAAACTCTGACAGGAGCTAAACACACATATAGAAGTGCTATGTAACACTAGCCTGACTACAGGATATGTACCTGTACACTGGCGCACAGCAGCAGTGGTTCCACTCCACGAAGGAGGCACCTCAACATACCAATACAGTACAACACAATACATTACATTACAATGCAATACTATACAATATGCTATTGCCCCTGGGACTACAGCAGCATACTATTCTTCTACCCTGACCATTGTGCACATGTGGTGTGATGGTACCTGCTGCTGTCACACAGTTACACAGGGTGACTCATATGGCATATTACCTATCTGACTAACATTCAGCAGGGGTATGTGTGACGTACTCATGGGGAGTCTTGCTTCTTAACACTTTGTGGATTATTGCAGGGTATGTCTTATCTGTGGGTAGGAACTTTTACCTAAACGTGCTCTCTATTGCAGTGGCATGGATGACACACAGCAGTCATTTAGGTTGTGGATGGTGTGAGGTGTTACTATGGTTGTTGGACATCTGTCATGGGTGTGACTTACGTATGTAAATCCTGGAGTGGTAACCTCTATGTGGGTAGTATGTGTGTACTCTGTGGTGTTGTCAGTCACTGTGCATTGGTAATGTGTTTGAGTGCATTGTCACAGTGTTGTACATGTCACTGTGTCCTTCTCCATATCTGTAGCTGTCATGTGAGGTCCATACCATGGCATCCATTATGTGGTGTGTAGGGGTACACCGACCTACATGTCCATAGCTGACACACCATGTCTGCTGACACATACCATGTGCAGGTATTCCAGGAATAGTGTGCCACTGTGAATATCATTGGGGCACTATTGTACAAATTTATGACCCTGTTCACCCCTGACACATGCAGTGGTGGGCAGCCAATCACATATCTGGTGGTTACTGGTGTAGGTGATTTGAAATGGGGTATGGTACTCCGGTTTTGACACTGGTGTTCACTCCATGCCTTTGTCACCAGGCACCTGTTGCAGTACATCTGTACACATGTGCCTCACTCAGAATATATATACATCTCTCTCTCTCTCTATATATATATATATATATATATATATATATGTATATATATGTCTGTATACATATACACACACACACACATATATATATATATATATATATATATATATATATATATATATATATATATATATATTGATGTACATATATTGCTATAGATATGGAGAGGGGGACACAGAGGGGGCGAGAGTGACAGAGGGGGTGGGACAGGGGGTGTTGAGGTCGTCATATACAGTCATACCTGTAGATAGTCAGATCAGTCTGTCTATGTATATGTATCTACATATATCAATATCTGTATGTGTGCATTACTTATATATGTTTGTACATATTCTATCTATCTACATCTGTCTATGTATTCCTACATCTCTCTCTATGTATGTATACATATATGCATATCATATATATATATATATATATATATATATATATATATATATATATATATATATATATATATATATATATATATATATATATATATACATATTTTGACATACATACGTATCCATATGATAGACAGGTATATCAACATGTTTGTCTACCATACTGTATACACACACTAACATACTGCTAAACATACATAACTGTGAAACTTACTTTGTACATTGCACTACAACCTACAGTCAACCTTCATTGATATGTGCACATAGATGCTGTCACATACAGATGTATGTACAGCCTTCACTGATAGTTGCTGTATGTCCCCTGCCCTTTACACATCTTCATATACATATGGATACAGACCAATGACACATATGGAGGGTTCACAGTATGTAGACCTTTATAGTATTACTTTACATTACCTGTGTTTGTCACAGCTGCTTGTGTTGCCGTCTGGTTTTCTGTCCTGCTGCTCCACTTGCCAGTTGTCAGCTTTCAGGTGGCTGTTGCTGAACAGATGTTCTTCATTCCACATTGCTGCAGTCCTAACTATTGGGTAGTCCGCTGTCCAGTCGGCCCGAATACCAAAGTATATGGCTGACGTCGGTCAGGGCGCATTAGACTGACGTCAGTACGTCAGGGTACTAATGCGCATGACCGAAGTGATATCCTCAGTCTTTTTTGCCGCATGGTCCGATGCAGAAGCAATTTTGCGAGTGCAGGTTGGCGTTCTGAAAGTTTCTGAAGCCAGAGTTTCAGACCGAATCAAAGTTGGCTAAGTACCCCGTTGGGGAATATTTTGGTTTTTTCTTGCCTCAGTATTTAACCGGATGTCAGAAAAAGTGAATAACTGTATTTCTTGTGGGAAACAGATACCTCATAGGGATTACCATACTTTGTGTATACCTTGTTTAGGGCCTGAGCACGACGTTGTTGGATGCCGCTCTTGTGCTAGATTTAACAAACGCACTATTAAGAGAAGGTTAGACTTACAGCATACTTTTGTAGGTATCTGCATATGTCCATGTGATGGCCTCTGCACCAATTGTTAGCCAGCATTTGCTAATTGCATGCAGCCAGTTGTGTACTGATTGCAGTTCTCACTGTGATTTCAGAACAGTGCTATAAAAAGATATGTGAGATAGGCGTAGCCCTTTCAGATTTTAAGGGCAGGGACCATGCTGGTATGCTGTGGACAATGTTCTGTGAGTGTAAAGGTTGGTATCTCTCTTATATTTCCAGCTGTGTTGTAGATTAACATTCCTCCATTCATTTCTCCAGTTTCCTGTACTAACTGTGTATGTACACTGACACCTACAACTACTACTACTGTTAATGTGTGTGTGCTTTCCTTTCACTTTTGCTTGCACTTTGTTGCTAAGGCTTCAATATTTGCCCTTTACAGTCACTACTTGTATGCCTGCTAAGTGTCCTGACTGTAGTGTGCTGCTGTGTCTTTCCTATTTTCCATGTACATTCACACCTTGGAATGCTTGCTATATCTGCTAGGATGTTACAGCATGCATTGTGGTCTGGCCATGGTGTGGGCCTTGACATCTATTAGGGTATTTGAGTATGCTGCTGAACAGACCCCAGAAACTCTCAGGTTCATCTGTTATCTGCCTCATGGAATGGTACGTATCAGTGGGGTACACCCATTAAATTGTCTGGTATGCTGCAGTTGTGACTGTGGGTTAGCATGAACATATGTATTACTACACTTATTCTGCCATGCAAGTGGTGAATACTTTCAGGACTCCATAGTTACCATTGCATGTGTTGTTACACCTTTCTGCCTACTGTTTGTACATTTCACATGGAGTCTGTGGGGCATCCCTGTAAGTCATTCACTGTTGCTATGTCTAGGCTCTTAACTATTCAAATATGGTGGTGTCAGACCTCTCATGTGTACAAATATTTGCAGGTTGTCCACATTTCCACCTCATATTTTGGTCAATATGTCATGCGCAGCTTTTTCTGGCAAATCACTCTGGGCTCAAGTCAGAATATAGTGACAAACATTCAAAGTTTCAGACTTCATACCATTCCAAGCATCCCACAAAATACAGACTCTCTTACTCTCTGAACTGTCTGCGTTTGTTGTAACATTATTTGCAATGTGTCCCTGGTTTTGGGCCTTTGCTCCACATATTTTATTACTTGGTCCGGATGTGTTCCTGTAAGAGGTTGTGGGGTATGGGCAGTGATTATCCTGCTGTGAGTATGTGTGTGGCTTGCAAGGTGCTACAGTGACATTATTACCTACTAGCTACCAACTAGCATGGCTGTTTCTGTTCACACACTACTATTATGGAAATCCACTAGTTTTGACAGTAATTCTAAATGACATGTTTTGTGTACTACACATCCTATATTCCCTTTACATTCATTCCTACTATTACATGATATATTTATTTTAGCACAATATTCTTGTTCAACAGTCATGGCTTAGTGGTAAATCATGCAGACTACTGTTTCCAAGGTCCTGGGTTCGGGACTGCCAGTAGGATTTTATTTTGCTTCTGAACTGACTACAGGACCTGTCAATCATTGACTTAAGGCACTTTTAAGCAGTTGTAACTGGGTTAGCGCTGGTTTGCGCGGAGCTCACGCATGCGCACTGGAGTTTAGCTCTGCGCGCACAAGCGCACACCTGCTTACAACCGCTTAAACGTGCTTACTCTTGCGCACACCCGCGCTATTTTCTTTGAAAGAAATGAAAATGGGGAGACAGGAAAGTGGTGAAAAAGGGGTCACAAAGAGGGTAAGACAGTAGGGAAATAAGTTTGGGTTTTGCAGGAGGGATGTAGGTAAGGCCTATAGCTGCCCATTTCTTCATCAGCAACAGCTGTGCATATGTTTGTAATTTGGTTTGACATTTGATACCTTCCACCCCTGAGAGAGGTGTAAGGACAACAATAATACTTGTACAGCCAATTGTAATTGATAGTTTCCATATCTGATAGACATATGTGCGTAATGGGCAGCTATGTATGGGGCGTAATTTTTTTGTGGGTACAGAGTGCCCTTTTTTTTTTTTTTTTCATCAGGTGAGAGTGGTATGTCATGTGAAGGAAGTCGGTATAGCTGGGGAGGTAGGTTGGGTAGGTCAACAGACAAGACAAACAACGCATACAGGGGTGGTGTATGACACGTGTAGGGGGGGTTACACAATTGACGGGGACGGAGGTTTGGATATCCAGAGCCCATGAGCCCACAGATGGCAACAGTGGAACTGATATCCCCACCCATGGGCAGTTGCCACTGTTCCTTCACTGCCCAGGACAGGGCTGTGCTGGGGGCTGTGTAGGCCGGGCAACAGGCATGCCCGTAAGTTGTGCAACCTGTGCCTCAAGCTGGCGTAGGGGCTCAAGAACAGAGTCCCGGATCTCCCTACACACCACAGTCCGGACGCTACGGAGGGTGAGTGGTGGTTCTCCTCCGGCCACACTTGCAGAGGGGGGATGGGCCCCATCCCCTGCAGCGCTTCCACCCGCAGGTGGCACAGGGCCACCAGAGGAGGGTCCAGACTGGGCACTAGTACCAGGGGCACTCGCCAGCTGAGGTGGGAGAGGTGGGTCCGCTGGAACCCGCCTTCCTTGTCGTCCTATGTTTTGCATTATGTCATGACAGTTTGGGTTAGTAACATACAATACCATTCGCAATTAGTTGTAACGGCATGCATTAGTATTCCCATTAACCAAACACCCAGATATTCACACCATTGAACAGCGAGCATAACACATGCATAATTTGAACAGCAATACACAGTCCAACAACATGCAGGGTTGATTGATGGCAACAGGCCATCAGGTTTGGATGTATGAACAGGGCAGATGCATCAATGGACATGCAAATATTTATGACCCATCAGGACAAATGTCCAGGGGTGTTAATTGTGATTGCACATACCATAGGGTGGGGTGAAGAAAATATTATTAACACCTTTGAATACCAATACATATGCTGTACATTTCTAATAGCTACAGATATATACACACTATTGTTCTAACTACAGTTTCCTATATGATAACTACTTCAGTTTGGTGATAGGACTGTTACTGCTACATCAATATACATTTTATTGTTATTAATACACGTTCATATCTGGCTTTGTTCAACTACATCATCCTGCTACATTCTCTTTATATAGCTATAGACAGCTGTGGATGTTTGCTATTTCAGACAATCATACTATCTGCATATTGCAGACTGAGAGCAACATATCCAGATTTTGGGATACACATTCCAGCTGCAGCAAAACTTTGGACACATTTCACAGTTTGGTTCTACTTGTCACATTCATTTCATTCAGTACTGACTGCAGTATACTTTATACACGGGTTATTACTACTTTATTGGTGGATTCATAACTCTTTATCACACCCTCTCACTTTTTCATTTTACTATTCAGGATGGTACTTACTTCTAGGCTTTATTGACATGTTTTACCTGTAGTTATTACAATCCTTTCCAGCAGTCTCACTTCTGTCATGTTTCAGTATTTCAACAGGGATATATTTCACACATGTGAGTTGCTCATCTTCTGCAGCTGTACTTTTCAGCCTACTGCAGGTTGTGCACTATGATATTATAGGTGGGGCATCTTTATTTCAGACTTTATTCCAGACATTTTCATTTTTCTGTTTGGATTTCAGACTGCAACACACTTTTGTAATCAAGCAATACTTGCAAACACTTTTACACTGTTACTTGCACATTTTATTACTTAGTGACTACACTGCACTCTTTTGCTAACTGTCATACTTTTATATTTCTTTACAGTTACTGGGAGTGGATTACTGACCTGCCTGATGGCGCAACCGCACCAGCCTATCGCCATAGGCCCTGCGGTTCGCAGAACGGACACCTGCAGCTGTAATATAAATGAAGTAATATTGGAATACACATCTCCATAATATCAGCTAATTTAATTTCTTACATACATAATTAAATGTAACTTACTCAGTCGTGGGGCGTTGGGCATTTGCCGGGCCTCCTGGATCCATAGGTTCAATTGGTCCTGCTTGCGTCTCTTCAGGTCCGCATGGTGGTGACGGACCTGGTCACCAGTCCTTGGAATCCCTGTGGCACTGGTAAGATCATGAGCCAACCGGTCCCACACCTCAGCCCTATATGCTCCCCACAGGACCTGGCCCTGTATGAGGTGGGCCTCATGATTGTGGACTAGGAGCCAGACCATGTATCTGGACTCCTCAACGCCCCACCTCTGTGCTCGAAAGCAACTACCCTCACCTACACCTGACAATTCTGGCTGCAAGTCAGTTCTACAATCGTTTATGCTGTGTATTCCCACCTATGGGGCTTATATATGCCGTTTTTCCCGCACTTATCTGTTATTGGTTATTTTGGAATTGTATCCACTTCACAAAACCTGCTTTGTCATGCTCCACTTTCTATTCATTCCTATATATTTGCTATTACTGCATTTCTAAGTACAGCTGTCGTAGTTTAGTGGTTCAGTACCTTGACTATGGTGCATGTTATCCTGGGTTCAAACCTGGCCACTGCATTTTATATTTTATGACTGTCTAGACAGGCTAGGGGGTGTGTCTGTGTAAAGGCAGTTTTGTTACAGCTTGCTCAACGTTGCCCGTCTGTTAGCTTGTTGGCGCGGTGCGCAGCTCCACGTAAACGGGGTGCGCTGGCTTACGCCTTATTTGGCTGTAAGCACACATAGTACGCTCAGCTCAGCTAGGGGCACACAGTTTCAGCGTGTGAAACCACTGCTCACCTACAGGCACTCATTTTGCACCTGTTAAACCACTGCTCAGCTACGGGCAGATGCACTCACCTTGTTAAACTGTAGCTCAGCTATAGGCACATCTGGCATTTTTCTATTGTTTTTTTACCTCACATTTCTTCAAAATAAATGGACTAGCTCATTACATTTTACATAAAATGTGATTTTATGTGTACATGTTTGTCAGGGACTTGTTTCGTGCTTATTTTTCTAAAAATAAAAGTTGGTGTTTTGGGGGCTCGAACCATGAATGCCTGCTCTTCAGCTGACGTCTCTACCGCTACGCTATTGCTTCTTGGCTTACTTTGCATATTTAGTTCTTATATGCTTTCCCACTGGCTGCTAACTGTAGCTGCGCTATGGGCACGCCCGCGCAAACGAGCGCACTCACGGGCAAACATCTTTACAATTAAAAAATTATATATAACGTGTTCATTTATATATTTTCTGTTCATAGTCTGTGGGGGCATGTGTTGTGTTGTGTTTATTCACATTTCCGTGGACTCTGTCGTGGGTGTTTACTTTGGGCACTTTTACTCTTCTGGGGGCGTGTCCGCTTGCAGGGCTCGGCCTACGGACACGCCCCCTACTGTCTTACACGGACTGTGTTAGCCTTAGGTGTGATTCAGCATGCTCTCATGAATATGCAGAGCATGCTGACATCACTCCATTTAACTGCAGCCTCCGTGTAAGAGTTATAACTCTTACACGGAGGCTTCGTGAATCCTGCCCATAGATTTTCCAGTGTCTTTCCCAAACACACCAACAACTTAAGTATATGCTGCACAAGCTTGATGTTTATAGACAGCTCAGATTTTAGCTTGATAGAACAAAAGAGTTCAGACAGAACAGCTTTTCGTTTCCTTTTTAGATTCAAAAAAAGGTATGTCAGTGGCAAAAACAACACTGTCTAAATGGTTATCTGATTGTATCACATATGGACTAAGAATTAGTGCTAGGTGCGATAGTTCACATGTAGTTTATCTTGCCACTTGTCAAGTATGCAATAAATTCTACGTGGGCAAAACTGACAGATTGCTAAGAGATAGAATTAAGGAACACATTTATCACATTAAGAAGGGTAGTCCATTTAATGCCCTAGCAAAACATATTAAAGAGACGCATGACCAACACACTTTCAAATTTATGGTGTTGGGAAGATGTTATGAGAATCACAGGGGTGGTGATATTAGGGCTCAGACTGAGAACGTAGAGGCCAACTGGATTGTTAGATTAAGAGCGATTGCAGGACATGGCCTCAATTACCATGTACCGATGAGACCCATCCTGAAGAATAGACCCTTACGTAGATAGAATATGTTATGTGTTCGTATGGTCTATAAACTATATATTGCATTTGTGCATTATTTTTATTTAGATAGGAAATACCATGCATTTTATTGTGGTTACATTTTTATTGTATCTATATACCTTTAAATGTTTTTAACCTTTTGATCATGTGATTTCTAAATGTTTGATGTAAGTACAGGTATGCGACTGTCACTTGATATACACCTGAAGAAGGATTTGATGAAAGCGCTTGTGTTTGTGTGAGTAAATCAGCTGAAGAATCTGGAGCCTTGCCTCTGTTTACTCTTTTTTATTGGATTGGTTCTGTTTTTATACAGAGGTACCTGGTTACTGTTGGACTTTTTACTAGTCAAATTTTGTTGGCTTCCCATAAGCCTTCTACTAGAAAATTGTATCGTAGTAAGTGGAAGAGATTTTCCATATGGGCTTCCTCCCATAACATTGACCCTTACCAAGCACCATTGTCTTCTATTTTACAATTCTTGACAGAAATTTTCAAGAAAAGAGCAGCGGCTGGTACGGTGCAAGTACAACTACCTGCTATATCTAATTTCCATCTAGGGATCGATGGATTGAATATTATGGCTCACCAATTGTCTAAGGCTTTTCTAAAAGGTTCCTTTCACATGAGTCCTCCAGTGAAGACACCTTATTCTCCCTGGAATTTGAATTTTATGTTATCTCGCATCATTCTTCCTCCTTTTGAGCCTGCATTATCTTGTGAACTAAAATTTCTCTCGTGGAAAACTATCTTCCTAGTAGCCATCACTTCAGCCGGCAGAGTGTCAGAACTCCAAGCCCTATCCATCAAGCCTCCTTATATCGTCTTTCATGCTGATAAGAGTATCTCTCAGGACAAATCCATCTTTTTTGCCTAAAGTATGTTCTGAGATTAACATCAATCAAGTCATCGAGTTGCTCGTTTTCTTCCCTAATCACACCAACAAATTGGAATATATGTTGCACAAACTCGATGTTCACAGGCGACTTAGATTTTATTTAGACAGAACAAAAGACATTAGGAAATCAGATCAGCTTTTTGTGTCTTTTTCTGAGGCCAGGAAAGGTAAACCAGTTGCCAAAACAACTCTTAAGTGGCTGTCTGATTGTATCACTTACACATATTCTTGTCATAACATGCCCTTGTCTAGTAAGGTGAAGGCTCATTCAACCAGAGCAATTTCTACCTGTAGAGCTTTTCAAGCCAAATTACCTTTGGACAACATCTGTGCGGCAGCCACGTGGGTCTAAACCTCACACATTATAACTCATTACAAAGTGGATAAGGCCTCCAGGGACAGGGCTTCATTTGGTTCTATGGTTCTGAAGAGTGTACTTCGTGTGCCACCCAAGATCAGGGTGCTAGGGACTCTACCCATCAACGAAGAATGAACGGCGAGATTGAACAACTTCACATAAAGAAGTTATGTACACACCATAACATTCCATGTGAGTTGATTGTACTTCTATATGGTACGCAGCAAATAAGATCTGAGGTAATTCCAGCAGTGCGTTGTGGGATTGTGGGATAAGGGGGTTGGGTCTCGAGCTACTGGAGAACTTTGAGCTTGCTAGTCGGCCATGTCATAGCCGAGGATTGGCTCCGAACCCATCAGTGAAGAATGAAGGCGAGATGGAACAACTCACATGGAACATTATGGTGAGTACATAACTTCCTTTTTTTCTCCTTCTAGAAACTCCTCCATTGATAAAAATTCCTTTACTATACTAAGCTAGAATAATACCCCCATTGAAATTGTACCACACACTAAATTGCTCGGTGCCATCACTGATGAACATCTAAAATTTGACATCCATATCCAAACAGTTATCAAAAAAACCCCCACCAAAATCTAGGACTCCTGTACAGATACAATCGCTACCTTACTCCCTACACCAGAAAGACTTTAGCTTCCTCCTACCTTCTCCGCTCTCTCATGTACGCACTCCTCTTCTCACCAATCTCCAACTCTGCTTACAATCCAAACTTGAATCCTGCTGCAATAACATTTTCAAATTTGCCACCAATTCTAAAAATTCATCTCCTCATTGCTTTTTCCTCCGCTCTCTGCAATGGCTTGAGATACCCAGTTACCTGAACTATCTTAAACTCACCACTGCCTGTACGGTCATCTTCAAGCCCTCCAGCTGCCCCTCTGTCTCCACTGCCATAACCGCCTATATTCTTAACTGCTCACTCCTGTCAGAAAATTAAAACCTCCTACAAATCTACAAACCATCTCGACCCCCTGGGCACCTTCTGCTGTCATACTCTGTAGCTAAACTATGGAACTCACTTCCTCCCTCCCTTTGAATTACTCCAAACCACACCAGCTTCAAATCCCTCCTCTACTCTTAACCTAGCTTCAAAATGGGTATGTCCATCCTCTTCTCCAACATAAGCCCCTCCACTAACTCCATCTATCCACTAGTTTCTCTCCAAGTACAACAGTATTCCCTCTCTTGCATCATTCAGCACGGTCTTTCCCCAGCTACTCCTACTTCTACTTACTCTAAACTCTGTTTATCACTAAACTCCCGCTATTATTTCTGTCTAATTACTACACTCTAAATACTATAGGACTGTTTTTGCTGCACTATTTTGTACTATGTTAGGAATTCATAGTTCTGTAAATGTATTTTAATATTGTATAGTCAGAATGCAGAAGATCACTTCTTTTTGTATGTTATGTTCACTGTCACTAGAGCTACTCTGTATACAATTTTATATCCTACAAATGTACTAGGTTGTACTCTCAGCATGAACTATATGACTACTTTGCTTTGTTGTGTACGTTTGTCGTTGTCAGTGGAGCATTTCTTCCTTTGCCTCCACTGAAAGTGGGCTCTTCTAGGCCTAGTGAATTTCCCCAGTCATCAAACGGAAAATAAAAAAAATAAGAAATAAACTGAAAATAGATAAATAAATGTATTATATGTATGATCGCACTGTATTTTATGCACATCTTGGCTTGCATTTTGTATATATATTTTCTCTCTCTCCGCCTGGATAGTTTTGATTTTGTGTAATCTGCATTGAATCTGTACATTATGTTCTGAATTTTGCTATGTACGCATTCTGACATTAATATTGTTGATTAGAAAGACCATTGTGTAGTTTCTGTTCTTTAAGCTCAGTTTGTGGCTGAAACTGTTGAGCAGACCAGTCCACTTACCTGGTGAACAGATAGTGAATAAATCAAATAAACAATATAATGTTCAGTCAACTGAGCAGAACAAAGGCAGACCCACTCAAGTGGATGTTGTACATGGAAGTCTTTCTGCAGGGGGTGCACAGGTGAGGTGCCCCTCCGATTGATAGATCTGTTTCCAACAAAGGACAACATACACTAGATGTCCTTCCAGGATGCATCTGCAGTCATCACATATGGGTTGTCCTGCCTCAGACAGCCCTTCGGTCGGCCGGATTCCAAGGTCTGGGTCCAGCATCGGCTGATGGCGCCCTTTCCCCGACGTCAGAGTGCCTGGGGTATAAAAGCGTCAGCCAACGCCATCTTCCTCAGTCTTTCTTGCCGCGTGGTGCCCGAAGCAGAAGCAGTTTGCAAGTGCCGGTCGGCCAGCTCCTATAATTCAGCTAAACCGAAGACTTCAAAAGCTAAGTACCTCGTTGGGGACTCTTTCTTGCCTCAGCCGATGTCAGATGAAATTAATAATTGCTTAACTTGTGGGAAACAAATACCTCATAAGGATTTCCACTCTTACTGCCTACCTTGCCTAGGCCCAGACCACGACGTCTCAGCCTGTGCTGCCTGTGCTTCCTTCAACCGACGCACCCTTAGACGTCGGGCGGAGTTTGCCGAGGAATTTTTTGGGGATAGTTTTGCTTATAATATGCCGTCGGAGACTCCAACTTCACATTTAATAAAGAAACGGAAGGACAAGGACTGACACACGCGGCCCGCGGTTTCGGCTGAAACCACGGCCAGGCCTACCGCGAGTGTCTCGGTCTCGGCTGAAACCGAGTCCTTGGTACTTCTGTCCACCGAAACCGTACAACCGACAACCTCAGCCCCGGAGGCCGCTTCTGTATCGGTTATTGAATCTCCTTTGGAATCCGGTGTCCAGGAACTTTCCGACACCATTCCCTTAGACAAATCTACTCCAGCACGTGGTGCAGCCAGGCCTCCTGCATCCATGTCTATTAAGGCATTCTCTAGAGCTAAAGCTGCTAAACACTCAAAATCTATGCCTCCCAGGGTTATTCCTCAGGGACCCACTTCAGGTTCTCAGATTCTTAGTCTAGCAGAGGACCTTATTTCATTAATTAGGGGCTCTCAGCCTCATCCGGACAGGGGCTCTCAACCTCCTATAGAAAAAAGGCCCAGGGTTGAGCCCTCTGATCCACATTCCTCAGATGAGGCCTCTGATGGCTCTGCTCTCTCGGACTACCAGGAGGAGGCTTTTTCGGCCTACAAGGATTTTGATGCAGAGGAATCTATCCCTTCTGCCTCCCCTCCTGAAGAGCTGTCTTTTGGGGAAACTCTGCACACTATGAGGGAGCATTTCCAATGGCAGGGCCAGGAATTCTCTGATTCCAGGAAAAGATTAACGACCTTCTTGCATTTGACTCAGCATAGACCTTTGGCTATTCCCCCTGTTTTGAATGTCATTGATGATGTGTACTCTGAGTCTAGCACAACCCCTGACACTCTCCCTCTGGCCCCTGCCAAACCCGACAGGTATTACAGGGTCCCGGAATCACATCTTTTCCTTTACAAGGCCCACTCTGCTGATCCAGAAACTATTTCCCAGGGCCCTAAAGGGGTTGCAGCTGTCACTTCAAAAAATCCACTCCCCTCTGAAAGGGAGTCCAGGGCTTTAGAGCGATGGGGTAAAAACGTGTATACTTCTGCTACCCTTTCTATGAGGGCTTTAAACTGTCAATTTCATATGATACGGTACCAAGAGTATTTGTTAGATGAATTGCATAAAAAAACTGTCTTCACCTGAACCCCTAGATCATAAATCACTTCAGGATCTAGTACATAACTCTCAACAGGTTAGCAACCATTTCTTGCAGTGTGGTTATGATGCATTGGAAGCTTCATGTAGGTCAGCTATGACAGGTGCAGTCATACGTGGGCATGCTTGGCTGAAGGAACAATCTCTGCCAGACCATGTTAAAGCAAAGCTTCTGGATGCTCCACTGGAAAAGCAAAAGTTATTTGGCTCCACTGCTCAGGAGGTCTTAAAGAAATTTGAAGAAAAGGCAAAATCTGTACAAACAGTCAAAGATTTTATGCAAGTCCAACCACCAAGATTCAGCAGAAATTGGCCTTCCAAGAACTGGTCCTTTCCAGACACAGAGAGATTTCAGAGAGGCAAGAACAGGCGTGCCAGAGGTAGAGGGCAAGCTAGAGGCTCCTACAGAGGACGTCAATGGCAGCCTCCCAACCAGAGAGGTAGTGCAGGGCCTACAACTGCTGCACAAGGACAGACTCAATGACTTTGCTTTGACACCGCCAACCAGGGCTCAATTGGAAGCACCTTTGGGCGGAAAGCTTTCCTTATTTTTCAGAAAATTGGCACATTATTACAAGGGACAAATGGACACTACAAATAATAGACAAAGGATACAGGTTCCATTTCCACACATTACCGAAAAGAAAAGGCATGCCAGACCTGCCACCAAATCAAAGGCCAGAGGCTTTGAAACAAATTTCAAACTTAATGCAAATGAAAGCAATAGAAAAGGCTCCTCTCTCAGAACAAGGCCAAGGATTTTATTCCAGACTCTTCCTTGTTCCAAGAAAAGAAAAGCAATGGAGGCGTATACTCGACTTGTCCGCACTAACTACTTATCTCATTGTGCCAAAATTCAAAATGCTGACTAAACAGCAACTCCTTCCCATGCTGGGCAAGGGGTCTTGGCTGGTAACTCTGTACCTCAAGGAGGCATACCTGCATGTCCCTATCAGACAAAGCTGCAGAAGACACCTCAGATTTCTTGCAGGTTCAGAGCATTATCAATTCTCAGCATTGCCCTTTGGCTTATCTACTGCGCCCAGAGTATTAACGAAATGCCTGGCATCAGTAATTGCACACTGCAGACTTCAGGGGATGCAAATATACCCGTATCTGGACGACTGCCTTATACAAGCGGACAGCCAACAAATTTTGGAAAAACACTTGAGTTATGCCATCCACCTTCTTCAGGCCTTGGGATATACAGTCAACATTCACAAGTCAAGACTTGTACCATCCCAAAGAATAACCTTTCTGGGTGCGAATCTAGACACAACCACCCAAATGGCTTTCCTCACAGAAGAAAAACAAAGTCAGCTACCGGATTACTTCAAAAACCTGTCAAGACAAACTCAGCTGACTGCAAGGAAAATCCTGCAGGCCCTGGGTTACATGGCTTCTTGCATTCTTCTGATTCCTCAAGCAAGGCTACATATGAGGAAACTACAATGGTACCTAAGGAGTTTATGGACTCAGCACAGTTACAGCTTGGAAATGTTGATACCACTCATCCCATGTCTTCAAAGGGAATTTCTGTGGTGGGCTCAAGCAAGCCAGTCAAACAGGGGTCTGCCCTTCAGCAAACCTATAGCCAGCCAAACCATTACAACAGACGCTTCAGACCTCGGATGGGGAGCGCACATGGAGGGAAGGTGCATCCAAGGACTATGGTCACAAAAAGAGCTACGCATGCACATAAACCAAAAGGAAATGCTGGCAGTGATACATGCTCTCGAGGCTTTCAAGTTATTTCTACATCAAGGCCACCTGCTAATAAGGACAGACAATACCACAGTTATGTGGTACATAAACAAGCAAGGAGGCACCCATTCCTACCCTCTTTGCAGACTGGCAATGAATCTATGGGAACTTTCCTTGACACTCAATATACAGCTGCAATCCCAGTTTGTGCCAGGAAAGGACAATATACTGGCGGATAACTTAAGCAGGAACATCATGGATGCACACGAATGGATGCTGCACCCACACATCTTCCATCAGATAACACACTCATGGGGGAGACCGGACATAGACCTCTTTGCCTCCCCACACAATCATCAGCTGGAGAAATTCTGCTCAAGGACATACCACCCACAAGCATGGAAAGTGGACGCCCTCTCTTTCAGCTGGAGAACTCTACAGTGTATGCATTCCCACCTCTTCCATTAATGACCAAGGTCTTACTGAAGATCAAGGCAGAGCAGCCAAGAGTGATTCTGATAGCTCCGGACTGACCAAGACAGCACTGGTACCCATTGCTAAAGAGCATGTCACGGACGAAACCATGGCTTCTCCCGCAATGGCCGCTTCTCCTGACACAGCACAATTACAAAACTCTGCATTCCAATCTGAAAACATTGCAACTAGCTGCCTGGAAAATACCTTGATTCATCACCAGGATAAGCTATCCAAGAGAGTGAAGGATGTCATCATGAAATCTCGCAGGCCTTCCACAAGAAAGGCATATTCAGCAAAATGGAAAAGATTTCACACCTGGAGCAGCTCAAAGGGCCTAGATGCAACAGTTATGAACATGGCACATATCTTGGAATATTTGGCAGAAATGCTCCACAATGGCCTGTCTTACTCTTCCATTAAAATTCATGCTTCAGCAATTTCAGCGGAGTACAATACTGATCCACCTGCCTTCTCTCATCTGCTCCTAAGACAGTTTCTAAGAGGAATTAAAAACATTAATCCCCCAAGGAATCCACCAGTGCCTACTTGGGACCTTAACTTCGTGTTGGAAAAACTAACACTGCCTCCCTTTGAACCCGCAGCATCAGCAGAACTACAGTTCCTGTCTTGGAAGACTGCTTTGCTTCTGGCCATAACCTCAGCAAGAAGAGTATCTGAGTTACAGGCCCTCATGGCAGTGCAAGCATTTCTTATCTTTCATCAAGACAGAGTCTCTTTGAGAACCAATCCTTCATTTATGCCAAAGGTGGTATCCAGAGTCTCATTAAACCAAGCTATTCACCTCCCTACCTTCTTTCCAAATCCACAAAACAAAGGGGAAAAGCTTCTGCACACCCTGGACATACACAGACAGTTGCGCTACTACTTGGACAGAACTAAAACTTACAGAAAAACTGAACAGCTGTTTGTAGCATATGCTGCTGGTGCACAAGGAAAAGCAATTTCCAAACAGACAATTTCAAAATGGATAGGGAATTGCATTCGTTTTTGTTACTCCTTTCATGGAAAGACTGTGCCAGCTAACATTAGACCTCATTCTACCAGAGCTACAGCCACCTCCACAGCCTTCTTAAGAGGGGTGGCTACCAAGGACATTTTAGAAGCTGCTACATGGAGCTCCGTGCATACATTTTCCAAGCATTACAATTTACCTTTATATTCCAGATCCAGAGCAGGCTTTGCTACGGCAGTCCTGCAGGGAATTTTAGCTACACCATCATTTACTTAGATCCTCCACCTCCAGATTGGCTATGGTATTCTACCCATATGTGATGACTGCAGATGCATCCTTGAAGGACATAGTACAGTTTTGTACCTACCATAAATGTAGATGTCCGATAGGTATGCATCTGCAGTCAGGTTTACCCTCCCTCCCTCCCCCTCTGTGGTATTTCTTGGGTTCTTATCCCTCTCATAGCTAGCTGGGGTTATCTATTATGGTGCATTTGTTTTGTATACGTATATATATATATATATATATATATATATATATATATATATTTATATATATTTCTGAAAATGTTTGGAATTCATTGCATTTCTCCAAATTTTAGCCTTCCTTAGAGGGCACCTGGCATCTGGGGCAAGAAAAACTGAGGAAGATGGCGTCAGCTGACGCTTTTATACCCCAGGCGCTCTGACGTCGGGGAAAGGGCGCCATCAGCCGACGCCGGACCCAGACTTTGGAATCCAGTCGACCGAAGGGCTGCCTGAGGCAGGACAACCCATATGTGATGACTGCAGATGCATACCTATCGGACATCTACATTTATGGTAGGTACAAAACTGTACTTTCTCAAGAATGCGTTGCAGAGGAGCATCATCAGTAGATGTCTTTTCTGTACACTAAACAGATCTATCTCTCTCTCTGCATTCTGCCTGATCTTTTCACTTCCCTTCCCAGGGTGATCTTTATACCAGTCTTTTTTCCCAGGCAACCTTGTCGTCTCCCCCCCCCCCCCCATCATGGAAATGGCTAGGGGGAAGTATCTGGTACCTCTAGTCAGGGTGAGTCTCTCAACTCAGTCCAAGGGGCCCCTGATACACACCCCATCCTGTTGACTCTACAGCTGACTGCATGAATGATTCCATTTAGATGCCTTTCTGGCAGCAGTACTCTAGGGACGTGCTGAACTTTGCAGAGACAAAGGAACCAAGCATTAGAAAATCCTACATGTCTAAGTGGAAAAAGTTCTCTCTGCTGGTGTGGGAGCAGAAGACAGGACCCAAAGGCAACATGTTCTTCTGATCCTCTTGCCTCTCACTGAGTTCTTTGGGACAGTCTTTGGGCCCTATTCATCAGAGTTCATCTGTCAGCCTTTTCAGCCTACCTTCCATTAGATCAAAACTTGTCTGGCCTAAGACCAGTAAAGCAGTTCTGAATAAAGTACTGCATCTCAGACTGTTCAGAAAAAGGCCATCTCCTCTCTGTACCCCAAACTATTAGAAAACTTACCAAGCTCAGTTTGAGACAACTGCTAAGCTTCTGTAAAAATTTTAACCTAGAAAAATGCTGAGCGTTGACCATATTATCTGCTAACATTATGTCTGAACCTCAAGCGTTGATATGTAGTGTGCCTTACCTAGTCTTCCGTAAAGGAAATGCAAGTGCTAGAACCAGTCCTTCCTTTGTGCCTAAAGTGGTCATAGTAATCCACCCTTGGAGCATTCAACTTTCAGTCTCTTTTCTAACTCTCCTAGGTTCAAGTGTGAGTGAATCTTTCATAAACTGGATATTGATGGGCAACTCCTGTATCATATTCATTGAACAAGGGAGGTCAGAAAAATACCTTTGAAAAGGGGAAAAAAAAGGAACCAGTGTCCAAACAAACTGTTTTTAAATTGCTGTCGTGCATACAGCTTTGCTACTCATCACAAGGAAAATCCCTGGAAGCTGCAGTTAAGGCTCACAGTACCAGGGGGAACACAACCACTGTAGCATTCTTAAAAAGATTTGGATACTTAAGGCTCTTTTGGAGGCTGTCCCCTGGGTATTAGTTTGCACCTTTTCCATACTCTGCAGAATGAGCATACATTTGAGGGCAAGAGCGGGCTTTTCTAGAGCAGTCTTACAGGGTGTACTCAGTACCAATCGCCTCTCCTAATGGCTCCCACCATATTCTGTGCAGCTTTGTGATTCATCCCAGTTGCAGGGACTATTACAACAGTGATCTAAATGAAGAACATAGTTCAGGTATGTAGATGACTTGCCGTTGATAGAAGACATTCAAGTAGATCACTGCTGTAGTACTCTTCCCCCACCGCCATCCCCTTTTTATTACTGCTGGTCTCCAGATTATCTCATCACACTGTTGAGCTGGGGGGAGAATTAACTGTAGCCTGTCTATCATGTGTTCTCTTTTCCCCACCACTGCACATGTTCCCAAGGCCTAAGGTCTCCATAGCTCTGGGCAGTTGCTCAGGAAAACATCAACTCTCCCTATCCCGGCCTTCTCATATCCATATTTGGCACTTAAGGATAGAAAATCGAACTACTCTTGCTGTCGTTACACTGTCCTAGTTTACCTTGTTACCCTTGGGGCTGTTGTTATAGGTTCTGGGAGAGAAAGCTGTAAATAGTGTTGCAAGTTTTTTCTTTTATTGGCATGCTGAGATGTACTGGAGTCTGGACATATACTATGAAAATAGTGGAAAAAGTATGAGCTGTAGAAACTAGCTGCTAGATTTCCTCATACATCCAGCTTAGGTTCTTGTAGCATGGCTCTCAACAAATCATAACAAATCCAGAAATACTCAGAAACACATTTTTTTTAAAAACGGTCAGTGTTAACTTGAGACATTGACAGAAAAAGAGAATGTGAATTAAGAATTTTTACTTCAGGAAATTAATATTAACTCCTAATTGTCATTATTTATTAAAGATAATTTCCACCATTTCTCCAAAAGTCACTGGTTTTAGGGATGATTTAGAGGGACAAAGCAGAAATTTGAAACAAAAAAGCAGGAACATTTGAGAGGCATGCACAGTAGTACAGACTACTGCAGTGATCTGTTTAAATATCTGTTACGATAAGCTGTCTACACAATTATACTAAATGGAACAACACAAACATCTCACGGTCTTCTCCTGGGTTTGTGTAGAATCTGTGTGCTTATAGCATACACTGACACTTTCTTAAATGGGTATTATACTTTTTATTAATTTTTTGCTATTAGTGAATTAAAGGTGACATCTTTTTAAATGTGTAGTTTATAACAGCTAAAGCAAGTGCTAAATTAGGAACAAGATGTTGCTCAAGATGGACAATGCAGTGCAGGAACAATCTGGCTAATGGAGAGCAAGCGTTGATGCACAGAAATCTGTTAAACTTTTGCAAGGGCCTCTTCTTTGAAGAGTATTCCTTACAGTTAGTGCTTTACACAAATGCAACACTGCAGTAACACCCCTAAGTGAAACAAACGATGGCTGAGCGTTGTACCTGACCTTAACACATTTTTTTAACCGCCTTCATTACACTTTATGCATGTCAGATGCACTTTTTTTTTTCTTTTTTCTTTTTTTGGTCCCCTTGGACTTCATTGATACCAGCCCAGCTCCAGAGTTCCTACATCCACAGTTGGTCTGTCAGTGTCCTCATGGATCTTAAAAGTAATCTGGGGGCTCTGCCATCTGTGCTTCTGTCCAATGGGGAGCACTTTCACTTGCTAGTTGTAACATAGGACAACTCTCCTCTTGGGGCCACACCTCCTCTTAGGAAGAGTCAGCAGCGAGCACTCTCTCCCCAGATGGGCACACCCATTCCTACCTGCCGCTACAGCAGTTGCTTGAACTTCTAATTGAGCCCAGGTCAGCTGGGCTGTTAAGTCTTTACCCCAGTATGCCATTGGAGCAGCTGTATCAGATGTGTTTGAGAGTGCATCCTTTGTGTGTGTGTGTGTGTGTGTGTGTGTGTGTGTGTGTGTGTGTGTGTGTGTGTGTGTGTATGTGTTGGGGGTGGCTATGTTAAACCTTTTAGATCTGAAAGTTAAAACTTCAAGGAAGAGGAAACTCCCTTTTCCTGTCTAATGTTAAGCAGCTTCTGTTTAAAAAAAAAAAAAGGATCATAAAGAGGTTGGTGGGTGAGGCATGTCACTGCCCTTTCCAAACAAGTCTTTGCTGAAATCATTGCATTTGTAGATGAGAATGGACATAATTTCTTGAGTATTGTCCCTTTCTTCAGGGTAGGGGGGGTAACGGGGGTGGCAGTGAGTATTAAATACATAAATTGCATTTATGAATTTGTTAATGAATGTGCCTTATCAGATCATGCACATTGATGGTGTTTGAGTGATACCGCCATAAATGCAAGTGTGTTGCTGTACATGTCTGCAAATGTAAGCTACTGGTGGCTTGCTTTGAAAAGGTAAATGCTGATACTTTTCAGTTAGTTGATGGCAGTTTTTTTATTCTATAGGTGAAGCAACATCTGGCATGCTAGCTTAATCTTAATTTGTCTGCTGACTGACGGTATTCTCAAAAGAGAAATATTTTTGTAATTGCTTTTCAAAACTTCTTCCTTTCCTACTTTCAATGGTGTTTTGCTATTACAGGCAATATTATAAATAACATATTGTCTTTGTGGTTAAGAAAACATGACGATAGCATTTCACAGATAAGAAAACACCAGAAGTAGCTAATGCAGCCATTTCTTAAGCATTGCGTGATGTTTTCAATAAGATATATGGGATTTACAGTTGCTCACCGTCAGTGCTGAAATGTATATTATACCTCTTGGGTGAAAGCCAAACCTTATTTTGTTTTTCATAACATATTTCTATATAATATGTTTGCTGATTTTATCTTTTTTTAGGTGTATGTATCAAGTGACTATGGGAATACCTTTCAGAAAATATCTGAAAAATTTAAGCTGTCTGATGGTAGTAGTAATATGCCAGTGATCTCACAGTTCTACCACAGTCCTGCAGATAATAAACGGGTAAGGGAAGACCATTTGTTAATACATTAAAGGTTAATTGTTTGAGAGTTTTTCACCAGAGATATTTTACTTCGTGTTTATTTTTTATTATTGCTATTATGTTTAATCTTGTATAATTGTACTGAAAACATATAAACCTTTTCTGATGTAACCTTGGCCAGGAGGCTGCAGCAGATAGGAACTGTAGATGTCCTTCCACATCACTTTTGCAATATTCTTTAGAACAGGGATCCCCTATCTAGGGCAGCCCAATGTCTGGCCAGTATACCAAAGCCTGTAGGTTGCAATTGTCACAGGTATGCTGTCTGCGCATGGCATATAGGTGATGTCCAGATGTGCCATCCTCGGGACAACTTTGCCACCAGTTCGAACTCCATCTTCGATTGTCAGTCTGAATACTCATTCGCCTGCTGGTTACCAGGCCGCTTCAGATAAGTGCCCCATTGGGGTTTTTGTTATCTTATTTTTTTTTTTTTTTTTTTTTTTTTTTTTACTTGTTTGGTTGTTGGTTTCCTGTCATCCCAAAAGGGGAAATGCCATTGCAGGAGACATATTTCCCATAAAGATCATCACAAGTAGTGTTTATTTTGCCTAGGTGCTTCCCATGACCATACTTCTTGACCTGTTTGTTAGGCCTTTGTCCCCCAAGTTTGTTGTGCTCCTTGGGTATTTATTTAGAAAACCAGCATCTAAAGCTGTTAGCTAAAGACACAGTGGAAGGCTCTTCCCGGCCTGAGGGTCAGCCGTCTGCAAAGAAGATGACCAAGAAAGCTCAGACTGATTCTTCTACTCTGTTGCCTCTGCCAGACGTCTCTCTTGAGGCTGTTAAGAGCCTGGAAGACCACTTGGTTTCTTTGTTGGATTCCTCTGCCACGACCGCTTCACAAGCTGGCATGGATCTGGCTTCACACACATCCATGAAGGCTTTGCAGATGCCTGCTTTGGATGTACAGGGGGAGCTGCAGCTAATAATTACCAAAGGGCCTACGGGTGTTCCTCAGATTTTGGTGAGGGAAGAGTTACCGACTATACTAAATGAATGTAGTATTTAATGCAGTGTTTATTTTGCTTAGGTGTTTCCCATGACCATACATCTTATGCTATTTGCCAGGCTTTTGTCCCTAAGACATAGCTGAGGAGGAGAGCTGACTACTCAATTTATTTAGAAAACCAGTGTCTAAAGTTGTTAGCTAAAGACACATGGAAAGATCTTCCTGGCCTGAGGGTCAGCAGTCTGCGAAGAAGATGGCCAAGAATTCTCAGTCTGTTTCTTCTGCTCTGCCGCCTCCATGGGATCTCTCTCTTGAGGCTAGGGAAAGCCCAGAAGACCACCCAGTTTTTGTCCGATTCCTCTGCCGGCTGGGGTGGATCCGGCTTCAGCACGTTTATGGAGGCTTTGCAGAAGTCCACTTCAGATGTACAGGTCCTAGTGGTGTTCCTCAGATTTTGGTGAGTGAAGAGATACCAACTACACTAATTGAATGTCATCAGGGGTCAGAGCCACTTAAAATCTATATGGCTGATGCCCCCTTTAAAAAACATATTTCACCTGCTCCTAAAGATCCTTAGAGTGAGTGGCAAAACTTCACTCAAGCCTGTTTAATGTCCTTATAGTTCTGAAGATTCCCCAGGGGGTTTCTGTTCCAGCTCCTCCTCCTTGGTCTTCTATGCCTGTTAAGAGGCCTAGAGAGCAAGATTCCTCTGAAGGTGAAGATTCTGATGAGGAATCCCTGACTTATTCTTCCCAGGTTCCTTTTCCCTTAGACTAATCTATCAGTCCTGATTCTCCTTTTGAAGAGATTTTTTTTTTTTTGATGACACAGTTTTCCCAAGTGATGGAATTTTTTAAATGGGATTGTGCCCAGGTGTCTGATGTTCAGAAGCGGTACTATGAGCTTCGGCAAATGGAGTCTTCTAGGTATTGTGCTATCCCTCCTGTTCTTGTTGCTTTGCTGGATGTCTTTTCCACTTCGTCTCAGGCTCCTGATTCCCTGCCCCCTGCTCCCAAAAAAACTGACAGGTTTTATAAGGTGCCTGAAGACTTAGTTTCTTTATAAGTGTCCCTTTACTCACCTCTCTTTAGTTGCCTGTTGCTTCTGACAAGCCATCGAAACTCTTGCCTTCTACAATGTTGCTTCCTTCTGACAAAGACAGCAGAACTGTAGTGAGGTAGGATAAAAAAGTATATACTACTACTACCCTGGCATTTAGAGGTGTGATCTACCAGACTGATATGATCAGATGTATTTTGCCTCTATTCTCTGTCAGGCCTGTCAGGTTATTTCAGACCTTCTTGATTCTTAGGGGAAGACTTCTGCCCTTTCTTTATTAGGGACATTATCTTGGGTCGCTCGCCATTCCATTAAATGCAGCTTATGCCTCATCCATGCCTGCTGTTTTTGATTCTGTATTGAGGAAGTATTCTTGGCTTCGGCTTCAGCCTTTGCCTGATGATATCAAAGCTAAGTCGATGGATACTCCCCTGGACAAAAAGCATTTGTCTGGTGCAGCTGCTGCTGAGTTGTTTTAGGTCCCTACAGGAAAAGGATAAAGCTTTATAGGATCCGAAACGTATTTTTGTTTCACCTGTTCCTAAATTTCAAAGGAATTATCCTAGCAAGCCTGCTTTTGTTCGTAGACTGCCCCCCCTCCCCCCAAAGGTAAAAAGGATTGTAGAATGGCTTCTCCTGCTAAGGCAACCCAAACTCTTTCAGCTCAGAAGCCTCCTTTGCCTGACAAACCAGGTGTTATCTGATTATCCTTGCCCTGCTATACAGTCACATTCCTCTTTCTCTCTCCCTGTCCCTTCCTATGACTGGGAAGAGAAATTTTATTTGAATTTATATTTATTTTACCATTGTTTTTCACTCCTGTAAGAAGGCTAGCTTGTAGACAAGAAAATTTACTTTGATTTATATTTTGTTGTATCTTTAAATTTTCAATGTTGGTTGTTCGAAAGGGATAGGTTTTAGACAGGCAAGCTCTAGCCATCCCAAGCAGCCCAGTCAGCTATAAAGTCACACCGACTGCAGAGAGGACAATCTAGAACTCATCTAAACAATCCTATCTTTGTTTATGATTTGTTGATCTTTACTGTTAAAAAGAAGTACATCTGCAAGCGATGTAAAGGAATTGGAGCTTTTGTCTGAATTTCAGGACTTGTACGGTCAGAACAACTTTACTATACTTACTTTAATATTTTGTTTGCTTGTGTGATTTTTCTCATACAAGTTGATTTAAGTTATCTTTGAATTCTGTGGTTAATAATTTTGATAATTCTTTTCTTTTGTAATTTTTCATTCAGTTGAAGCTGAATATGGATTCCTTAAGTGAGTATGCTATTGATTTGCTAAAGCACAAATATCTCGTACAGTGTAATAAATGCTATGCATATTTAAAGGTAACACCTGATAACACCGGTGTGATGTCCTTCATGGATGCATCTGCAGTCATAACAAGTGGGTTGTCCTGTCGTCAGGCAGCCCTTCAGTCGGCCGGATTCCAAAGTCCGGGTCCGGCTTCGGCTGATGTCGCACTCCACCCGACGTCATCTCTGTTGGTCTTCGGGTATAAAGGCATCAGCCGACGCCATTTTCCTCAGTCTTTCTTGCCGCGTGGCGCCCGAAGCAGAAGCTGTTCGCAAGTGCCGGTCGGTCGGATCCAGAGATTACTTCCACCGAATACTACTTGAAGACTTCTAAAGCTAAGTACCCCGTTGGGGACTCTTTCTTGCCTCAGCCGATGTCAGAAAAAGTTAACAATTGTTTAAACTGTGGGAAACAAATACCTCATAAAGATTTCCACTCTTACTGTCTGCCTTGTTTAGGCCCAGCCCACGACGTAGCAGCCTGTTCGGCCTGTGCTTCCTTCAACCGACGACGCTTAGGCGTCGGTCGGAGTTCGCAGAACAGTTTTTCGGTTCTGATTTTGCGTACATTATGCCGTCGGATCCTCCGACTACCCAATCTGGCAAAAAACGCAAAGATAAAGACCGACACTCATGATCCGCGGTTTCGCCGAAACCTTGGTCAAGCAAACGCGAGTGTCTCGGTTTCGGCGAAACCGAGAAAACTGAACAAAGTACAGCTGAACCTATTCCTACAACTGAGGCCCCTGCTACAACTCTTGAACGACTTCAGAAATTTTACCCACTACGGTGGTTGACTTATCAGACACCATCCCTTGGATGTTTCTACCCCAGCACGTGGTGCTGCTAGGCCTCCAGCAGCCATGTCCATTAAGGCCTTCGCCAGGGCTAAAGCTGCCAAGACTACTAAAACAGTGCCTGTTAAACCACACCCATCCAGGCCCTCTTCTAGTTCTCAAATGCTTACCTTGGCAGAAGATTTAATTTCTTTAATTAGAGGATCTCAATCTCACCCAGACAGGGCCTCTCAGCCCCAGAGAAGAGACCTAGGGCAGAGCCCCCCGAGCCAGTGTCCTCTGATGATTCTGCTGATGAATCAGACATAACTGACCAGCCAGATGCTCCCTTCTCCAATTTTGAAGATTCTGATGCTGAAGAATCCATCCCAGCTGCTTCCCCACCAGAAGAATTTTCCTTTGGGGAAACTTTGCATGCCATGCGAGAACAGTTCCAATGGCAGCAACAGGATTTTTCAGACTCCAGAAAAGACTTAGGACCTTTCTGCACCTCCCTCAGCACAGGCCCTTGGCTATACCCCTGTTCTCTCTGTGGTGGATGATGCTTTCAATGATGTTTGCTCCGCTCCAGATTCTTTACCCCAGCCCCTACCAAACCAGACAGATTTTACAGGGTGCCAGATACTCATCACCACCTTTACAAGGCTCCACTTGCAGACCCAGAAACTATATCCCAGGGCCCCAAGGCAGTAGCAGCGACCATAGCTAAAACCCTATTCCTTCTGAAAGGGAAGCAAGGTCATTAGACAGATGGGGTAAAAGGTCTACACTTCAGCTACTCTCTCAGCTAGAGCTTTAAACTGTCAGTTTCACATGATACAATACCAAGAGTTTATGCTGGATCAGTTAACTAAAAACTAACCACTGATGAATCTCTTGATAAGAAATATGTATTAGATATGGTAAATAACATACAACAGGTTAGCAACCATTCCTTAAAATGTGGCTATGATGCACTGGAGGCTTCATTTAGATCAGCCATGACAGGCACAGTGATAAGAAGGCATGCATGGCTAAAGGAACAAGCTTTACCGGATCATGTTAAAGCTAAGTTGCTAGATGCTCCTATGGACAAGACAAGTTTGTTTGGTACATCTGCCCAGCAGGTTATGAAGAAAATGGAAGAAAAGGCAAAATCTGTTCAAACTGTTAAAGATTTCTTGCAGGTTCAACCCCAAGGTTTAGCAGGAACTGGCCTGCCAAAATTGGTCCTTTCCTGACTCCACAAAATTTCAAAGGGGCAGGAATAGACGTTCCAGAGGCAGAAACCAATCCAGAGGAGGTGCCTACAGAGGAAGACAGTGGCAAGGTAACAACAGAGGCACAGACACGGCCACTGCCACTACATCAACACAACCACAGTGACTTAACCTAAACCGACTACCAGGGAACAAATAGCAGCTCCTCTAGGCGGAAAGTTAACCTTATTTTCAAAGAACTGGCACTACATAACAAAGGACAAGTGGATTTTACAAACCATAGATCAAGGTTACGGTTTCACTTCCACACTATTCCAGTCAAAGAGGAATGCCAAATCTACCTCCAAATCAAAAAACAGAGGCTCTACGCCAGATAATGGAGTTAGCAAACATGAGAGCTGTGGAAAGAGTGCCAGCAGCAGAGCAAGGAAAGGGGTTCTACTCCAGACTATTCCTAGTTCCAAGAAAGGAAAAAGTTCGAGACCAATTCTCGACCTGTCCACCTTAAATACATACATCATTGTCCCAAAATTCAAAATGCTGACCCTACAGCAACTTCTTCCCATGCTGGGCAAGGAGTCTTGGCTGGTAACTCTAGATCTCAAGGAGGCATACCTGCACGTCCCCATTCGACCAATCTGCAGAAGATACCTCAGATTTCTTGCAGGATCAGAGCACTATCAATTCTCAGCATTGCCTTTTGGCTTATCTACTGCCCAGAGTATTCACAAAATGCCTGGCATCAGTAATCGCCATTGCAGACTTCAGGGAATTCAAATTTACCCATACCTGGACGACTGCCTGCTACAAGGGACAACAAAAGCAAGCTGACAATAGATTTACAAAGGGTCATTTACTTGCTACAAGCACTGGGATACACAGTCAATTTACAAAAGTCAAGGCTAATACCATCCCAAACAAGGACTTTCTTGGGCGCGGAATTGGACACAGTAAAACAAATGGCATTCCTGACTACAGAAAAACAAAAGAACTCCCTCTATACTTCTTGGCACTAACAAAACTGAACAAGTTAACAGCAAGAAAAGTACTGCAGGCCTTGGGCTTCATGGCATCATGCATAATCTTGGTTCCATTTGCCAGACTACATATGAGAAAACTACAGTGGTACCTAAAGAATTTATGGTCCCAACACAGACACAGTCTAGAAACAGAAATCCCACTAATTCCATGCTTAAAACAGGAGTTCCTATGGTGGGCTCAGGCATGCCAGTCAAACCCAGGCCTACCCTTTCGCAGATGTCAAGCAAGCCAGACCATCACAACAGACGCTTCAGACCTAGGATGGGGGGCACACATGCTGGACAAATGCGTGCAAGGATTGTGGACACAGGATCAACTTCAACTGCACATCAACCTAAAAGAAATGCTGGCAGTAAAACTGGCAATCCAAAAGTTCAAACCATTTCTCAAAGAGGGCCAGTTGATGATAAGGACAGACAACACCACAGTCATGTGGTACATCAACAAACAGGGAGGCACTCATTCATACCCCTATGCAGAATGACCTTGGAGCTGTGGACCCTGGCACTCAGCTACAACATCCAGTTACAGGCAATATTTGTACCAGGGAAAGACAATACCCTAGCAGACATATTAAGCAGAACCACTTCGGATGCCCACGAATGGAAGCTTCATCCGGACATCTTCAAGACCATCTCAAAGAAATGGGGAATGCCACAGATAGACCTATTCGCATCACCTCTCAATCACCAGCTCAAAAATTCTGCACAAGGACATTCCACCCATTAGCATGGAAAGTGGATTCGCTCTCTTTCAACTGGAAAGGCCTAACAGCATATGCATTCCGCCTCTTCCTTTGATACACAAGGTACTACTAAAAATCAAGGAAGAACGTCCAAGGATAATCCTGATAGCTCCAAACTGTCCAAGACAACACTGGTACCCACTACTGAGGAGCATGTCTCGGAACAATATGTGGACAATTCCCCTGATGCCTTTGATGTTAACGCAGAACAACTACAGCATCATACATCCAAACCTAAAAACCTTACAACTGACTGCATGGAACATCACATAACAGCAGCTATTCCAGAACTTTCCCAAAGAGTTAAAGACATTATTCTGGAAGCACGCAGACCTTCAACAAGAAGGAACTATGCTGGAAAATGGAAAAGGTTTGTCATCTGGAGTACGGAAAGAGGAAAAGATGTGTCAAACATAGATATGCCTAACATTCTGGAGTATCTGGCTGAACTTCTTCATTCAGGCCTGTCCTACTCCTCCATCAAGATACATGCATCAGCTATTTCAGCAGAATACAGCTTTGATACACCTGTTTTTCGCACCCTTTGCTCAGACAATTCCTCAGAGGAATCAAGAATGTAAAACCTCCAAGGAAACCACCATTACCAGCTTGGGATTTAAACTTTGTGCTAGAAAAGTTGACACTAGCACCCTTTGAACCAGCAGCAACAGCAGACCTACAACACCTATCATGGAAAACTGCTTTCCTACTGGCAATTACTTCAGCAAGGAGGGTTTCAGAACTACAGGCCTTAATGGCAGTGCAACCCTTCCTAATCTTCCACCAAGATAGAGTGTCCATGAGGACTAATCCTACATTTATGCCTAAGGTGGTATCCAGAGTGTCTTTAAACCAGGCAATCCACCTACCTACCTTCTTTCCCAACCCACAAAACAGAGGGAAAGAATACTGCATACCTTGGATGTACATAGACAGCTACGCTACTACTTGGACAGAACAAAAATAGCAGAAAGACTGACCAACTTTTTGTAGCCTATGCAACAGGAAGGGAAGGAAAAGCTATTTCCAAACAGACAATCTCCAAATGGATAGGAAATTGCATACGATTCTGTTACTCCTTCCATGGAAAACCAATTCCACAGAACATAAGACCTCATTCTACAAGAGCAACAGCCACTACCACAGCCTTCTTACGAGGAGTGGCAACCAAAGACATTATTGAGGCGGCTACTTGGACCTCCGTGCATACATTTGCCAAGCATTATAATTTGCCTCTATATTCCAGATCCCGAGCAGGGTTTGCCACTGCTGTACTGCAAGGGATCCTAAACACACCATAATCTACTTTTATCCTCCTCCCTAGTTGGCTATGGTATTCTACCCACTTGTTATGACTGCAGATGCATCCATGAAGGACATAGTACAGTTTTGTACCTACCATAAATGTAGATGTCCGAACTGGATAGCATCTGCAGTCAGGATTACCCTCCCACCATCCCTCTGTGGTACTCCTAGGGTGTTTACCCTTCTAATAGCTAGCTGTTGGGGGGGGAGTCTTTTATGGTGTATTTGTTTTTGTATATGTACATACATGCTTATTGTTGTGTTTACCTCTATCTATTTGGAAACATTGGCATCTATCCAAATTTTAGCCTGCAAGAGGGCTACTGGCATCTGGGGCAAGAAACACTGAGGAAAATGGCGTCGGCTGATGCCTTTATACCCGAAGACCAACAGAGATGACGTCGGGTGGAGTGCGACATCAGCCGAAGCCGGACCCGGACTTTGGAATCCGGCCGACTGAAGGGCTGCCTGACGACAGGACAACCCACTTGTTATGACTGCAGATGCTATCCAGTTCGGACATCTACATTTATGGTAGGTACAAAACTGTACTTTCCTCATGTCAGAAGTTGGTTGATTTGCTTACTGCTATTAGAAGTAAATCTAGACTTACTGATGAAGTAGCACTTGAGCAGTTGGCATGGCTTGGGGAACTGTTACATATATTAATGAGTGGACTGGTGAGATGAATAATTTTAGGCTGGTGAGATGAATAATTTTAGGCAAAGGGAGAGTAGAACACATTTAGGAAATTATGTCTATTGGCAGTAAACTTCATTCATCCCCTATGAAGCAAGATGATACTCCTGACAACTTTGGAATTCTGGATGCAAGTACTCGGCAATCGGAGGGTTCAGAGTGTTTAGAAGGAAACAAAGAAAGAAAGGAAGGAAGAAATTCACAACAAATAAGGAAGAAAATTAAACTGATAAATGTCTGTAAAGTAAAGGGAATATGTACAAAAAAGGGCACTGTTTTATGTGAGACACAGTTCAAAGGGAATTATGACATTATTCTATTAGAAAATCTTCAGCCTACAGAAAAAGGCAGCATTTTTCCAAAAGAAAAGGTTGAAAAAAGAGGGAAGGGACAGGTGAAAGGAAGAAATCAAAACTGAGTGTGGATAGGTTGGGGAATATTACTATAAGAAAAAGATGAGAAAGACGTGTTGAAAACATGGCTCAAGCCGTGGATGTATAAAGCCAGGTGGATGAGAACTGTATGCTTGCAAATTTAATGCACATTGAAAATAGTGGTATTAATAAGACTAATGGTGAATAAAAATCATTCCTTTGTAATTACTGACCAGATATTGCTGTATTAGAAGGTGAAGTTTCTTCAGATCTGGTCAGAAAATATATTCTTGTAAATGAAGATTCAGTTATTAGAGGAACTGATACTTGGATTTGCACGTAAGGTAATGGACCAGAAATAGAAGATCCGAGACAAGCCTTGGATCACGTTAATGTAAGGAAGTAAGGATCTGTTTTTATTCATGTTGGTACTCTGTTAGTAGGGAATTTACGGTCCTTTTAGTATAGGTTATACTGGTGTTAGGAAATATTTTTCATGAATCCCATATAGAAAGGATAGTCAGATCACTGTGAATGAAAATATTTTTGGGTAAATATCTACATAGAGAAAAAGTTCCATTTGAAATATGGAAATGTGTAGAGCATCCAAGCATAGTTTCGGACATACATGTGTTTAGACAGGATGGTGTGCATTTGTCAAGATCAGAGAAGAGAATTTCTGCAGCAGATATTTTGCAGTATTTGACAAACACTAGGTAGGATTTTCACCAAGTCAAAAATTTAACAGTTCACAGATAACATTTGATGCATCTGTGATGGTTGTTAATGCTAGGAGCATTAATAGTATTTTTTATTGGAAAATTTGCTGCGTTTACACAAGATGGATGATATTGTTTACAAAACATGGTTAAAGAACAATGACTGGAAACTAATTCTGTTAGGGTAGAAATGTTTTTATTGTAATAGACATTCTAACAAAAAAGTCAGGTAGAGGTGTTATGAAGGGATTAAAGATAGTTATGAGATCAATGATTATTACATGTTGAGTGATAATACCAGTACTATAGACTGTATAACTGTGACATTAAAGACAAACCTGGAACATACAACTGTATAGGCCACCAAAGTGCTGATGACCTAGAGGAATATATACATTTCTTGCATGAAACACTGGAGGGAAGAATATTAGCTGGAGACTTAAATTTATTAGAAACGGACTGGAATTATATTGATTCGACAATGTTAATAAGGAAATTACCCACAATGCATGTTCAAGAACAACAATTGCTCCAGATTGTGAAAAAAAATAATACCAGGGAGCGAAACATGCTAGACATTGGCTGTGTTCCTAAGGAAAATACTGATGTGAAGTTGTTCAGTCTCGCCGTTCATTCTTCACTGATGGGTTTGGAGCTGATCCTCAGCTCTGACACAGCTGTTTAGCAAAGCTTAAAGATTACCAGTAGCTTGAGACCAAGCCCCTTATCCCATGATGCATTGCTGGAATTACCTCAGATCTAGTTTGCTGCGGCACTGATCTCTTGGTTTCCAGCTCTGCTCGAGACTTTTTCAATGAATTAGCAAGTTTTTCTTAAAAATTTTTCATATATTTCAAATCTACTCCCGAATAGTACTGTCTTTTTGGGCCTTGTTAGTTTTAGTGGCCTTTCTTTGCTAGTGTGGGCTTCGGCCTTTAGTAGTGTAGTTTTAGTGCAATTTTTGCAGATAGGTATTTTTGACTAATATACAGTTAGTTCTTGTGTGGTCTTATATATATATATATATATATATATATATATATATATATATATATATATAGGTCTACCTGAAAACACCGAACGCTGTCAACGCCGACAATGGAGATTACTGAGAAATGAAAATCCCGACGCTGAGAACACCGACATGTTAAGCTAAGTGTGTGATAGTGACGGACGTTAGGGTCTGGGTGCGGGTAAGGTAAGTGTGCGATAGTGACAGACTTTAAGGTTAGGGGTGGGTTAAGTGAGTTAGGGTTAGGGCGCGGGTTAGGTGAGTGTGCGATAGTGACGGACCTTAGGGTTAGGGTTTGGGTTAAGGTTAGTGCATAGATAGTTGTGTATGTAAGGTTTAGTGTAGGTTTTTGGTGTGCTTGTGTTGTGTGTGTGTGTTTTACGGAAAAGGTACTTGTTTTGTTTTGTTGATTGTCAAGATTGTGGTTTGTCGGGCACGTGAAGTTTCGTGTTTTTGAACTTTCGGTTTTGTGGTGTCTGTTATCTCGTTGTCGGTGTTTTTGCGTGTCGGTATTTTCAGGTAGACCCAAATATATATATATATGTATATATATATATATATATATATATATATATATATATATATATATATATATATACACACATACATACATACATACACAGTGTGGCCTCCTTTTGGGCATTGTTAATATTGTGTGCGTGTTTTTTAAGTTGCTTTCTTGTTAAAGGTGATAGAATTGGTTTCTTATTATGTCGGCAGATAAAGACAGACATCCTAAGTCTGGTTTCAAAAAATGTCCCGACTGTGGACAAAAAATGTCTGTCACTGACAGACATGTTCAATGTGTTTATTGTCTGGGTGAGGTGCACCTTCAGGAGTCCTGCAGTATCTGCCACTCCTTTTCCACTAGAGTGCTTGCTGAGAGAAAGAAAAGGTTCATGGATTGGGGTCTTCTTAAGCACGTCTTTGTGGAAGCTTTGACTGACCAGGATGAAGCCAGCAAGTCATGGAAGTCCTCCAAACCCTCTTTAGACTCCAAGTCAGAGAAGTCTAAGAAAGTGGAACTTGCTGTGACTTCGGCTCCACAGCCTTCGGAGCCGACAGTCTTTTCCTTTTGGACCCAGGACACTTCCTTGGAACCGGTCTCCGAATCTCCTTCTTCTCCATTACTCCAGTCGGCACCAGTGGTGCATTCCTCCAGGTCCTCTGTTAGTCTTTCAGATTCGGACGTGGACCGGCTGGTACAGAAGCTCGTAAAGGCACCAGGCCTAGCTACATTGCTGTCTGCTCCGACCTAGGTGTCGGAACTGAAGACTACTACCCAGAAATTGACTGCTCCTCCTCTGAGCCGTAGCGGGTTTTCGGAGCCAGACGAGACCAACCTGATGGTTGTAGAACCCTTGGATCCGACACCTGTCCCAGTGTCATTGGCTCCATCTACTCGGACGTCCTTGGTGCCGACTGGGGACTCTAGGAGCCGACACTCTCCGGTCGGGTCCAGGGAGGATAGTCGCACTGACTGGTGCCAACTCTTCCTCTCGGGGCCTCGGCGCGGGTGAGCTCAGCTCCTACCTCGGGCTCGGAGCCCACGGCATCGATGCCGGAGGGATCGTGGTTCCTTCGGGTGCGTCAACTCCTTCTCATCAGAGCCATGATGCCTTCAAAGCCATGAGGCGAGTACCGTCTCCTAAGACTTCCTCATCACCAGGTCTGACATCTTCTTCCCCTAAAGTGCCTGTGTCTGCTTCCGTCAGCCACCCCAAGCGTGAAGACCCAAAGCCTCAGGTAGCCCCACTGGGCACCCCTGCTCTTCTGAGACTTCCCCAGTGGTTCCCACTGAGGAAGTTACCAGAAAGAGAGTGTGCAAGAGGAGGCACTTGGACTCCCCACAGGAGTCATTGACATCGGACACTGACTTGGATGAGTCAGAAGGGTCCCCTCGATCCCCGTCTGAGGACATCTCCTTTGTGGAGATACTTAGGCATAGGGGTGATTGGCAGTCCAAAATCCCTACTGAGGATGAGTCTGTTCTTCTGAAGGCTTTTGGGTCTCAACCTTCCACCTCCTGGGTGTCTCCACCCTATGATGAGCTTATGCAACTGGTCTCTCATAGGGCATGGGAGTCTCTGTAGTCCATGGAACCTGTCCCTCAGAGGCCGAATAAGTTATCTCTGCCTCAGTGGATAAAACCTTCTTGTCTAAGGGCGTCCCTGTTGATGCCATGGTGGTGGAGGCAGCCACCAAGAAGGAATTGTCTGAAACTTCTGCATCTATCCATCTTCCTAACAGAGATTCTAGGATCATGGATAGAGATGGGAAACGCATGTTCAGTTCAGTGACTTTCATCCTTCGATCACTGAACTATCTGACCCATTTCACCAGACTGCAAAGAGACCTCCTTACGGAGTTGGGAGATGCTCTTCAGGGTACTGTAGCTGCAGGTGTCACTGACAAGTTTTCTGCCCAGCTTGCTACCCTTAATTCCATTGCAAACTCGTCCATGCGTCTCATATCATATGCAGCAGATGGGTCGAGTAGGGCTGCAGGAGCAGGGGTTGCTCTTTGTAGGCATGCCTGGATGCGTCTCTGTTCTTTCACGGAGCCCTTCAAGTCTTCATTCGTAAATACCCCGTTTGATGGCTCATCCTTGCTTGGGCCTAAGGTAAAGGAAACATCGACCAGGTGTAAACAGGAGGGAAAGACTCTGTCTGCCGTCGGAGTCCGCTTTTCTACCCCTACTCAACTTTACCCCAAAGGCCAAAGAGGAGGAAAGATGTGGTTCCGTAAAGCCCAAGGAGCCTTTCAGGACACACGTGGAGAACCTTCCTCCAGGGGCAGAGAAGGTAATAATGGAAGATGCTGCCCTCGAGGCAGAGGGGGTCCGCAACACCAGGGTGACAGAGATCATTTCTCTAGCCAACCCTATCAGCACTCCTGAGAGGAGGCCCGACTGTCTTGCTCTGGAGGCGGTTAGGGGTCACTTATATTTGTACACAGAAGCCTGGTTAGCTATCACAAATGACAGATGGGTACAAAGCATAATTTCCAGTGGATAGTTCATACTGTTCTCCGCTCCACCCATTCCCGTCACGAGAATCCCGGACGTTCCACCCAGTTACAGGGAACAAGCAACCATAGAGCTGCAAGTTGCTAGAAAAAAGTCATCCAACCAGTCCCAGCAGACCAAACAGGATTCGGAACTTACTCAAGATTCTTTTTGGTTCCAAAGAAAACAGGGGACTGGAGACCCATTTTGGACCTTAGCAGACTGAACCAGTTTGTAAAAAAAGAAAAGTTTCGGGTGGTCACGCTTCAGTCCATACTCCCCTTTTTAGGGAAGGACAATTGGATGTGCTTGATCGATCTCAAGGATGCATACTACCACATAAAAATGGCCAGACCATCTAGAGATCATCTGCATTTCCGGTTGGGAGCCAGTCACTACCAGTTTCGAGCCCTGCCCTTTGGTCTTACTACAGCTCCCAGAGTGTTTACCAAATGTATGGCAGTGGTCACAGCTCACTTGAGGCGTCTGGGATTCCAGTTGTTTCTATACCTAGACGATTGGCTCCTTATCTCCACCACCAGGCATCAGCTGATTCAGGCAACAGAATCCACTCTAACACTCTGCAACCACTTAGGCATTAGGTCAACTTCGAAAAGTCTGCCTTGTTGCCATTGCAGTGTATCGTCTTTATAGGGGCAGAGTTAGACACTTCAACCAACACTCTGTCTTCCAGTTGAAAGGGTATTAATTCTTCACCAACACATCACTGGTTTCAAAGAACAGAGCTGCAGCCAAAGAGGTCTTGAAAGTACTAGGTTTGGTGGCGGCAGCAATTTTAACCATTCCATTGGCGAGGATGCATATGCGGATTCTTCAATGGCTCCTGTTCACTCAGTGGTCTTACCAGGAGTTACCAATGAGCCATATGATTCTGATTACAAACTCTTGCAAGAGGGATCTTCAGTGGGGGTTGATGTCTCTACATGTTACAATAGGACGCCCCTTTGTACTTCCTTCTCCAGTAGCCACTGTGACCACGGATGCTTCCCTGATTTGGGGGGGGGGGCATTTTTAGGGAAAGACTGCCTAAGGCACATGGACGGATCAAGAGTCACATTTACATATCAGTGTCCTAGAGATGAGAGCGGTACTTCTGGCGTTACAGTGCTTTCAGGACTCTCTCCCTCTAGGGACAATTGCCATACAGACAGACAACATTTCAGTGGTCTGGTATTTGAACAAACAGGGCGGGACCAAGTCTTACCCCCTTTGCCGAGAAGCCCTCAGAGTTTGGCAGTGGGCTGTGTCATCCCAGTGCTTTCTGTTGGCAACACACATCCTGGGGAGATCCAGCGTGATAGCGGACAAGCTGAGCAGGGCAATATTGTTGCCACACGAGTGGTCCCTCAAATAGGAGATTGCGGACAGGATTTTCCGCAAATGGGGCCAGCCTTGCTGCAGTCTTTTTTTGCAAGCCGCATCAACACCAAATGCAGAAGCTACTTTGCCCTGACCCCCCCCTCCGGGAGAACCCCCGAGAGATGCACTCGTACACGATTGGCCCCCGGGTCTCTTCTATGCATTTCCGCCAGCTCCTCTGATACCCAGATTTTTACAGAAAGCGAAGTCACTGGGAAGGACTGTCATTCTTATAGCCCCTCATTGGACACAGCAGATTTGGTTTCCGTTTCTTTACCGTCATCTCTTGGAGGATCCATGGACCCTGGACCCAGTTCCAGACCTTCTGACACACTCATCAGGGACCTCCATCCTTTCTTGCAGTCACTGAAGCTAACTGCTTGGCTGCTCCAGTTCCCCGTATAGCCAGGCTTCATAATCTTTCAGATGACACAAGTCAAATTTTGTTGGCTTCCCACAAACCTTCCACCAGAAAATTGTATCTGAGTAAGTGGAAAAGATTTTCCGTTTGGGCTTTTAACAAAAACCTTGATCCTTACCAAACTCCATTGTCATCCATTCTAGAATTCCTGACCGAGATTTTTCACGAAGGAGCTGCAGCTGCTAACGTTAGGGTCCAGTTAGTAGCTATATCCAATTTCCATTTAGGTATTGATGGACTGAATATTATGCAACACCAGTTATTAAAGGCCTTCCTCAAAGGTACTTTTCACATGAGACCTCCAGTGAAGACTCCTTATTCCCCCTGGAGCTTGAATTTCATGTTTTCCCATATTATTCTCTCTCCCTTTGAACCAGCATCTTCTTGTGAGCTCAAGCTTCTGTCATGGATCTGTCATGGAAAACTATCTTTCGAGTGGCCATTACTTCTGCCTGCAGAGTGTCAGAGCTTCAGGCATTATCTATCAAGCCTCCATATACATATTTTTCATCCTGACAGAGTATCCCTTAGGACTAACCCTTCTTTTTTGCCTAAAGTATCTTCTGAGACAATCATAAATCAAGTTATTGAGTTGCCTATTTTTTCCTCAAAGATACCAACAATTTAGAATACATGCTGTGCAGACTTGATGTTCACAGACAGCTTAGATATTATCTGGACAGAACAAAAGACTTCAGAAAGTCAGACCAACTTTTTGTTTCATTCTCTGAACCCAGAAAATGTAGACTAGTGGCTAAAACAACCATTTCTAAGTGGCTTTCAGATTGTATCACCTTCATTTACTCATCTGCTAATAGGTCTTTGTTGCATAAAGTGAAGGCGCATTCAACCAGAGCAGTCTCTACTTCTTCGGCCTTTCAAGCCAAGTTACCTCTTGACAATATCTGTGCTACAGCCACTTGGTCTAAGCCTCACACATTTATTACTCATTACAAAGTGGACAAGGCCTCCAGGGACAGGGCTTCCTTTGGTTCTACGGTCCTGAAAAATGTACTCCCATGAGCCACCCAGGATTTAGGGTGCTAGGGACACTACCCATCAGTGAAGAATGAATGGCGAGATTGAACAACTTCACATAAAGAAGTTATGTACTCACCATAACATTCCATGTGAGTTGTTCCATCTCGCCTTCATTCTCACGTCCCTCCCTCCTTCCCCCACCTGGCTGACGGTTGACCTGGAGACTGACTTCATCCTGGTTATTCAATGTTTCTTCCTGTCTGGGGAGATTAGCCCACTTACTAGGGTATGGTACATGCAGCAAACAAGATCTGAGGTAATTCCAGCGATGCATCATGGATATATGGCTTGGTCTCAAGCTACTGGTAATCTTTTAGCTTTGCTAAACGGCCGTGTCTATGCTGAGGAGCTGCTCCGAACCCATCAGTGAAGAATGAAGGCGAGCTGGAACAACTCATATGGAACGTTATGGTGAGTACATAACTTCTTTTTACTTCAAGTTAAGTTTCACCACTGTTGATGTGCAGTGATCATGGGGTTATTAAGGTTAATTTGTTGCTAGATAATTTTGCAAAACTGAAGTCTAAACCAATGCACAGAAGATAAATTACAGATTATAAAGACGTAAAACAGTCACTATGTAAAACTAACTTGACTGTTGTGTTCAGTGGAAAAACTGCAGATGGAATGTGGAAAGTTTTGAAAATGAAAATGAGTGCAAAAAAAAAAAGTTTAACATGAGGATCTAGGCATACAAAGTCAGGGGATATATTTCCAAGAGAACAAGATACCTGATTAAGGTAAGAGACAAAAAATATAAGAAAAAGAAGAGAGGTCAAACTACAATTTTGTAAATTGAAATAAGCTGGGCAAACAAATTAAGCATAGTGTGAGACAAGATCAAGAAACATTTGAAGAAAATGTGTATAAAGATATCAAGCATAATAAACCTTTTTATAGATACATAAAATGTGGACAGAGTGAAGACATACAAATTGATAAACTGTGTAAATTTTAAAATTTATTCTCGGACACAACAGATTATAGATATATTTACAAAATCTTATGCAAAACAGTACAAAGGTCATCCTAGTGACGTCTAGGTAGTCTCAGATACTGGAATCGAATTAGATTATATTGAAAAATAACTGCGCAAACTAGATCCAAACAAAGCACAGGGAGGATGTGAAATTAGTAATAACAACCTGAGAACACTTCAGCATGACCTTACAGTACCATTATATCTGTTATTAACTAGGTCATATAAATATAGGGGGATTTCTCCAGATTGGAGACATGCGCTTATTAAACCTGTCTTTAAGGGAAAAGGGAGTAGGACAAACCCAGAGTCATATAGACCTTTAAGTCTACTTTCATGTTGTGGAAAAATAATGGAGAAGGTAATATTGGATAAGTTATTGCCAGAACTGGAAAGGTTGGGTCTTGAAACCGTACATCAGCATGCATAGGTTGAAAATAGATCTATTACCACCTGTAACATGGTGTTCTGTAATAATAGCTATGAATGAAGAATTGTGCTGTGATTTCAGCATTTGACAGAGTCTTATACAAAACACTGATAAATTAGAACTAGGTATTGGTGTAAGATAAGATGGATACCCGCATGGCTTACAAGTAGGACATGCCAAGTAAATACAGTGGATAGAAAAAGTGTACAAATCCCTGTTAAAATGCCAGGTTTTGTGGTATAAAAAAATGAGACCACAATAAATAATTTCAAAACGTTTCCCATCTTTATTTAATGTGACCTATAAACCTGTACAATTCAGTTGAAAATCAAATCTGTTAGGGGAGAAATACAAAAAAAATAAAAACAAGTAAGCTAGTTGCGTAAGTGTGCACACCCTTATACTAATATTTGTTGAAGCACCTTTTGACTTAATTACAGCATTCAGTCTTCTTGGGTAGGAGTCTATTAGCATGACACATTTTCATTTGGCAATATTTGCCCACTCTTCCTTTCAAAAATGCTCCAAATCTGTCAGATTGCGAGGGCATCTCTTGTGCACAGCCCTCTTCAGGCCACCCCACAGATTTTCTATTGGATTTAGGTCTAGGCTCTGGCTGGGCCATTCCAAAACTTTAATTTTCTTCTGGTGAAGCCATTATTTTGTTAATTTGGATGTATGTTTGGGGTCATTGTTGTGTTGAAAGGTGACATTCCTCTTCATCTTTCTTTCAGATGCCTGAAGGTTTTGGGCCAAAAGTGACTGGTATTTGGAACTGTTCTTAAATCCCTCCACCTTTACTAAAGCTCCATGTCCAGCTGAAGAAAAGCAACCCCAAAGCATGATACTGCTGCCACCATGCTTCACATGGGAATGGTGTTCTTTTGGTGATACAAAGTGTTGTTTTTGCGCCAAACATGCCTTTTGAATTTGTGGCCAAAAAGTTCAACCTTGGTCTCATCAGACCATAACACATTTTCCCCCCATGCTTTTGGGTGACTTGATGTATTGTTTTGCAAATTTAGCCAGGCCTGGATGTTTTTCTGTGTAAGAAAAGGCTTCCGTCTTGCAACCCTACCCCATAGCCCAGACATATGGAGAATACAGGAGATTGTTGTCACATGTAGTACACAGCCAGTACTTGCCAGAAATTCCTGCAGCTCTGTCAGTGTTGCTGTAGTTCTCTTGGCAGCCTCCCTGACCAGTTTTCATCTTGTCTTTTCATTAGTTTTGGAGGGACGTCTAGTTCTTTGCAACATTACTGTAGGCCCATATTTTCTCCACATTTTGATAACTGTCTTCACTGTGTTCAGTGGTATATCCAATGCTGTGGAAATTTTTTGTACCCTTCTCCTGACTGATACCTTTCAACAATGAGATCCCTTTGATGCTTTGTAAGCTCTCTGCGAACCATGGCTTTTGCTGTACCAGGCAACTGAGTAAATGTCAAGAAAATACTACTAGGACAGCTGAACTTTATTTGGGGTTAATTAGGCTCTTTAATTGATGGCAGGCGTGTCCCCAAGAAGACTGAATGCTGTAATTAATTCAAAAGGTGCTTCAACAAAGTATTAGTTTAAGGGTGTGCACACTTATGCAACCAACTTATCGTACGTTTTTTATTTTGTATATGTTTTCTCCTAACAGATTTGTTTGGTTTTCAATTGAATTGTACAGGTTATAGATCACATTAGAGGTGGGAAAAGTTTTGAAATGATTTATTGTGGTCTCATTTTTTTATATCACAAAAACCTGGCATTTTAAAAGGAGAGTGTACACCTTTTATATCCACTGTAGCAATTAGACAGGTGAAATTATTGGTTACAGTCAGGGTGTCGCACAGGACTCTGGCTTAGGCCCTTACTTGTTTCTTTTCAGACCTAACCTTTTCATCTGTGGTGTTGTACAGTCTATATGCAGATGATCTGAAATGAGGTAAACTGATTACATGTGTTACAGATAAGGCATGCCTGTAAAAGAATTTGACTAAATTGACCATTTGGGCACAGGAGAATAATATGCTGATAAATGCATCAAAAATTAAGCATATGTGATTTCGGAGACATAAATTGAAAGGTGAATATTTAATGCAGTACACAGTGATTGAAAGTATAGAATCTGAAGTTGTTGACTTCATTCAGTTTTCAACCTGTGGATTTGGATCCGAGAATCGGATCTGACTTGGCCATATACCAAAGCTGTAGGATCCTGAACTCTGAGCTCCTTCCCTACCCATAGTGCTCTGCTCTCTCCTCATCCCCTCAGATCTCGTTTGCCGTGCTTCCTCTAGCACTGGGATTACAACTCTGAGCTCCTCGGGGAATTGAAAATTATTTTGCCTGATAATTTTATGTTTTTATCTTAGACCTTTCATTTCTGTTTAGCTTAAATATTTATCTTTGTTCTAAATTTTAAGACCTTTATAAGCTTATAGTTCCCTACCTTTCTCCTTCCCTTCTCTGTAGACCTAGCGTCTCTTTTCTATTCCTACCTTGCTTTTTTCTCTGCAGTGTGTTGTAGAAACCTTTTTTTTTTTTTTTTTTTAAATGGCAGAATCGAAACCAGACGGTTTCAAGAAATGTGTTACTTTTGGGCACAAACTCCCTGTTTCAAATGCCTACAGTGAGTATGTGTGGTATGTTTAGGGCCTTCGCATCTGGACTCCTACTGCTGGCTTCAACCAGTGGGCATTAACAGACCGGAGGAACAAACTGATCTTAAAAGGACTGTTACCATCTATTGCCTCTTCCACCGCTTCGCCTTCTACTTCAAGGGCTCACCCCCCTCCAAAAAGCTTAAAGAGCACAAGAGGTCACCAGAAAGGTCTTTTAGAATAGATTAATCACTTCCGGGATTATCAAAAGTTTTGGATCTGATTGCCTTGGCTCAGATTGTGATAGAGGCTTCCTCTCAGCACTAATCTCAATGTTTTTCACCAGAGACTGTTGCCTCAAGGCCAAAGTCTCCAGTCCTATAATTTTCCAGGCCACACTCTACACCTGCATCTGTTGCATCATCCGCAAGTTTTCCTGTAATCTCTCTGAAGCAGAGGTAGATAGTATGTTGAAGTTTTTCCAGGCACAAATCCAGCTGGGGTTTTGCCTGCTACGCCCCCCTCAGTATCTGTGAGCCATCAACTTGCCTTTTCCTCCTCCTCCGATTCGACCCTTGGGTTCAGACTTATCAGGTCCGAAGATGTCTAGAGTCGAGATCTTGAAGCCTACAGGTACTAGGACATTATCTCTGGCAGTTTCCCCTGACTGCCCTGGCTCTCATAGATTTTGAGCAGAGTTTCTGAGCCAGGCTTTGGTGTAGAGTCTGAGGGGTTGATGTCTGCTGTGAAGTTATCAGAGCTTTCTCTTCCTTTTGGGGCTTTGGTGCTTGTCAGCTCTGCTCCAACTCCATACTGTGATCTGGGGGGGGGGGGCAAATTCATCAGGCTTCTCCCTCAACAGTTTCTGCTCCGGGGACGTTGCCCTCTGTTTCTTCACTTTCTGAACTCGAGGTGGTGGGGAAGGTTCTCTCTGCACCCAGAAAGCCTCTGCTCTCCCTGCTTCAGAGCCTGGTCTCTCCTCAGCAGATATTGTGTCCAAGACATCTGTTCTATCACCTCTGGGACAGCCTACCCAGAAAGACTTCTAGATTGTTTCCCTTTTGAACATCCCATGTCTTCCGACACCTCCCTGGAGCACCCCATCAGGGAGGTCCCTCATAAGCGTCAGTACAAAAGGAAGCACTTGGATTCCCCATTGGAATCCCTGATGGAGGACACCGATACCGATGAAGGGGAAGGGTTCACCAGGTCACCACCTGAAGATGTCCGTTGGAGACATTATGGAAATTCTTGGCCAAAAAGGTGGTTGGTCTGCCCAAAACCCTAACTCGGAGGAATCGGGTGTTTCTGGAAGCTTTTGGGTCAGGTCCATCTACTTGTTGGGTGAATCCTTCTGTGGATCCCCTTATTGACGTTATTTCCCATAGGGTGTGGAAGGAGCCGGTCACCATGGAGCCCATTTCTGAGCGTACCGACAAAATCCTGAACACCTCTCCAGACAGACTCCATTGGACTAAGGTTATCTCTGTCGATACCATGGTGGTTGCAACAGCTGGCCCAGCAAAGTTCCACTGTCCATCCCCCTAACATGGAGTCTAGGGTTTTGGACAGATTTGGAAAGCGAGTGTATGCTTCAGCATCTTTCGCATTGCAAGCGCTGAATTATTTGGCACATGTAACCAGACTGCAGAGACACTTACTCAAGGAACTTTCTAGTTCTTCTCCAGGGTCCAGCTCTGCTGAGGAACAAAAGACCTTTTCCTCCAGAATGGCCACTCTACAGTCCATGTCCAACACGTCCACATGGCTATTTTCTCATGCTGCAGAAGGTACCTCAAAGGCTGCTGGGTCAGGCATTGTTGTCAGATGCCATGCCTGGATACAGCTGTGTGATTTCTCAGAATCTTTCAAGGCATCCTTCACTAACACCCCTTTTGATGGATCATCTTTGTTTGATCTGACTGTCAGAGACTCTCTCTCCTAAAGTGAAAAGGATAAAAAGACCTTGTCTACCAGCAGAATCTGCTTTGCTACCCCACAAAGGCTCATTTTCAAGAACCAGCATGGAGGTAAAAAGCTGTGGTTTCGAAAATCTCAAGGTCCTTTTCAGAATTCACAAGGAGATGTTTCTTCTGGAGGCAGAGGTGGAAATGATGCCAATGGCTGACACCACCCTTGGGACAGAGTGTCTGTTATGAACCATAGGTGATCCTGAAGGATTGCCCAAATGCTCTTCTCTGGAGGCATTCGAGGGATGTTTATCTTTACACCCAACAGCCTGTGAAGCTATCATGAACAATTGTTGGGTGTTGAATATCATATCCAGAGGTTATTCCATTCCGTTTTTCCAAAATCCATCCCTAACCAGAAACCTCTCCGATGTTTCACCTAATCAGAGGGAGGCTGCAGCCTTAGAGATTTCAAAGCTGCTCACAAGAAGAGTCCTCCAAAGTGTCCCCCAAGACCAGCTAGGATCAGACATCTACTACAAATTCTCTTTAGTGTCCAAAAAGACAGGGGAACTTAGACCCATTTTGGATCTCACCAACCTAAACAAATCAGTAGCCAAATCAAAGTTCCAAGTGGTCATGATTCAGTCCATTTTGCCCTTCCTGCAGAAGAATGACTGGATGTTTTCTGTAAACCTCCAGGATGCATGCTATCACATAAAGATGAACCCGGCTCTCCTGGAGGTTTCTGTGCGTCCAGCTGGTAGCCAGTCATTACCAGTTCAGAATACATCCCTTTAGTCTCACCACAGCCCCCAGGATGTTTACCCAGTGCATGGCAGTAGTGGTAGCTCAGTTGAGACTGCAAGGATTCCATGTTCTTTCCTACCTGGATGATTGGCTCCTCACTGCTCCCACCAGATATGAACTCATCCAAGCCAGGGATTATCTCTTTAAGTAAGCTCAACCTTGGGCATCTCCATCAGCCTGAAGAAGTTGCAACTTCAACCAATCCAACTGATAGACTTCATTGGACCCTGTCTGGACACAACATGTTGCTTAGCTATCCATCCTCCAGACAGGATCTCCACCTTAAGACTCCATATCAGACAGGTCTTGGATATTCTTGCTAACCTGGCAGGTCTTGTCCTCAGGGGTCTGGGTTCCATGACTGCCACCATCACTCATGTTCCAGTAGCACAGCTTCATATGAGAGTACTTCAGTGGACTCTGGTGGTCCAGTCATCTTTACTGTTGTACCCACTATGTCACCCAATCAAGTTATTTTGAGTATGCGGGGAATCCCTTCTCTGGTGCCTACCGTCAGATGTTCTCCAACAAGGCCAACCCTTTATCCTTCGTCCTTCACTCCCCAGGGGCCACAGTGACCACAGATGCTTCCCAGTTTGGGGGGGGGGGCGCATCTGGGTCAAACAGTCCAAGGCACGTGGTTCCATCTCAAGACCAGTTTGCATACAAATATCCTGAAGATGAGAGCAGTGCCTCTGGCATTGCAATCTTTTCATTCCTATCTTCCTGCCACGACCGTTGCAATTCAAACAGAAAACATGCCAGTTTGGTATGTCAACAAACAGGAAGGAACCAAGTCTTAGCCATTGTGTAGACTAGCCATTAGGTCGTGGCAGTGGGTGATCTCTTCCAACCACTTTCTAGTGGCAATGCACATTCTAGGAAAGTCAAACATCATGGCCAACAAGCTCAGCATAACCATTCTGATGCCTCATGAGTGGTCTCTCAGTACTTCAATGGTGAAAATGATATTTCAGAAATGTGGTCAACCTTGCTGCGATCTGTTCTCCTCTCCTTACAACACAAAATGCAGTGAGTTCTTCACCCTGATCCCTCCTCAGGGACAGTCACCAAGAGATGCTGTAGTCCATGCTTGGCCCCCCGGTCTGCTTTACATTTATCCCCCTCTTCCTGTCATCCCTTGGTTTCTGCAGAAAGCTCAGAGGTTGAAGTGCAAAGTAATCCTCATTGCTCCTTTTGGCTTCGGCAAGTTTGGTTTTCCTCCCTTTGGTCTCATTTGGTTTGTCCACTATGGACTGTGGATACCTTTCCAGATCTGTCCAATCCATCAGGACAGACCCACCCAGATCTTGCGAGCCTGAAACTGACCTCTTGGTTGCTCCAATTTCAGTGATGGCTATAACTCCTAGGCTTTCATCCCCAGTGAAAAAGATATTTATTGCAGTACATAAACCTTCTACCAGGAAGGTATATAAATGCAGATGTTAAAGGTTTTCAATTTGGGCCCATCAACACCATTTAGACCCCTTTACAGCACCTGTTCCTGCCATCCTAGACAACTTAGCCTCAATTTTACATAACAGAGCTAGTTTCGTTACTGTGGAGGTTCAATTGGCAAGCATTTCCAACTTTCACATTAGGGAAAAATCATGTTTGGCCTCTTCTAAGTTGTGCAAGACTTGTCTGAAGGGTACTTTTCTGCTTTGCCCGCCAATCAAGAATCCCACTCCCCCTTGGGATCTCACCGTGTTTTTTCAGGCTTTTTTTAAACCTTCCTTTGAGCCTTCGCAAAAGTTGAATTTGAAGTACTTATCTTGGAAAACCGCCTTCTTAGTGGCCATCACCTCAGTTAAGAGTGTGTCTGAAATTCAAGCCTTATCCAAGCCACCGTATTTGATCCTTCACAAAGACAGAGTTACTCTGCGTACTAATCCTTCTTTCTTGCCCAAGGTTGCTTCTTAAGCTAACATCAATCAGGTCATCAGTCTTCCAGTCCCCCCCCCGACTTTCAAAACAAGGGAGAGTATATAAACTTCATATGCTGGGTGTACATAGTTGTTTTTTTTATTTAGACAGAAAAAACATTTCAGAAAGTCTGATCAGCTGTTCATATCCTTTTTCAAAGAGTAATTTGGGTAAACCAGTCTCCAAGGTAACTCTGGCCAGCTGCATTTCTCTTGTGTATTTTTCCAAAGGACTTTCCTTACCTTTTCAGATTAAGGCCCATTCTATTGGGTCTGTGTCCACGCCCTTAGCCTTTTGGTCTAAAGTTTCCATTAATCTCATCTATGCAGCTGCCACTTGAGCAAACTCTCATGTCTCATTACAAATTGGACATTATTAACAGAAACGAGACATCCTTTAGTTCCTCAGTGCTCCATGCTCCAGAATATCCTTCCATGAGGGCCTTCCAAGATTACTGTTACTTAGAGATTCTATCCCACAGGTTGAAGATTGAATGAAGTCAACAACTTAAGATGAAGTTATGCACTCACCATAATGTTCCATCTGAGTTGCTGAGTTCATTCATCTTCAACCTTCCATCCCTCCATTCCCCTTCCAAATGAATTAGGACCTGTCAGATATGCTGACAGTGCTCATTGCTTATCTGTTTAAGCTCCTGAAGTGCTTTTCTAGTTTTCTGTATATGTATATTGAAAATAGTTATGTTGGAGACATTGCATGTGTTACAGCAGTAGACTCGATCTGAGGGATGAGGGGAGAGCAGGGCATTATGTGGAGGGGAGGAGCTCAGAGTTTGGATCGTAGAGCTTTACTATATGGCTGAGTTGGCTCCGCTCCTTGAATCTTGATCCACCGGTTGAAGATGAATGAAGTCAACAACTCAGAACATTATGGTGAGTGCATAACTTTTTCATTTAAGGACCTGGGTGTATGGATAGAAGATTTATATAGTCTAGGACATAAGAAATGAAGTCATAGTTTGTTAGTTACGTTAGATCTAAATTTAAGTATGAAATAACAATATGGAAACCTTATAAGAAAATCAGCATGAGTAAACTAGGAGTACATTGGAAATATATGAAGGGCATCCATGGATGTGAAAATTTAAGTTATGAAAGACTAAAATATCTGAACTTGTACAATGTCTTTCGTAGATATCCAAGAGGAGATCTTATTGGGTATGTAGGGCATTTAGAGACCACTACCTCTGAGAATGCTTGGGGTTATCAAAAAGTTGTATAGAATCATCAGACAACCTATGTAGAAGATTCTGTAGGAATGAGAAGTGTATTGGTTCTCCGAGAGCAGCTGATGCATGGAACAGACTACCAAATTACATTAGAGCAAGTACTAGTTTAGAGATTTTTAAAGAACAGCCAGGACACTTGTTGTGGGGAAAAGTGTTTTGGTATATCTGAAGGCTAAAAGGTCATTAATGCCCATGCTTGAAATATTTATACACATGTATTTGGTTAATCACTCAAGACTCCAGGGTTATTTCCATAATTTTTTGGGTGTATTACACGGTCTGGAAATCTCTCTTCCCCCTTTTTGGCCTTTCCTCAGCCTCCTCAGGAAACTGTTTTTTTTTTCAGAGGTACTTCAGGGTCTGTTGGCTCAGGGAATAATTCAAGAAGTTCTAATTTCTCAGAGGGGGAAAGAGTTTTACTCCAGAATGATGTTCATCGTGTTTCACTGTTGCAGTCATTACTCTTGGGTTATCCTGCTGGCAGGCTACCCGCAGTCAGCGTGAATTCCAAAGTCTTGGTCCGGTGTCGGTTGCTGTCGCCTCTTCACTGACGTTAGTGCACCAGGGGTATAAAAGATGCAGCCGACGCCATTTTCTTCAGTCTTTCTTGCCGCGCGATGCCCAAAGCAGAAGCAGTTTGCAAGTGCTGGTTGGCCGACTCCTGAGATTTTCTTGTTCGAATTTCAGATCCGAAGTCTTCATTTAAAGCTAAGTACCCCCGTTGGGGAAACTTTTTTCTTGCTCCAGACCGATGTCAGAAAAAGTTAATAATTGTATTTCTTGTGGGAAGCAAATAGCTCATAAGGACTTCCATTCTTATTGTATTCCTTGCCTAGGCCCTGATCACAACGTTGCTAATTGCAGGTTTTGTGCTAGATGTAACCAGCGCACTATTGAGCGTCGGTACGATTTTGCATTTCATTACTTTGGCCGAAGATTTAATTACATGATGTCGTCAGATAGCCATCCAACTACCGCAATTCACAAGAAATGCAAGGAAATGGACAGGCATCCGAGGTCCAAAACTGATGACAAGGCTTCTTCTAAGCTAGTCGCCGGTTCGCCGTGAGGCACTTTCGCAGCTCCTGACGCCTGCTACCTCAGAGCCGCAGGCCGCTTCTGACTCCCACGTGGAGCAGACTAGGCCATTGGAAACTCAAGGTATTGGACACTCGGAAGATATTCCCTCAGATGGGTCCAGAGCCGCTGAGCAGGCATCGGCTTCTGAGGGTGTTTTCAGGCCTACACAGTTATATGTAAAACTGACTACAGCTTCAAAGGCAAAGACTAAAGCACCACTAAAGACAAAGAAACAAGTGCAGCAAGCCCATGGACAGGCCTCCATGCCTAAAAAACAGATGCTCAAAATGGCCGAAGACCTAATTACTTTGATAAGGGGTTCCCATCCCCCTCCTGATAAGAGGCCTAGGCAAGAGACAGAATATGAATCTTCAGATCAGGTTTCCATTTCCTCTGACTCCTCTTCTGAACAGGAATACTCTCTTCCTCCCCATGAGGATTCTGATGCTGAAGAATCTATCCCTTCAGCCTCTCCTGAGGATTATTATTTTGGGGAAACCCTGCATACCATGAGGGAGCACTTCCACTGGGAGAGCCAAGACTACTCAGAATCTAAGAAAAGGCTCAGAGACTTTCTTTTACTACCTCAGCACAGGCCTCTTGCTATTCCCCCTGTTTTAGACGTTGTAGATGATGTATTTTCAGAGTCCAGCCTGTCTCCTGACTGTTTACCTCCTGCACCTGTTAAGCCAGACAGATATTACAGGGTTCCAGATTCACATAAATGTCTTTATAAAAACCCTGCTGCTGACCCAGAAACTATTTCTCAGGGTCCCAAAGGGGTCAAGGCTTCCACTGCAAAAAACCCTATCCCCTCTGATAGGGATTCAAGGGCACTGGACAAATGGGGGAAAAAGGTTTACACTTCTGCTACCTTGGCTGTGAGGGCTCTAAATTGTCAATTTCATATGCTTAAATATCAGCAATACTTAATGTCTCTGCTTAAACAGAAAATGTTGACAAATTCTGAATGTGCAGAAAACAAGGAAATGCAGGATTTATTGCATGCAACTGAACAAGTGGGAAAGCATACTTTGCAATGTTGTTTTGATTCTCTGGAGGCCTCTTGCAGGGCCGCTGTTACAGGTTCTGTCATTAGGAGGCATGCTTGGTTAAAGGAACAGAATCTGCCTGATCATGTTAAAGCAAAATTATTAGATGCCCCATTACAGCATGATACTTTGTTTGGTGTTAAAGCAGAAGAGGTGTTGAAGAAAATGGAGGACAAAGCGAAATCTATGCAGACAGTTAAGGATTTCTTACAGGTGCAGCCACCCAGATTTAGCAGGAACTGGCCTACAAAAAATTGGTCCTTTCCACTGTCAGATAGGCCACAAAGAGGCAGATACAGATGCCCCAGGGGCATATCCCAGCCCCATGGCTCATACAGGCCTAAACAATGGGGTGCTTCTACCTCCAAAAGCGGAGAAGACAAATCACAGCTATACAGGAAACAGTCCCAATGACTTTCCTGTGCCAGCACCAAGCACTTACCGTTTGGCAGCCCCCTTAGGGGGAAAACTAGCACTTTTTTCACAAAATTGGCACATGATCACCCAGGACAAATGGGTCTTGAATATAGTGTCTCAGGGCTACAGGTTCCACTTTCACACCCTGCCAAGGGCAAAAGGTATACCAGACCTGCCGCACAATCAATGGGCAGAGTCACAAGAGCAAGTTTCATCCCTCATGGACATGAGGGCCATTCAGCGAGTACCACAGCAAGAGCCGGGGACAAGGATTTTACTCAAGACTTTTCCTGGTACCCAGAAAGGACAAAGCCTGGAGACCACTACTGCATTTGTCTATTCTAAACACATTTCTGGACATTCCAAAATTCAAAATGTTGACTCTACAGCAGATTCTGCCCATGCTGGGCAAGAAGGCTTGGCTTGTAACTTTGGACCTAAAAGAGGCATACCTGCATGTCCCAATCAGACAATCTTGCAGAAGATACCTCAGATTCATAGCTGGCTCAATGCACTACCAATTCTCTGCACTGCCCTTTGGCTTATCTACTGTACCCAGGGTCTTCACAAAATGCCTGGCACCAGTAATTGCATTTTGCAGACAAAGAGGAATTCAAATATATCCTTACTTGGACAACTGCCTTATTCAAGCAGAGAACAAGGACATTCTACTAAAGCATCTGGCGTTTGTAAAAAGATTACTAATTTGCCTAGGGTACACAGTAAACAAAAAGAAATAAAAACTAGCACCCTCTCGAGATATTATTCCTGGGTGCAAGCTTAAATACAATTGCCCAGATGGCTTATCTCACGCCAGGCAAACAAAGGCAACTGACTTCTTACTTCAAAATGTTGGCAACAAAGACCCAGTTATCTGCAAGAAAAATTCTGCAGGCCTTGGGTTTCATGGCATCCTGCATTCTGCTAATTCCATATGCCAGACTGCATATGAGGAAACTACAATGGTATTTAAAAAGTATTTGGACTCAACATTGCCACAGCCTAGAAACATTAATTACCCTCATTCCCTGCCTGCAACAGGAGTTTCGATGGTGGGCACAGGCCTGTCACCACAACAAGGGGGCAGCCATTCACTTTACCCACAACCAGGCAGACACTAACAACAGATGCATCAGATTACGCTTGGGGGGCCCACATGGCAGGAAAATGTATTCAGGGCACATGGCCCGCAAGCCAAATGTATCTTCATATCAATCAAAAAGAGATGCTAGCTGTTCAGAATGCCCTGACAGCTTTCAAGGATCTACTTCATCCAGGACAACTACTGATAAAGACGGACAATACTACAGTCATGTGGTACATAAACAAGCAGGGAGGCACACATTCCTACCCCCTCTGCAAACAAGCCATGACTTTGTGGGACACAGCATTGACTTAAGTTCACCTGCAAGCACAATTCCTGCCAGGAAAGGTAAATACTCTGGCAGATGAACTAAGCAGAAACCTCATGGATCCCCACGAGTGGAAACTGGATCCACAAGTCTTCAGCATGATTACAAGGAAATGGGGACGCCCAGACATACATCTATTTGCCTCCCCTCACAACTGCCAACTACAGAGATTCTGCACAAGGACTTATCACAAGCAAGCATGGAAAGTGGATGCCTTATCCTTCAGCTGGAAAAACCTAACAGTATATGCCTTTCCTCCACTGCCTCTCCTCCCCAAGGTACTCCTAAACGTCCGACAAGAGAAGCCAAAAATGATACTGATTGCCCCAGACTGGCCACGCCAGCACTGGTACCCAATCCTAAAGAACTTGTCTCAAGGTCCAGCCTGGACATTGCCTCAAATTCCTCACTTACTGACCCAACAAAACAATCAGATCCTGCACAGCCAACTCAGGACCTTAAATCTGGCAGCATGGTGGATAATGTAGCCATTCAGAACACTCCTCTCTCTAAAGCTGTGATGGATGTTATTTTGGAGGCCAGGCGGCCCAGTACCAGAAAATCTTATGCAGAAAAATGGAAGAGATTCCGTGCTTGGAACCAGGCACAAGGAATTGACACGTTTGTACCAAATATTCCTCAGATTTTACAATACTTAACTGAGATGCTAGACAAAGGCCTATCCTTTTCATTAATTAAGATCCATGCCTTTGCCATTTCAGCCCATTACAATACGCATCCTCCTATCTTTTCTCATTCTTTTAATAAGGCAGTACCTCAGAGAGGCCAAAAACATAAGACCCCCAAGGAGAGCACCAATACCTGCATGGGACCTCAATTATGTCTTGGAAAAACTCACACTGCCTCCTTTTGAGCCAGCCTCAAAAGCTGATCTAAAATTCTTATTCTGGAAAACAGCTCTGCTCCTAGCAATAACCTCTGCAAGACAAGTCTCAGAGTTACAGGTACTCATGGCTGTGGAACCTTTTATCATTTTCCATCCAGACAGGGTTTCTCTGAGGACAAACCTGACATTTATGCCTAAGGTGGTGTCCAGTGTGGCCCTTAACCAAACCATTCACTTGCCTACCTTTTATCCAAACCCACAGAACCAAGGGTGAGAGACTTCTGCATTCTTTGGACATACACAGACAGCTATGCTTTTACGTGGACAGAACTAAAGCTTTCAGAAAGACAAAGCAGCTTTTAGTGGCATATGCTGCTGGATCACATGGAAAGGCTATCTCAAAACAGACTATTTCAAAATGGATAGGCCATTGCATTCGTTTCTGCTATTCACAACATGGCAAATCAGTGCCTAAGGGCATTAGGCCACATTCAACCAGAGCAGCAGCCACTTCAGCAGCCTTCCTCAGAGGAGTACTAACCAAAGACATCTTAGAGGCTGCAACTTGGAGTTCAGTGCGCACTTTTACAGAGCACTACCACTTGCCTCTCTACTCTAAATTCAGAGCAGGCTTTGCCAATGCAGTTCTACAGGGCCTCATAGCCTCTCCTAATCCTATTTAGGCCCAGCCACCCATCCTTAGCTTTGGGATTCAACCCAAGAGTAATGACTGCAACATTGAAACACGAACATAGTACAGTTGTGTACCTACCATAAATGTAGATGTTCGAGTGTATTCACTGTTGCAGTCCAGGTTACCCTCCCACCATCCCCCTTTCTTTTGCTGGGTCTTATCTGTACTTCTCTGTTCTATACAACCTATGTGGTGTATTTGCTTGTAGATGAAGGAAATGATTTCCTTAGTGCATGCATGTTTATTGGCATAATTTTTAGCCTACCCATTTGGGGGCACCTGGCATCTGGGGCAAGATAAACTGAAGAAAATGGCGTCAGCTGCATCTTTTATACCCCTGGCGCACTGACTTCAGGGAAGAGGCGACAGCAATGATGCCCGGACCAAGACTTTGGAATTCAGGCCGACTGTGGGTAGCCTGCCAGCAGGATAACCCAGGAGTAATGACTGCAACAGTGAATACACTCTAACATCTACATTTATGGTAGGTACACAACTGTACTTTCTTGGTCCCCATGGAAGAAGGCACCTGGAGACCCATTCTGGATCTCTGTCCACTAAACACATTTTTGAAGGTTCCTTCCTTTTGGATGCTATCCCTTCAAACCTTGTTTCCACTTCTACTTTGTTTTTTTCTTGTTTTCCTGGATCTCAAGGATGCTGATCTACATATTCCTATTCATCCCCTTTTCAGGAAATGTTTACATTTCTCTGATGCTTCGTGGCATTTCCATTTCTTTGCTTTGCCTTTTAGCCTCTCTACTGCCTCAAGGGTCTTCACCAAATGCCTTGCTCTTGTGATTGCTTTCTGCAGATTGAAGGGGATACAGATCTTTTCTTACCTGGACGGCCTGCTCATTCAGGCCTCTTCTCCAGGGGTCTCACTTTAGCATCTTCAGTTTGCTGTTTGTCTGTTTGGTTAAATATTCTCATCTTTTAGATTTTCTAGCCCCTCTTCTTCCATGTTTCAAGCTGGAATTTCAGTGGTGGATTCGGCAGTTGTCCCTCAACCCAGGTTGCCTTTTCAACCTCCACTCCCCTCTTAGGAACTATTCACAGATGCCTCAGACATGAGATGGGGGACATCCTCCAGTCCTCTGAAAGTACAAGGCCTTTAGTCTCTTCAACAAAAGAAAGACCACATCAGTATCACAAAGATAAGAGCTCTTCTTCAGGCTTTTCATTCTTTCCTCCTTCCAGGGCCCCTCAAAATTCTCAGACAGTACCACAGTGATGTGGTATATCAAGCAAAGGGGGCCAAGGTTTTATCTTCTGTGCAGACTAGCTCTTCAGGTTTGGGATCTAGCTGTCTAATATCAAGTAACACTTCAGTCAGTTTATATTTCCTCAGATCATAGCATAGTGACAGACTCTCTGAGCAGGTCCATAACACAATCCACCAAGTGGATGCTTCACAGGGATGTGTTTCTGGACATTTTCCAACAGTGGGCTACTCCTCAGATTTATTTGCCTCACCTCCGAACAACTTTCTGTCTCTTGTACCAGAGTCCCTTGCTCAATGGCTTGGAAGATGGACACCCTCTCTTTTTCTTGGAAGGGGATGATGTTCTTCATCTCACATTGCTGCAGTCCTTACATATGGGTAGTCCGCTGTCCTCGGTCGGCCCGAATACCAAAGTATTAGGCTGACGTCGGTCAAGGCACTTAAAACTGACATCAGGACGTCAGGGTACAAAAGCTCATGACCGACGTCATTTCCTCAGTCTTTTTTGCCGCATGGTCCGATGCAGAAGCAGCGTTGCAAGTGCCGTTCGGCGTTCTGAAATTTTTCGAATTCGGAGTTTCAGACCGAATCCAAGTTGGCTAAGTACCCGTTGGGAATATTTTGTTTTTTCTTGCCTCAGTGTTTTACCGGATGTCAGAAAAAGTGAATAACTGTATTTCTTGTGGGAAACAGATACCGCATAGGGATTATCATTCTTTGTGTATTCCTTGTTTGGGGCCTGAGCACGACATTGTTGGGTGTCGCTTTTGTGCTAGGTTCAATAAACGCACTATTAAGCGAAGGTTAGATTGTGCTAGGCTGGTCTTTGGGAAGCGGTGCAATTATAATATGCCGTCGGATTCTCCGGCCGCTTCTGCGAAGAAGCACAAAGACAAAGCAGTTAAACCCAGGCAAGATGAGTCGTCCGTTCCGGACGCGGGTTCTTTAGAGGCTTCAGTGGAACCGGTGGTTCTGACGGAGACTTCTCTGGAGTCTCAGGGGGAGACTTTGATTTTGCAGGAGGTGGTCTCTCAGGAGGCAGGTCAGGCTGAAGGGGCTTCTCAAGTTACTGTAATCCCCTCCCTTCCTAGGGTGGTTAGGCCTTCTCCTTCGGTTTCCAAGGCTTCTCCCAGAGGCAGGCCAGTTTTAGCTTCTGTTGGTGTCACTCCTAGTTCAGCAGGGTCTGTGCCTAAGAAGCACATGCTTAAAATGGCAGAAGATTTGATTACTATGATTAGAGGTTCTTTGCCCCCTCCTGATAAGAGGCCTAGGGTGGAACCAGAGTTGGGAAGTTTTGAGCAGGCTTCGGATGTTTCAGAGTCTTCAGCTGAAGACTTGCAGGAGTACTCTCCTTATTCTGATTCTGATGCAGATGATTCCACTCCTTCTGCTTCTCCTCCAGAGGATTTTTCTTTTCAGAGACACTTCATTCTATGAGGGAACATTTTAAGTGGGAAGGTCAGGACTTCTCTGATTCTAGGAAAAGGCTTAGGAGTTTTTGCTGTTACCCCAGCATAGGCCCTTGGCTATACCCCTGTTCTGGATGTTGTGGAAGATGTGTTTGCAGAGGCTTCACTTAATCCTGATTCTCTGCCTCCTGCTCCTGTTAAACCGGATAGGTATTACAGGGTGCCTGAGGCTCATAAATATCTTTATAAGAGTCCTAGGGCGGACCCAGAAACTATTAGTCAGGGACCTAAGGGTGTCAAGGCCTCTGTTGTAAAAATCCGGTTCCTCTAGATAAAGAAGCCAGAGCTTTGGATAGATGGGGAAAGAAGGTCTATACATCTTCTACCTTAGCTATGAGGGCTTTGAATTGCCAGTTTCATATGTTGAAATATCAAAACTTTCTTCTTTCTCAATTGAAGTCTAAGGTGGATGCTCTGGCGGAAGGCATTGAGTGTAAAGAATTACAAGATTTGGTGCATGTCTCTGAACAGGTGGGTAAGCATTCATTACAGTGTGGTTTTGATGCTGTGCAGGCCTCGTCTAGGGTGGCTGCCACTGGCTCAGTTCTTCGCAGGCATGCCTGGCTGAAGGATCAGAATTTATCTGACCATGTTAAGACAAGGATTTTGGATGCTCCTTTGCAGTCTGATGTGTTGTTTGGTTCACCTGTGGAGTCAGTCTTGAAGAAAATGGAAGACAAGGCTAAGTCTATGCAGGCTGTTAAAGATTTTTGCAAGTTCAGCCTCCAAGTTTAGTAGGAATTGGCCTGCTAAGGGGTGGACGATCCTTCTTATGATTCTCAGTCTAGGGGTAGATCTAGACGTGGTAGGGGCAGAGCTCAGAGTTCTTTCAGGCCTAGAACAGGGAGTTCACCTGCACAATCTTCGGTGAGGGCAGGGGCCAGTCCTTTCGTAAACAGGCCCAATGACCTACTTTTTCAGCTGCCAGATCCTTCTTGCCTGGCAGCACCTTTGGGAGGAAAGTTAGCACTCTTCAAGGAAAATTGGATGTTGATTACCCAAGACAAATGGGTATTGGATATCATACACCAAGGTTACAAGTTTTATTTCCATACCTTGCCTCCTTTCAAAGGCATGCCGGACGTTCCTCCTCAGCAAAGATTAGAGGCTCGCAAACAAATTTCTCTACTACTTCAAATAAGGGCCATACAACCGGTCCCTCTGCCAGAAGTGGGCCTAGGATTTTATTCTCGCCTGTTTCTAGTACCAAAGAAAGGAAACACGTGGAGACCAATTTTGGATTTATCTATCCTCAACACATATCTGGACATTCCCAAGTTCAAAATGTTGATGTTACAACAGCTTTTACCTCTGCTGGGCAAAGATCACTGGATGGTGACTCTGGATCTCAAGGAGGCTTACCTTCATGTTCCTATCAGGCCCAGTTGCAGGAAGTATCTGCGTTTTTGGGCTGGGACTTCACATTATCAGTTCTCTGCATTGCCCTTTGGCTTATCTACTGCGCCCAGAGTGTTCACGAAGGTTCTGGCTCCAGTGGTAGCTTTCTTCAGGCTAAGAGGAATACAGATCTATCCTTATTTGGACGATTGCCTGATTCTGGCCCAAGAAAAGGACGAACTTCTTCATCATTTACAGTATGTGATGGCAGTGTTAAGATGCCTGGGGTATTCTGTGAACGAAATAAAGTCCAGTCTAGTACCCTCTCAGGACATGTGCTTTCTGGGTGTGAGACTGAATACAGCATCCCAGATGGCCTTTTGACCCCGGACAAACAAAAGAATCTTTCTCTTTACTTCCACCAGTTGTCTCGTCAGTCCAGGCTGACTGCAAGGACAGTCCTGCAAGCCTTGGGGTTCATGGCATCTTGTATTCTGGTACTTCCCAATGCCAAACTGCATATGAGGAAGCTACAATGGTATCTCAAGAATGTATGGACACAGCACTGCCAAGATTTGGACACTGTCATTCAGATAATACCTTGCATTCAAAAGGAATTTTTGTGGTGGGCTCAGGAATGTCACCTAAACAAGGGACTCTCTGTGACCCGGCCAGAGGCGAGTCAGATTTTAACGACAGATGCCTCAGACAAAGCTTGGGGAGCTCATCTAAATGGAAAATGGATACAAGACACGTGGCCTGCCAGACTTCAACATCTACATATCAACTTGAAGGAGATGTTAGCAGTCCAATTTGCATTGATAGCTTTCAAGGATTTACTTCTTCCAGGGCAGGTGTTGATTCAAACAGACAACACAACTGTCATGTGGTACATCAACAAGCAAGGGGAACGATTCTTATCCTCTATGCAGACAAGCAATGATTTTGTGGGAGACTGCTCTCAGTTTACAGCTAAATCTTCAGGCAAGGTTTCTGCCAGGAGCACAGAACTCCTTAGCAGATGTGTTGAGCAGACAAATTATGGATCCCCACGAGTGGAAATTGGATCCTCATGTATTTCAGAGATTGACAGTGTTATGGGGAACTCCAGACATAGATCTGTTCGCTTCTCCACTAAATTACCAGTTGCCAAAGTTTTGCACAAAAAGGTTTCATCCCACAGCTTGGAAAGTGGATGCTCTCTCATTCAATTGGAGCAATCTTCACGTGTATGCCTTTCCACCTCTGCCTCTCCTCCCAAAGGTACTGCTGAAGGTCAGGCAGGACAAGCCAAACATGATTTTAATAGCTCCAGATTGGCCTCGACAGCACTGGTACCCATTACTGAGAAGTCTGGTACAGGAGCCTCCATGGCCTTTGCCTTCGATTCCTCACCTGCTGTCTCAGGAGAACAGTCATTTACTCAATGTCAAACTTCATTCTCTACATCTGACAGCCTGGCATATTCTGTTCTAAACCCTGGAGGGTCTCAGCTTCCACAACAAGTTTTGAATGTTATTTTGGAGGCCAGAAGGCCTAGTACAAGGAAAGTTTACGCAGATAAATGGAGGAGATTTTTATTTTGGAGTACAGCAAAGGACTTTGATGTTTCTAAACCTAATTTAAGTGTTGCGCTTCAATACCTTACTGAGTTATTGGACAAAGGTTTGTCCTTCTCCTCTATAAAGGTTCATGCTGCAGCAATTTCTGCTCACTATGACTGTGACCCACCATTATTTTCTCAGCCTTTGTTTAAGCAATTCCTTAGAGGGGCAAAGAATATAAGACCCCCACGTCGAGCTCCTACTCCTGCTTGGGATCTCAATTTTGTGTTGGAGAAACTCACTCTACAACCTTTTGAGCCTGCAGCATCGGCAGAGTTGAAATATTTATCATGGAAGACTGCTTTTTTGTTGGCCATTACCTCTGCGAGAAGGGTTTCTGAATTACAGGCCCTTATGGCAGTTGAGCCTTTCTTGATTTTCCACAAGGATAGGGTGTCTTTGCGTACTAACCCTTCTTTTATGCCTAAAGTGGTTTCTAGTGTGGCTTTAAACCAAACTATTCATTTGCCTACTTTTTATGCAAACCCCCAAAATAACGGGGAAAGGATTTTGCACAGTTTGGATATACACAGACAGTTGCGATATTATTTGAGCAGAACTAAAGGGTTCAGGCAGTCTCAGCAGTTGTTTGTTTCTTTTGCTTTGGGTTCTCAGGGCAAACCTGTTTCTAAACAAACTATTTCTAAGTGGATTGGGTTTTGTATTGCTTTCTGTTATTCCCATCATGGTAAGGAGATTCCAGCTGGGATTAGGCCTCATTCCACTAGGGCTACTGCCACTTCTACAGCTTTTTAAGGGGTGGCTACTAAAGATATTTTGGAAGCAGCTACTTGGAGTTCAGTGCATACTTTCTCTAAGCATTACCACCTTCCACTTTACTCTAAATCTAGGGCTGGATTTGCCACTGCAATTTTACAGGGCATGTTGGCAGCTCCTAATGCTGTATAGTTTTGCCATCCTCCCTTACCTCTGCTTTGGGATTCTACCCATATGTAAGGACTGCAGCAATGTGAGATGAAGAACATTGCTGCAGTCCAATTTACCCTCCCTCCTTCCCCTCTGTTGTTGAAGGTGGTGGTGTGGTTTGTGTTGTACATATTGTAAATATGGTTAGTGCACGGGTGGTTGGTTAGGTTTTGCTGGTTTTTGGCTTTGGCCTGTCTTGTTAGGGCCTTCTGACATCTGGGGCAAGAAAAGACTGAGGAAATGACGTCGGTCATGCGCTTTTGTACCCTGACGTCCTGATGTCAGTTTTAAGCGCCTTGACCGACGTCAGCCTAATACTTTGGTATTCGGGCCGACCGAGGACAGCGGACTACCCATATGTAAGGACTGCAGCAATGTGGATCTTCGAACATCTACATTTATGGTAGGTACAAAACTGTACTATGTTCCCATTTCTCTCATTCCAAAAGTCCTGTTCAAGATAAAACAGGATGCTCCCAAAATCTTGCTGGTGACTCCCTTTTGGCCCAGGCAGCATTTGTTCCCTTTTCTGCACTTAGCCAAGGGCAGTCATAAGAAGTTACCTCAAAGGGTGGATCTACTCACACAAAGCAAGGGATCTCTCATCCATCCCCACCTGTCCACTGTTCTGTTGACGTTATAGGTGATAGGGTTTTGATCCCTTTCAAACACATTTTTTTTGAGGACGTGATTTGGGTCTTGCAGGAGGCCAGGAAACCCAACACTAGAAAATATTATTTGTCCAGATGGAATATATTTTCTGTTTGGTATCTTTCTCATAACCTGAATCCACTTATTGTGGATGTTTCTTTTGATATTCTTCTATTCATCTGTTGCAGTATTCATAATATGAGGGAGTTCCCCACTGTAGACGACCTGATATTGGCCAGTATACAAAACACTTTACCACTATAGTGTGCATGGTATGTCGCACATAGGCTGTAATCTGATGTGGACCATAAAAGTGACATACACGCACCATCCTCAGAACCTGTTTGCCACCAGATCTGAATGCCAAATTCCAACGTATGGTTTGACTCAAAGTAGTTTGTGATTCTTCAAATTTCAGCTAAGTGCCCCATTGGGGAATTTTTTTTACTTTTGCTACTGTCTTTGGTTAGGGTGCATGTCATCCAAGAGAGGCAAGTGCTATTGTGGATGACAAATTCCACACAAGGATAGCCACCTCCAGTGCTTGTTTTGCCTAGGCTCAACCACAACCACAAAAACTGCTCTATTTGTCAGGCGTTGGTTCCAAAGAGGTTAAGCAGTAGATTGTCATCTTTAGCGGTCTACCTTGAGAATCAGTGCTTAAATCTGCTAGCAAAAAGCACTATGGAGGGATCCTCTGGGCCCGAAGCGGAGTCAATTTGGATGTTCATTTTGCTCTCCCTTATTTGTATGAATTGCTTAATGCTGGGTTGGCATATTCTTCTGTGAAGGCCCACCGGTCAGCTATTTCTGCGTGTCTGCCTTGACTCCACCTTTGGCTTCTAGAATTGAGGACAGTTTCTTAAAAGCGTCCTTCACATTAGGCCTCCCAGGAAGCTTGTTGTTCCTTCCTGGGGCCTTAATTTCATTTTAGAAAAATTGACTGACTCTGTCTCCTATTGAGCCTGCGCCTTTAGCATCCTTATTGCATTGGTCGTGGAAGACTGGTCTTTTGACTCTTATCTCTGCCAGACTTGTGTCTGAGCTGCAAACCCTTATGGCTGTTCTTCCTTTTTTGCTTTTTGATAAAGGCAGGGTGTCTCTTTGCATTAATTCTTCATTTATGCCCAGGTTGGTTAATGAGTTGTCTCTTAATCATTCTGTTCATTTGCCCACTTATTTCCCTTCTGCAAAATCTGCTGTGAGAAGGTTCTGCCCAGCTTGGATTTGCATCAACAACTCAGATTTTAGTTGGATAAAAATAAATTAATTCATAAATCTGAGCAGCTTTTTGTTTCATGTCATCCCTAGATCATTCTGTCTAGATGTTTCCAAGCAAACCATTTCTTCTTGGATATCTAAAGCCATTTCTTTTTGTTCTTTTCATGGGAAGACCCTTCCTTCTGTTAAGGCTCATTCTTCTAGGGCTGTAGCCTCCTCTGGTGCTTTTTTCAAGGGTTTGGATACTAATTGTATTTTTGAGGCAGCTACCTGTACTTCTATGAATACATTTACCAAGCACTATAAGTTAGATGCGATTTCTAGGCCCAGAGCTGGTTTTGCCAGGGCCAGTCTTTATGGCTTACTGGAAGGCTGTGCTGGTACTTTCCTCTTCCAGTCTTCCTCCTGAGCTTTTGTACTCCCCCATTGTAAAAAAACACTGTTAATAGTGGTATGGAAGGACATTGTACAGTTCCGTAAAATCTTACTATAAAAGTAGATGTCCTTCTCTTCACTGTTGCCCTATTCAGTCCCTCCCTCCTCCCCCTGATCCTTTTTCCTTCTGTCATTCCTACTGGGGCTTTTTCATTTCTGAGGATGGTACATCTAGATGTCACCTTTATGTCCTATGCCTTTGCCCAGGGAGCGTACAGCTGACATGTGGTGTACCCATTACAACCTAAAAGCTTTGGTATACTGGCAGGACATCGGGCTGCTCTAGGCAGGGGGATCCCTGATGTTCTTCGTGTTTCACTGTTGCAGTCATCACCTGTGGGTTATCCCTACTGTGGTAGCCCTCAGCTGGCCCAAATATCAGAGTCAATGTTGTTCTGCATTGGCTGCTGTCGCCTGTAGTCTGACATCAGGTAGTCAGTGCTATAAAGCAAGGCGTCCAACGCCATTACATCAGTCTTTCTTGCCGTGGAGCCCGTAGCAGAAGCAGTTCGCCATTGTGCCGGTCGGTCGCTACCAGAGTTTGAATTTCAGCTGAAAACATCTAAAGCTAAGGACCACATTGGGGATCCTTTTTTCTTGCACTAACCGATGGCCAAAAAAGTTAACAGCTGTCTCACCTATGGAAAGCAGGTATCACGCTGAGACTTCATTCATCACTTGCGTCACTTGTTTAGGCCCAGACCACAACTTCCCCAGTTGCTGGTTCTATGCCCTCTTTAACACGCGAACCATTCGCTGTAGAGCTCTTATTGTAGAAATGTCTTTTCGTCTTCTGTCTTTGCATTCCGAAATGGCGTCTGTCAGCCAACAATCTGTGGGCATTCCGAAAAAACACAGAGATAAAGATAGAGACAGACCACACAAGGCTAAGCCTTGGGATGACTCTACCGCTAAGCAGGTCGTCAGTTCTCTGGAATTCAGTGAGGTGCATTCACAGCCCCTGATGCCCAATTCAATATCTACGCATGCCTCTACTGAGACCTTTTCGGAGTCCAGTATGCCGCAAAAATCTTCTTCATCTTCTGAGCCTTTGGCGGTCTCTGCTGGGTCCTGAGCGACGACGCAGGCACCGGCTTCCGAGGAGGCCTCTTGCACTACTGAATCTAGACAAAAAAACGGCGTCTTCTCATCCGACTACAGTTTCTCTCAGACCGACAGAAGCCAGACCACTCCTAGAAAACCTGCCTCTAGCCACCATTTTGCTCCTGCTCCACCACCTCAAGCAAGAGAAGACATATCTACTGTTATGATGAGATTTGACACAACTGTACTGTATGAAAGTATTAAAATAGGGCATAATGTACAGCTAATCAGGTTGTTTACATAGAATATAAACTAAAAATGTGAACATCTTACTATCCTAACAGAGCAGCATCCTAAATACCTGATAGGTTCTGTCAGTAGGGCTGGTACAAGATTAGGACGACGACTATTAAAGTAGGTTACTTTTGACACAGATGATGTAGGAATACTAATTCTCCCCAGAAAATTGTAGTTAAGAAAGGCAGGTCATGTAGATGGAGGGGAGCATTTTTTTTAAAAAAAACAATACATGCAATAGAAAAAAGATCACTGCTGATATATGAATTGTGTAAAATGATTGGCTGTAATCTAGGCTGTCAGTGGCTCAATCATATTCCTGATTGTTGATCCTTCCGTCTTGAAAATTCTTGTTTCCCAGAGGCTTTGAATGGTGAGACTGTGCCCCCTCCCCTTGCAACATTATTAAACATCCACTGAGGTCGCACTACTTTTGAAACAGGGGCCAGCCATACTTGACAAAATGATGTACCCAATGAGTTTGCTCTTGATAATTAGGACTTTTCTGGAATAATTAAGTCTTGCATTTCTTTGTATCATGCATAACCTGATAAAAGTATTTTTGTTTTAGTTTCTTTCATAGTGTGGCACTTTACTTTCCATACTTCTGACAACCAACTAATCTTCCAGTTTTCTTTGTTTGCAGCCTCCCAAGGTTGTACTACTAACATCTGTCTGACCCATTCTTTCCAGGTACATGAGAGCTGGGCATTCCTTGGTTGGGTGAGACCCCTATATGTATATTAATTCTCACCCGAGAATCCTGATCAGCCCTTCTGATGCTCTTCATGAGGATCACTGCTTCAGTAGTGTAAGCTATATGGTTTATACCCTGTTAAGAATATAACATCCAGACATCTTCCAAAGCTTTCAGGGTACTTTCCAGGCACCCAAACCATTAGTCAGAATGGGTTGGCTAAAAATGTTCATTTCTGGACAGATGAGATCCCCTTTGATGGAAAATAAAAAGAAAAACTTGCACTTTCCAAAACTTCAAATTTTGTCAAACTTATTTTATTAATGCTAGGAGAAAATGTTTTAATGAATATCACATGACTTTTGATCATTTTAAAAATTGAGTGTTACTTTTTTGGACAAGAAAGCTTTAAGTTTTTATGTGACTGTATGTGACCCTCTTATACTAGCATGTCCTGTCATACTAAGGATGGTTGTACTATGTGTGAGGAATGAGCCAACAGCTTTGATTGGCTTGGACATATTGTATCCTTGGCAAGATGTGTCATATTGAAAAAGACTACTGCAGCAGTGAAATATTTGAACATGTGTTATGGTAAGTAAATTACAACATTTACAAAGTCTCTGATAAAGTACAGTTAACCGAAATGCGAGACAAGAAACTCGCTTAAACAGATTGCCCTTAGAGGAGTCATAATGAAGGAAAGAATCAAAAAAAGAAAAGAGGGTGAAATGCCACCTTTTGGGGCAGTTGTATTATTTCTATATGGTTCAGTCTTAGTCCTGAGAGAGCCCATGTGAACCAGTCTCTTAGAATGGGAAAGTGCAACAGAGCGGACTCTCAGACGGATGTGCCCATATCGACTATCCTCAAATAGCACTGTCTGCCTGTTTAGTTTTTTTTTAAGCAGTAATATAATTTTACATGGTATACGTCACAGTTTAAGGAAGTTGAGATTAATTTAACTCTTTGCTTACTGTTATGGTCATTGTGGAAGCATCTCAGAGAAATTGTACAAATATTTTGATTTGGATGGACTGATTTCTTCTCCTAGAACTTTGCTAGATTATAGTTAGTTAGTCCTTTAACCCAGTTGAGCCATATCTGTCAATCTTGGGAATGCATTTGTCAATTTTCTTAGTATAGGCAAAAGTTTTGTAGTCATGGTTTAAAATTGAAATGGGTCGATGAATCTGGGTCCAAAGGGTCTTAACCCTATTTGGTAATTTAGACACCACTTCTTTTTTCAAGGTGCTTGTGTCCCCCACCCTTCAAACTACTGATCTGAAGTAGTTACTTCATTTGATCTGCAACCTGTGGGAATTCAGATCCGACCTCGGATCCGACCGGCAGCTTTCCAAGCTTCAAGATCCGAGCTCCTAGCTCCTCCCCCTACCCATAATCCCTTGCTACCAACCACATTACCTCAGATCGTTTTTTGCCGCGGCTAAAGACAGTTGCTTCTCAGTGAAGAGCTCCTGGCCTGGTGAGATTGTTCCTTTTTCTAAAAGCTAGTTTCTAGTTTAAATTTGTGTGTGTGTTGTTTTTAGCGTTTATCTATCTTACCCACGTTAAAAAAAAAAAAAAACTTTTCTCCTTAGTTTAATTTTTGTCTCTCCCCTCCCCCCCTTAGTGTTTGGGTGTGTGTGTGAGAGAATTATGGCTGAATCTAAAGCCATATTTTCTAAGTGTACTGAGTGTGGCCATAAGCTTTCCCCAGCTGATGGCCACACTCAGTGTGTTTTGTGTCTGGGGGCAGCACATTTGTCAGAGGCCTGCCAGATTTGTGCGGCCTTTAATCCTCGGGCACTTAGGGACAGGAAGAACAAGCTGATCCTGGCGGGAAAACTCCCTCAGGAGTCAGCTTCTTCTTCCTCTCCTAGCCGGATCCAGGTTACTCCGGTAGCTTCAGCGCCGGCTACTCCCTCAGCTGTACCCGGGACTCAACCTCCCTTATCGGGTACTAGCTCTGTGGAGTCTGGTTCTTCTTCCCACAGGGAGAAGAAGAAACACAGAGAGAGAGAGGGTCATACTTCTAACAGGCGGGCCGAGTCTCATCCCTCGGCTCCGCCTGAAAAGATTTTGAAATCTCCTGAGAGGGTCTCCGGATCCTTGTCCTCTCGGCTCCGTTCACCTTCCTTTTCTCCGGAGCCAGAGGAGGAGGATAGGTCTCCCTCGAGGTCTTCGAGGTGGCCTTCCCGGCCTGCTTCGACTACCTCTTCGCGGTCCACCAGAAGCATCTCCGAAGCAGACATGGATCGGATGATGCGAAGATTTTTGCAGACCCAGATGCAGATGGGGATGCTCTTGCCTCCCCTTGGGAGGGAGTGCAGCCCCATTTTGCCCCGATAGCTCCTTCTCCGACCCGTTTTCGGGTCTCGGAGTTTTCGGATCCAGGCCCTTTCGGATCCGGGGATACGTCGGCGCCGACAGGGATAGTGTCTTCGACGCTGACTATACCTTCGAGCTTGTCAGATCCAAGCTCTCGGGGCCGAGGGTTGAGCATCGGATCCGAGGGAGTGGTTGTGTCTTTGGCGCCGATGGGGCCAGAGCGCACCGCTACCTCAGATCCGATTGCTTCGGCTCCGACCCCGATCCTTTCCTCGGAGCCGAGGAGGTTACTTTCTCAGGCTGGTGATGGTGAATCTCCCTCGGCTTTTGAGGTAGTGGAGAGGGTACTGTCGAGGTCATCCAGGTCCCCGACCGGGCCTTTGGATCCACCCGTGCCCCCACTGTATCAGGGTCTGTCTTCGCTCATCCGTCCATCGGGACAGCCGTCCCAAAGCCTCCAGTTAGTTCCCAGGGAGGAACACCAACCCGTGGACGAGCCCTCTTCGGACAGCCCCGCCGAAGAGGTGCCTTGGAAGCACCAGTGCAAAAGGAGGCACCTGGACTCCCCCGAGTCCATTACCACGGATACGGATTTGGAGGATACAGAGGGCTCCCCAAGGTCACCCCCTGAAGATGTCTCATTTGGAGACATCATGGAGATGTTGCGTATAAGAGGGGGGTGGTCGGCCCAAAAGCCCTCCTTGGACGAGTCCGTATTTCTGGAGGCCTTTGCGGCAGGCCCATCTACCTCCTGGGTGTCCCCCCCCCCCCAGCCGACCCCTTGGTGGACCTAATTACCACCAGGGCTTGGAAGGAGCCCAACACCGTGGAGCCTATCCCTAGATGCCCGGATAAGGTCCTCAGCCCTCCCTCTGATAGACCTTCTTGGTCCAAAGGCGCACCAGTGTATGCTATGTTGGTGGCGGCTGTCACTAAGAAAGAACTTGCCCAAGAAAGTTCTTCGGTCCATCCGCCGGACAAGGAGTCCCGGGCTTTGGACCGTATTGGGAAGCGGATGTTTGCTTCAGCAACCTTTGCTATAAGGTCGCTGAACTACATGGCACACACTATCAGGCTACAGCGTGACTTAATTAAGGAATACGCTGCAGCCCCTCCGGAGTCCATCTCGGTCTCAGACAAAAAGGTTTTTGAGACCCGAATGGCCACTCTAAAGTCCATATAAAACACATCTATGCGGCTTCTTTCCCATGCCACGGAAGGAGTCGCTAGAGCTAGCGGAGCGGGAGTAGTTTTGCGACGGCACTCCTGGCTCCGCCTTTGCGATTTCACTGACCCCTTCAAGGCGTCCTTCGCAAACGCCCCTTATGATGGTTCGGCCTTATTTGGCTCATCGGTTCGCGACACGCTAGTCCAAAGCGAGAAGGATGGGAAGACGCTGTCGGCCGTCGGAGTCCACTTCTCGAACCCCCAAAGATCCTTCTCCAGGAATCAGAGGGGGCAAAAGAAGCTATGGTTCCGGAAATCTCAGCAATCCCGTCCTGCTGCGGACAACTCGTCCTCTAGAGGCAGAGGAGGACAAGGTGGACGCCGGCCCAGAGGCAGAGGGGGCCCGTGTAACTTCGGGTCTAGAGAACCCTTCTCGGAGGGACCCGCGCAACAGCCCTGAGGGCTTGCCTGACTGTCCCTCTCTGGAGGCAGTCGGGGGGGCGACTATCGGAGCACCTATCAAGCTGGGAGTCAATTACAAACGATCGATGGGTGCTCTGGATAATATCCAGAGGTTACACAATACCGTTCTTGCAACCCTCCCCCAATCCCAAACATCTCCCTGATGTTCCACCCCATCAAAGGGAGTCCGCAACTCAAGAAATTTCAGAGTTGCTAAGAAAAAGAGCCATCCAGCCCGTCCCCCCAGATCAGTCCGGATCGGGTTATTACTCCAGGTTCTTCTTGGTGCCAAAGAAAACGGGGGACCTCAGATCCATTCTAGACCTTTCGTCCCTGAACCTGTTCATACCCAAGGAAAAGTTCCGGATGGTCACTCTCCAATCTATTCTCCCCCTTCTGCAGGAGAACGACTGGATGTGCTCGGTGGATCTCAAGGACGCGTACTACCATATACTAATGGACAGACGGTCCAGGAGATTTCTCCGCTTCCGGCTAGGAGCCAGTCATTATCAGTTCAGGGTTCTTCCATTTGGCCTAACCTCAGCCCCCAGAGTGCTTACCAAAGTCATGGCAGTGGTAGCAGCCCACCTGAGACTCCAGGGCATTCAGGTGTTCCCTTACCTGGACGATTGGCTCCTCACCGCCCCCAACAAGCATCTTCTGGTTACAGCGAGAGACTATGCCCTATCTCTGTTTGCTCAGTTGGGCATTTCAGTCAATTTGAAGAAGTCCTGCCTGTGCCCATCTCAAGCCCTAGATTTCATAGGGGCCAGGTTGGATACTCAAATCTCCAGAGTGGTCCTCACACCAACCAGAATAAACAGTTTGTACCGCCAAGTCTTGGATATTCTTCAGATCCCAACCCCCCCAGCAGAATTAGTCCTGAGGGCGTTAGGATCTATGTCGGCGGCAATCGGCCTTTCTCTCCATGCCCGTCTGTGGATGTGTGTATTACAGTGGACTCTCCAGGTCCAGTGGTCTCTGTTGACCCATCCTTTGGACATGCCGATTCCTCTGAGCAGGGCATGCAGGGACTCCCTACTTTGGTGGCTGCAGGCAGAAGATCTCAAAGAAGGGAGACCCTTTGTGATTCCCCCAGTCGAAGCCACGTTGACCACGGACGCTTCCTGCCTCGGGTGGGGCGGGCATTATGCAGGGAAGTCAGTCCAAGGAACATGGACTCCTCTAGAGACTGCATTGCATATCAATGTCCTAGAGATGAGGGCAGTGCTATTGGCATTGCAAGCTCTCCATCACCTTCTACCTCTGGGGACTATTGCAATCCACACGGACAACATGTCCGTGGTCTGGTACATAAACAAACAGGGAGGGACCCGGTCTTACCCCCTGTGTCAAGAAGCCATGAGAGTGTGGGAATGGGCGATTTCCACCAACCGCTTTCTGATAGCAACGCACATTCCGGGATGGACCAACATATTAGCAGACAGCCTAAGTCGGGTGTTTCTCAGCCCTTACGAGTGGTCTCTGAATCCCTCGGTCGCGAAACAGATATTCCACAAATGGGGTCAACCTCGCTGCGATCTTTTTGCTTCTCCCCTAAACACAAAATGCAGCGAGTACTTCGCAATAGTTCCCCCCAAAGGGGAATCTCCCAGGGATGCCTTGGTTCATGCTTGGCCACCCGGTCTTCTTTATGCATATCCTCCTCTTCCTCTGATGAAATTCATCCAGAAAGCCTGTCGGTTGGGGAGCAAAGTGATTCTCATTGCCCCATTCTGGCCTCGACAAGTCTGGTTCCCCTTTCTGCAGTCTCACAGTGTGGCTCCCCCTTGGATTCTGGATCCCAAACCAGACCTAATTTCGCATCCGACAAAATGCCACACTCCAAACCTGGTCAGCCTCCGGCTCACAGCCTGGCTGATCCAGTTCCATTAATGGCAAGGACTCCCGGTATCTCTTCCCCAGTCAAGGCTATTCTCGTGGCAGCTCTTAAGCCATCCACCAGAAAACTCTACAACAGTAAATGGAAACATTTTTCCATCTGGGCAAAGGGTAAGGGATTAGATCCTTTTACAGTTCCTATTCCCACCATTCTGGACTTTCTATCCCTCCTTTTTGAACAGGGAGCTAGCGCGTCCACCATTAAAGTTCAAATTGCTGCCATCTCCCATTATCATGTGGGAGATGGCATAAGTTCTTTGGCTTCAGTTAAAATATGCAAAGCCTTCCTAAAAGGCGTGTTCCTCTTAAAGCCTCCCATTAAACCGGCTATGCCTCCATGGGATCTTACTCTGGTATTACAAGCATTAACAGGACCACCTTTCGAACCTGCGGCCTCTGCGCCATTAAAGTTCTTATTTTGGAAGACAGCCTTCTTGGTAGCAATTACCTCTGCCAAGCGGGTATCAGAGCTACAAGCCTTGTGCATTAAGTTATCCATACCTTATTTTTCACAAAGATAGGGTTGCCCTCAGGACTAATCCTTCCTTTCTTCCTAAGGTAGCCACAGAATCTAACATTAATCAGTCTATTAACCTCCCTGTTTTCTTTCCTAGCTTCCAAAACAAAGGTTAATACACATTGCACAAATTGGATGTACACAGGCAACTGCGTTTTTACTTGCACAGGACTAAAGATTTCCGCAAGTCAGACCAGTTGTTTGTTTCTTATGCTAAATCTGCCATGGGCAAACCAATTTCTAAGGTGACAGTAGCGAATTGGATTTCTCAATGTATCAGGCAGGCAAACATTTCAATTGGGAGACCAGCTCCGGTTGCCATCCGGGCACACTCTACCAGGTCTGTGGCTACCTCAACAGCGTTTTGGTCTAGAGTTCCAGTTGATATTTGTTCAGCGGCTACCTGGTCCTCTTCCCATATGTTCATTTCTCATTACAAACTGGACATGATCTCCAGAAGTAGGGCTTCCTTTGGCTCAGTGCTTCGGAATATCCTTCCGTAGGGACCACCCAGGGCCTTTAGGTAAGCTGGGGACTCTGTCCCACAGGTTGCAGATCAAATGAAGTAACTACTTCAGATATAGAAGTTATGTACTCACCATAACGTTCCATCTGAGTAGATACTTCATTTGTCAGCAACCGACCCCCCCCCTGCCATCCCCCGAACCTCGGTAAAATATTGTCCTGTGGAGAATTCTCTCCGTCTTTAGCTTATAGGGCAAAATAACCGATCTGAGGTAATGTGGTTGGTAGCAAGGGATTATGGGTAGGGGGAGGAGCTAGGAGCTCGGATCTTGAAGCTTGGAAAGCTGCCGAATTCCCACAAGTTGCAGACAAATGAAGTATCTACTCAGATGGAACGTTATGGTGAGTACATAACTTCTATTTAAACCAAACCTTCCAGATCTTTATCTTTTTCTTCACTTCTAAATTTCTGACTTCCACAGGAAATCTGTCTGCTTCTGGGTATTTTTTCCTGTTGATTGACAAGACATTGCTGTTTTTAGCTCATCTCTTCTTGTTTTGGCTATTAATTGTTCAGTATCATTTTTCTCTAACCTCAGCATAATTTAGTTTTCAAATATTTCCATTTGTGCCTTTCTTGGTTTCCATTTTCCTCTGCTTTATACAAATTTTCTTAAAATTTCTCTTATTATCTTTATGATTGTTTTTATTGTCAAAAGCTCCCCGAGTTCTGCATTAACCCTTTCTACTTTCTGTTGCCTAAGTTATTGGGCTAAATTTTTTTGTGCTCTGGAGTTATCAAAAGTAGTTGCTTAACAGCAGCCTTTTTAAGCCTGTGTATTATCCAAACACTTCCTTATTTCCCTATTTACCAATCTACATGTTGCTTATCCTGTATTTCTGTTAGATTCCTGTTATTGTGCCATACTTGCCAGCCCCTCAAAATTTGCCAGCCCTTCAAAATAAATTGTATTACTTTTTTCTTGTATCGCTTTCATTTTTCTTTCCTGTTTTTAAACTCCATTTTCATATTGTCCCACACATTTACTATCCTTTCTGAAAAACATTTTTGTTCCGTAATAACTCTTGAATAGTTTCCACTATCCTTTCCTTATATGCCTCATTTTTTTTAACAAGGATGTAGGAAAAGAAGTCTCATTTTTACTTAATTATCTTGCACCTTTATCTTTGTTGTTGTTGGTGCATGATCTGAAATCGTTATTGGATGCAAGTCAAAGCATTCAGTTAAATTACACATGCTGTTGTGAAATACAGATTCTAACCAGTCTACCCTAGTTACTGTACTTGGGAAGTGTATAAATTCTGTCTGATTTCTTACTACTGAATCCAAATATTCTCATAAATTTCTTCAGAAAGCTACCCTCATGTTATATTTTCCTTTTTATTTTCCCAATACAGTCCTCACTGTTACAAATCAAGTTTGTCACCATCCATAAACAATATTCTCTGCTAAAAGCTGATTATTTCTGCCGTTTTTTTAATCTACATAATAGCTTTTGATGGAATATAAACACATGGCAGAATAATCCTCCTACCTTGCCAAATGCCATCTACTACCATAAACCTGCTATTACAGTCTTTTTTTTTTCCCTCTTCTATCACTGTTGGAGCCCCTCTGGCACTCTGTATCATTACTCCCCTTTTTTCATCTATGATATTCTGTTTAATGTCCACCCTGAAATGCTTTTGTCAGATCCACATGTTCACACAGTCAGATTCATCTGCTTCCACCCATTTTTACAAGAGCTATTGACACAAGGTGTACTAGAGCTGGTGCCAGATGAATTTATGGGAAAGGGATTTTACTCAAGACCGTTTCTAATGCCAAGGAAAGAAGGCCAGTGAAGACCCATACTGGATCTCACCCTATTAAACACCTTTTTGAAAGTGCCTACTTTCAAAGTACTCTTCCTTTACACACTTGTACCTTTCATTTTACCCCAGGGTTTTTTAGTATACATAGATCTAAAGGGTGCTTGTCTGCATATACCAGTTTAGACCCCTTGCAGGAGATTCCTTAGGTTTTGCACTGACTTATCTCAGTATGTTTATGGCTTTGCCTTTCAGGCTTTCCACAGCCCCAAGAGTTTTCACAGAGTGTAAACAAGCAAGGGAGGCCAGATCTTACCATTTGTGCAGATTGATTCATGAAAAACATGTTGCTCACAGCCACATATATAGGTTCATACGTAGGTACTAAGGCTATCGGCCCAAGGGCCTAAGTAAGCCTAACCAACAAGGTTCCCTGGCTTATGCCACCCAAGAAAGGGTTGGGTGGGTGGCCTAATGGTTAAGGTGTTTGCCTTACAAACACAAGGTGCCGGGCTTGAGTTTCACAAGGGATAATTGGCTAGGCTTAAAATGGCCCGCAAGGGCAGTTAGTCTAGTACTGATCTATAAACCTATAATTTCCTGTGCCCCTGTCGAGCAGAGCCACAGAAGTGATCCCGGAGTGTATTTCCCATTTCCCATCCACTCATCAAGATTTTTCTTGAAGAGTGCTAAAGAGGAACTTTGCTTGACATAGATGGGTAGCTTTTTCCAGAGTATAGGAAGTCTCTGGGACAGGAATCTATCCCTCCAGCATGTCCTGTTTATTCTGGTGACAAGGTTTAGGTCCCTAGAGCGTGTAGCTTGGAGGGATTGGGATTTCTTTAGGTGTAGCATGTCCAACAGCTCTGGGTTTAACATAGCTTTATATGTTAGGCAGAGATCTCCTCGGTGTAGGCAATATGCTACAGAGTAAAGCTGGAGTTTTTTGAGATGGTCGGTGTAGGGCATCTGTTTGAGGCCACTAATCCTCTTTGTGAGGTACTTCTGTGGCCTTTCTAGCTGCTGCAGATGTCTTGAGGTACATTCCAAAAGGGGGGTTGTACTCTATAATGGGTCTAATGAGGGCCGAGTAGAGGGGAACAATGACCTCTTTTTTCCTGGATGAGAACTCTTTTGTGATGAGGTATGCCACATAGAAGGATTTCCTGACTACTGTGGCGATGTGATTATCAAAGGAGAGACTACTGTCCACCTGGGTCCCAAGGTCTCTTATCACACACTGGGCGTTAATTAGACTGCCGTTTATGTAGTAGTTTATGGGTACGGTGTTTTTACCAAAGGGGATGACAATGCACTTTTTGGCATTGAGCTTGAGGCTATGCCTCTAACACCAGGCATCTGTCTCTGTGAGGCTCTTCTGTAGGATGTCCACATCATTTGGGGACTCGACTATGGCTCCTAGTTTGCAGTCATTTGCGAACTTCGTTAGCCAGAGGCCTTCTGTGGTAGCCTGTCCTTCAGAGAAGTAGATACCAAACAGGAGAGGTCCCAGGACTGAACCCTGTGGTACTCCACTTGTCATTGGTTTGAAGTTAGATTTGCAGTCTGCAACTTTTACAGTGTGGGTTCTCTCAGCCAGTTGGCAACCCATCTTGTGACATAGGGATTTATACCTAGTTTTAGTGAGTTTAGCTATAATTCCAGAATGGGGGATGGTGTTGAAAGCCTCGGCAAGGTCAAGATAGGCTTGTGTGAACCACCTTACTCTTGTCTACGGCTTTGGTGACTGCCTCAAAGAAGTCGATCAGATTCAGAAGGCATAATCTGCCTTTCACAAACCCGAACTGGGTGGGGTCCAGAGTTTGGAGGTTACCAATGTCTTTGTTTATGAGTTCCATGATGATATGTTCCATGGCTTTGCAGGCCATGCTCGTCATGCTAATAGGGCGATAGTTCCCAGGATCAGTGGTGGCTCCCCCTTTGTGGAGTGGGATAACTGTTGCTGTGCACCATTCAGTGGGCTCAAATCCTGACATGAGACTATGATTGAACATGGTGCTTAGGTGGGGAGCAAGTTCATACATCCCATTACAAGACAGTGGGCTGGTCCTTAGAGGACCCTCAAGAATAGACCCCTGAACAGACAGGTGTTCCAGAGCATCCTCCACCATTGGGAGACCCCCTCAGGTAGACCTGCTTGCTTCAAAGATCAACAAAGAGCTTCCTCTGTTTTGCACCAGGGAACCTTTTCCCTCAGCTGGAGAACAGATGCTTTCTCCTTTAGTGGACCAAGGAAGTTCCCCAGTGCCTTTTCTTCCTCTACCCAACTCCCAACAGTTCTCCTAAAGACCCAAAAAGAACAATCAAAACTTCCAGCCTTTCCCCATAGCCAATTGGGGCAGTCAGTATCAGAGAGCCTTGAAATTACTCTTCCATGTGAGACTACATTCATTTCCGAGTCCTCTCCTGAACAACCTGTAGAAGGAATACCCAGGAAAAACATATAAAAGAGGCCCTTAGACCCCCCCCAGAAGAGTCACCAACCACTAATGCTGATTTCAGTGAAGGAGAAGGTTCCCCCAGATCCCCCCTTGAGGATGTCTCATTAGGAGAGATCCTTGAAATACATAGAAAGGGAGTTAGTCTTCCCAGACACCTTCTTCAGAGGAATTAGTTTTCCTCAAGGCTTTTGGTTCTGGACCATGTAAATCTTGGGTGGTGCCATCTCTGGATGAGTTGGGTATATCTTATCTCATTCCATGTGTGGAAGGAGCCTAATGTAGGTGTTCTTCGTGTTTCACTGTTGCAGTCCTCACATATGGGTTATCCGGCTCCAGGTAGCCCTCAGTCGGCCCGAATACCAGAGTCCTTGGTATATGACGTCGGCTGCCACCGGTGGTAAAACTGATGTCAGTACGTCAGGTATAAAGGGAGGCAGCCAATGCCATTTCCTCAGTCTTTCTTGCTGCGGAGCCCAAAGCAGATGCAATTCACATTAGTGCCGGTCGGCCATTTACCTTTGTTTCGCTTTCTGACTACCAAGTTGAAGACTCCTTCAGATAAGTATCCTGTTGGAGATCCTCTTTTCTTGCTTAACGAATGTCAGATAGAGTTAATAACTGTCTTGCCTGTGGAAAACAGATTCCGCACCATGATTTCCATTCGTATTGTATAACTTGTTTGGGCCTTGAGCACAACTTCCCTAACTGCTATCTCTGTGCTTCCTTTAACCCGCGTACCATACGCCATAGAGCTAAGATTTTGTATAAGCAAATCGGAGTCTGGCCTAAGTTCATCGGTATGGCATCTTCTGGTCTCCCACCTTCGGTTATACCTAGGAAGTGCAAAGACAATGACCACGACAGGCCTAGTGTTAAATCTTCTGACGATGCACCAGTGAAATTGTTCGTCAGCACAGCGGTAGTCAGTGAGGAGCTTTCGCAGCCCCTGCAGTCGATTTTCAGCCGCAAACCTCTGCCGAGACCTTTACGGAGTCCTCCATGTCACAGGCTGCTATTTCGTCTTCAGACCCTCCGCCTGTCGCTGCCTCAGATGGGTCCGGAGCTGCTTTGCAGGCACAGGCACCAGCTTCTGACACCTCTTCTTTTCGACATGAGACCAGAACCAGACCAACTACCTTAATTCAGACTTCTGCAGTTGCTAGGCCTTCCAAGTTGCCCCAGATTGCTAGTAAACCTTCCAGCTGCAAACCTTCTCACAAGCAGGCATCGGCCTCCCCTCCTGTACCTCAGTCCCAGTTGGTAAAGATGACTGGTGATCTTCTTTCCCTGATTAGGGGCTCTCACCCCCCCCCCTCCCTTCAAAGAGGGCTAGGGAATTATCTCCTGATGTTTTGTCTGTCTCAGATTCTGAGATTTCCAGTATGTCTGCTGTTGAAGAAGGAAATTCTCAACTTTTTTCTGGCTTTGAAGATTCTGATGCTGAGGACTCTATCCCTTCTGCCTCCCCTCCAGAAGATTTTTCCTTTAGGGATACTTTGAATACTCTTAGGGAGCATTTTGAATGGGAATGTCAGGATTTTCCACAGTCTAAGAAAAGAATCGGGGAATTTTTAGATTTGCCACAGCATAAGCCTCTGGCTATACCTCCAGTTTTGGAAGCTGTGGATGATGTTTTCATGGAAAATTCTTTAACTCCTAATTCTGTTCCTCCTGTCCCCAGAAAACCAGATAGGTATTACAGGGTTCCTGAATCTCATCAATTCCTTTTTAAAAACCCTACTGTTGATTCAGAAATTATTTCTCAAGGTCCCAAGGGTGTTAAGGCTACTATTGCTAAAAACCCTGTGCTTCTGATAAGGAGTCTAGGGCCTTGGACAGGTGGGGTAAAAAAGTCTATACTTCTGCAACCCTTGCCATTAGATCTATGAATTGTCTTTCATGTCTTTTTAAGTATCAGCAGCATACTTTGGAGGCTATTAAGGCTAAACTTTGGAGATATGGAGATATTCCTCCATGACGAAGAACAAAGATTTACAAGACTTACTGAATTCTGCCACTTTAGTTAATAAACATTCACTTCGTTGTGGTTTTGACACTGTGAAGGCTTCCTGCAGAGCCACAGCCACTGGTTCCATAATTAGAAGGCATGCTTGGCTCAGGGAGCAGCCTCTTTCTGAGCCAGTTAAATCTAAATTGCTGGATGTTCCTTTGCACAAGGCCAATCTTTTTGGTAATAAGGCTGAGGAGGTACTAAAGAAGTTGGAGGATAAGGCAAAATCTATGCAAGCTGTAAAAGATTTCCTTCAGGTTCAGCCTCCTCTGTTTAGTAGGCATTATCCTTCCAAGAATTGGTCTTTCCCTGATCCTGGCAAGCAGGGTCGCTCTAGGCCTAGGGGTTTCAGATCTTCCAGAGGGCAGGCTTCTGCCCATCAAAGGACTAAACAATGGCATTCTTCTTCTGCTAAATCGGGGAGTTCTAAGCCAGCTTCTGAAAGCAAACATTCTCAATGACTCCGGCCTTCTTGTGCCTACCTCTGCTGACCTTGGGCTTCCTTTGGGGGGAAGGTTAGCCAGGATCGCAGAGGTATGGTCTACCATCACAGACGACAAATGGATGCTCTATATAGTAAACCAAGGTTACAAGGTTTACTTTCACACCTTCCCAGTTTTCCAAGGATACCCAGACATACTCAGAACTCTCAAGGTAGAGGTAGAAACTCAAACTTCTTCTGTACTGACTATGGGGGCTATAGAGCCAGTTCCTGCAAAACAGGCAGGCCTAGATTTTTATTCAAGGTTTTTTCTGGTACCCAAGAAAGGGGGCATATGGTGCCCTAGTCTGGATCTGTCCATTCTAAACACTTTTATGGTGATTCCAAATTCAAGATGCTCACCCTTCAACAATTACTACCAATGCTGGGCAAGGATACATGGCTGGTAACTTTGGATCTCAAGGAGGCTTATCTGCACATCCCAATAAGGGAAAGTTGCAGGCAGTTCCTTCGCTTTAGGGCTGGTGAGCAACACTCAATTCTCTGCATTGCTCTTTGGCTTATCTACTGCTCCCAGAGTTTTTATGAAGTGCCTGGCTCCAGCTATTGCTTTTTGCAGGCAGAGAAACATTCAAATTTATCCTTACCTGGACGACTGTCTCATTCAAGCAAACTCCCCAGAACAACTAGAAAAGGATTTGGATTTTGTGAAGAACACTCTCAACTCTTTGAGTTACACTCTCAACAAAAAGAAGACAAAGTTGGTTCCTTCAAGGGAGATTGTTTTCCTGGGAGCGAGTCTGAATACAGCCACCCAGATGGTATTCCTCTCTCAACAGAAACAAGAAGATCTTTCCGCTTACTTCATGAACTTGGCAAGCATGACCCAGCTCTCTGCAAGGCAATTCCTGCAAGCACTGGGGTTCATGGCTTCATGTATTTTGATGATCCCATATACAAGGCTGCATATGAGAAAACATCAATGGTACGTCAAGAATCTTTGGTGTCACCACACACAGGACTTAAACTTGATTCTTCCCCTGATTCTCTGTCTACAAATGGAGTTCCTTTGGTGAGCAACAGCCTGTTCTCAGAACAAGGGTCTGCCTTTCTGCCCACCGCTTGCCAGCCAGACTCTCACCACAGATGCCTCAGAAGTTGCATGGGTGGGTTCATCTGGAGGGCAGGGCCATACAGGGGACTTGGAACACCCAGTAGATTGATCTGCACATAAACTTAAAAGAATTGATGGCAGTGCAGCAGGCCTTGCTGGCTTTCAAGGACCTACCCTACCCTGGGACTCTGCTGATCAGGACAGACAATACCACAGTCATGTGGTACATCAACAAGCAAGGGGGGGACTCACTCTTACCCCTTGTGCAGACAAAGCATGAGGCTGTGGTCCATAGCAGCATCCATGGGCTTACATCTAATAGCCCAGTATCTTCCAGGGAGGCTAAACTCCTTGGAGGATCATTTGAGCAGACAGGTTCTGGATCCTCACGAGTGACAACTGAACAGGGACATTTTCCATCGCATCACTCATCATTGATTCACCCCTCAAGTGGATCTTTTTTCCTCTCTCACCAATCATCTCCTTCCAACTTTCTGCACCAGGGAGTTACACAACAAAGCTTGGTGGGTGGATACGTTGCCTTCCCATGGACACATCTCTCAGTTTATGCATTCCCTCCTCTGCCTCTTCTTCCCAGAGTGCTACTAAAGATAAGTGATGAAAAACCAAAGGCTATTCTGATAGCTCCAGATTGGCCAAGGCAGCATTGGTATCCCCTCCTTCGCAGCCTTTCCCAGGCTCAGCCTTGGCATCTTCTCCTGGTACCAAATCTGTTGGTTCAGGGAGGGGGAAAGTTCCTTCATCCTCATCTTCAAACTCTGCATTTAACTGCCTGGCTAATACTTTAAATCTTTCTCAACAGGTGGTTGAAGTTCTTCATGAGGCCAGAAGGCCTAGCACAAGAATATTCCATGCAGATAAATGGAAAAGATTTTGCTCTTGAATGTTAGCTAAAGGAGAAGACTTTTCTCATCCTTCTCTTTCACTCATTCTTGACTACCTAGCAGGATTGCTTAATGGTAGACTTTCCTTTTCTTCAATCAAAATTCACACTTCAGCAATTTTGGCTCATTGTTCTTTTGAGCAACCCATTTTTTCTCACCCCTTGATGAAGCAGTTCCTGAGAGGAGCTAGTAATCTTAGACCTCCCAGAAGTGCTCCTACTCCTGCTTGGGATCTTAATTTTGTCTTGGAAAAACTTACTCTGCCTCCCTTTGAACCAGCTGCCTCTGCAGATTTGAAGTTTCTATCCTGGAAGACAGCTTACCTTTTAGCTATTACTTCAGCTAGAAGGGTATCTGAGCTGCAAGACTTAATGACAGTAGAATCTTTCATTATTTTTTCACTCGGATCGGGTTTCTCTGAGAACCAATCCCTCCTTTATGCCTAAGGTGATTTCCAGTTTAACCCTTAACCAGTCTATTCACCTGCTTGCATTTTTCAGTTGTTGCGACTTTTGGCTTTTTCCGGTTAGGGGTCGCCACTGCGGAACTCCGGTCCGCTAATGATTGGCAGTTGATTTTTACGTGCCGAGTTGCCAGCCCTGACACACAACCTTCAACGAAGGTACGCCCATTCACACATGTCTCCACGCAGAAGACGCTCTAGCTGAGAATCGAACTGGACAGGGTCTTGCTGTGAGGCGACAACGCTACCTCAGCACCATCACCACGGTATATGCTTGCATTTTTCAGTAATCCCCAAAATAAAGGGGAAAGGATTCTGCACTCTCTTGATGTGCATAGACAGCTGATATTTCACTTAGACAGGACTAAATCCCTTCAAAAATCTGAACAGTTATTGGTTAGTTTTGCTCCTGGGACTCAGGGTAAAGATATTTCAAAACAAACCATCTCCAAATGGATTGCTCATTGTATTCACTTTTGTTACCTGCATCATGGGAAGGTTCCCCCTCAGGGTATTAGGACCCATTCTACTAGAGCAGCCTCTACTTCTGCAGCCTTTCTGAGAGGTATGTCTACTAAGGACATTCTAGAAGCAGCTACTTGGTCTTCTGTCCATACTTTCACAAAGCATAACAATCTACCTTTGTTTTCTAAATCCAGGGCTGGTTTTGCCTCTGCGGTTTTGCAGGGCCTCCTTACCAACCCTTAATTTGTGACCCCCCCCCCCCCGTCTTCTTACTGGGCTTTGGGAATCGACCCATATGTGAGGACTGCAACAGTGAAACACGAAGAACATAGTACAGTTGTGTACACTTACCATAAATGTAGATGTTTGAGTGTATTCACTGTTGCAGTCCTGATTTCCCACCCTCCATTCCCCCTTTTTTCCTAAGGCACAGACTATAGATTTTTATTTTTTGTATGACGTGTCCAGGGTGCTTCCATTCCTGGGTTAGCCTTCTTTTGGAGGCTCCTGACAGTTAAGGCAAGAAAAACTGAGGAAATGTTGTCTGCTGCCTCCCTTTATACCTGACGTACTGACATCAGTTTTACAACCGGCGGCAGCCGACATCATATACCAAGGACTCTGGTATTTGCGCCGACTGAGGACTACCAGGAGCCGGATAACCCATATGTGAGGACTGCAACAGTGAATACACTCGAACATCTACATTTATGGTAAGTGTACACAACTGTACTTTGAGAGCCTATCCCTGACAAGCCAGACAAATATTTGATGGCCACTAAAGGTGGTCCTCATTGGAGCAGGGCCCCGGTAGTGGATTCCATGGTGGTGGTGGCAGTGGCGGCAACCAACAGGAAGGAACTTGCAGAGCAGAGTGCCTCTGTTAATCCACCTAATAGAGAATCTTTAACCCTGAACAGGTTTGGTAAATGTGTATACACCTCATCTACTTTCTTGATGAGAGTGCTTAATTACTTGGCACGTTTTGCATGTCTTCAAAGAAATCCCCACTTCTGTCCACGGATCCTTGTCTTCGGATCAGAGGAAGACCCCTAATTCCCCAGATGGCTACCCCCCATCCCTATCCAATTTCTCTGTGCACATCTAATGCCACAGAGGCAGTATCTAGAGAGGCCGTCACAGGTATTTCCATCAGGAGGTATGCCTGGATACGACTGTGTGGCTTCGCTGAGCACCTCTAGACATCCATCCTTAATGCCCTTTATAACATATCAACCTTGTTTGGATAAAAGTTAAAGATCTTATCTCCAGGAATGAATAGGATGGTAAATCCCTATCTGCCCTAGGGATCAAATTCTCAACACCCCAGTGGACCTTCTCCAGGAATCAGAAGATGGGGAAGAGAATGTGGATCAGAAAATGTGGAGGGGAAACTTTTAACAGCAAATGTTGCCCAAGAGGCAGAGGTGGTCCTAAGAATCAGGGCTTTGGAGGTCCATTCTTAGAGGAAACCCTTTCAGCGCTTTTGAAAGGTTACCCAGCTGTCCTCCTCTGGAGGCAGTCGGGGGGTTGCTTGTCTCTGCACCCCACTGCCTGGACATGCATCATTCAAGACTGGTGGGTGCAGAGAATAATTACCAGAGGCTATTTCATACCATTCCACTCTTCTTCCCCACCTACCTTGCAAAGGGAATTTGAGGCTTCAGAAATACAGAAGCTTATAAAATATAGTCATCCAAGAGGTTCCACCAGACCAGAACTTAATCAAGATTCTTTAGTTCCAAAGAAAAGTAGGGACCTGAGACTAATTTTGGATCTAAGTCGACTGAACAAATACATTGTTCAAAACAAATTCTGGATGGTCAGGTTCAGGCAGTCTTTCCTGTATTGAAAAAGAAAAACTTGATGTGCTCACTAGATCTTAAGGATGCATACATCCATGCCATAATGGGCAGATGCTACAGAAAGTAGCACTGCTTTTGGCGGAGAGTCTGTCATTATGAGTTCAGAGCTCTGCTCTGTGGTCTCAGCACAGCACCCCCTGGTTGTTCACCAAGTGTGTGGCAGCACACCTATGACTGCAGGAATTCAGTGTATTTTTATTTTGATGACTGGCTTATAACTGCCCCATCCAGGGATTTAATCCTACTGGCCAGGGATTCCATGCTCTTTCTGTGTATCAATCTTGGAATTACAGTAAATCTTCAGAAATCTCGGCTTCAGCCAATTAAGTCTCTAGAATTAATTGGAGCTCATCTAGACACAACAGTACTCAATGGTAGACTTCATCAGTCATCCATCCTGTCTCTACATTCACAAGCTCTACAAGTTCTTTTGTGAAAGAAACCATAGGCCAAGCTGGTTCTCTGCTTTCTTGGCTCTGTGGCTGCCTCCATTACTCCTCTCTCTCTAGCCAGGTTTCATGAGTAATTCAGTGGGCACTTTCAGTACTATGGTCCATTGGGCATCTGACAAACATGTGCAAACAATGCATTCATTAGTGGTTGACTACCTCTTAACATCAGGAGGGATGCTTTTTTATTCTTCCCACAGGCCACTGTAACTATGGATGCTTCCTTTTGGGGGGGGCATTACTTAGGAAGTACAGTCCAGGGCACATGGTCTCCCCTAGAAGCTAGCTTGCACATCAGTATCTTGTAGATGAGAGCATTCCTCCTAGTGTTGCAGGTATTTCAGGACAATCTCTCCCCTTGGATGTGATTTCCATTCAAAAGGACAAGTTGTTTGCCGTTTGTTATATAAGCAAGCAGGGAGGAACCAGGACTTGCCTTTGTGTTGAGAGGCCATGAGGGTATGCAATGGGGTGATATCTTTGTGCTGCTTTCTGATAGCAACGTAGATCCTGGCGGGAAATCCATCATTCTAGCAGACAGGTTGAAAAGATCCATTCTACTCCTTCCCAAGTGGTCACTCAATCTTTTTGTAGTGAAAAAATTTTTCAACCATTGGGGGTGTCCTTGTTGTGATCTTTTTGCCTCTCCCATGAACAAAAAATGGAACAAGTTCTTTGCTCTGATCCACCATGGATACCAGGGATACTCTGATTTACTCTTGGCCTCAGGGACTTTAATGCCTTTCTCCTTTTCCCCTCATCCCAAAGTTTCTGCAGACAGCTATGGCAGAAGGATGTTCTTCGTTCCCCATTGCTGCAGTCCTTACTATTGGGTATAGTCTGCCGTCCAGTCGGCCCGAATACCAGAGTATAAGGCTGACGTCGGTCAGGGCGCATTAGACTGACGTCAGTACGTCAGGGTACTAATGCGCATGACCGACGTCATATCCTCAGTCTTTTTTGCCGCATGGTCCGATGCAGAAGCAGTTTTGCGAGTGCAGGTTGGCGTTCTGAAATATTTCCAAAACCGGAGTTTCAGACCGAAACAGAGTTGGCTAAGTACCCCGTTGGGGAACATTTTGGTTTTTTCTTGCCTCAGTATTTAACCGGATGTCAGAAAAAGTGAATAACTGTATTTCTTGTGGGAAACAGATACCTCATAGGGATTACCATACCTTGTGTATTCCTTGTTTAGGGCCTGAGCACGACGTTGTTGGTTGCCGCTCTTGTGCTAGGTTTAACAAACGCACTATTAAGAGGAGGTTAGACTGTGCCAGGTTAGTGTTTGGGAAGCGTTGCAATTATAAAATGCCGTCGGATACTCCGACGCCCGCCGCCCAAGAAGCGCAAGGACAAAACAGCGAAGCCTAGGGTTGATGAACCGGCAGTCCCGGACGTCGGTTCTTTAGAAGGCTCAGTGGAGCCAGAGGTTTTGCCAGGAGTTTCCATGGAGTCTCAGGCAGAAACTTTACTGTTACAGGATGTGCCTTCTCAGGAGGTAGGCCAGGCTGAGGCGGCTTCTCAGGTAACTGTTCTTCCCTCTCTTCCCAAGGTAGTTAGAGCCTCTCCTTCTGTTGCCAAAACTTCTTTGAGAGGTAGGCCAAGTTCAGCTTCAGTGGGGGCTTCTCCTAGCATTTCGGGTTCTGTACCTAAGAAACATATGCTTAAAATGGCAGAAGATTTGATTACTATGATTAGAGGTTCTATGCCCCTCCTGATAAGAGGCCTAGGGTGGAACCGAGTTTGATAGTTTTGAACAGTGTTCAGAGGCTTCAGAGTCTTCATGGAAGACTTGCAGGAGTATCCTACTTATTCTGATTCTGATGTGGATGATTCCACTCCTACAGCTTCTCCTCCTGAGGATTTCTCATTTTCAGAGACTCTGCATTCCATGAGGGAGCACTTTAAATGGGAAGGCCAGGATTACTCTGATTCCAGGAAAAGGCTTAGGGAATTCTTGTTTTACCCCAGCATAGGCCCTTAGCTATTCCTCCTGTGTTGAATGTGGTGGAAGATGTTTTGCAGAGGCTTCCTGAACCCTGACTCTTTGCCTCCTGCTCCTGTTAAACCTGATAGGTATTATAGGGTGCCCGAAGCTCATAAGTATTTGTTTAAGAGTCCTAGGGCGGACCCAGAAACTGTTTCTCAGGGGCCTAAAGGTGTTAAGGCTTCTGTGGTTAAAAATCCTGTTCCCACTGATAAAGAGGCAAGGGCTTTGGATAGGTGGGGAAAGAAAGTGTATACTTCTTCCACTCTAGCCATGAGAGCGTTGAATTGTCAGTTTCACATGCTAAAATATCAGAATTATCTCCTTTCACAATTGAAATCTAAGGTGGATGCTTTGGCGGAAGGTATTGAGTGTAAAGAGTTGCTGGATTTGGTTCATGTGTCTGAACAAGTGGGTAAGCATTCTTTGCAATGTGGTTTTGATGCTGTACAGGCCTCCTCGAGGGTGGCTGCCACTAGTTCTGTTCTTCGCAGGCATGCCTGGTTGAGGGATCAGAATTTAGCTGAGCATGTTAAGACAAGGATTTTGGATGCTCCTTTACAGTCTGATGTGTTGTTTGGATCGCCTGTGGAAGCAGTTTTAAAGAAAATGGAGGACAAAGCTAAGTCTATGCAAACTGTTAAAGATTTTTGCAGGTGCAGCCACCAAGTTTAGTAGAAATTGGCCTGCTAAGGGGTGGACATATCCTGCTTATGATTCCCAGTCTAGGGGTAGGTCTAGACGTGGTAGGGGCAGGGCTCAAGGTTCTTTTAGGCCTAGAACAGGGAGTTCACCTGCTCAGACTTCTGGTGAGGGCAGGGGTCAGTCCTTTCGTAAACAGACCCAATGACCTGTCTTTTCAGCTGCCAGTAGATTCTCGTCTGGCAGCTCCTTTGGGAGGAAGACTGTCTCTTTTCAAAGAAAATTGGGATTTAATTACTCAAGACAAATGGGTGTTGGATATCATTCACCACGGTTACAGATTTTATTTCCATACTATGCCCCCTTTCAAAGGCATGCCGGACGTTCCTCCTCCACAAAGAAAAGAGGCTCACAAGCAAGTTTCTCAGTTACTCCAGATGGGGGCCATTCAGCCAGTCCCTGTATCAGAAAGGGGCCTAGGATTTTATTCCCGCCTGTTCCTAGTACCAAAGAAGGGGAACACGTGGAGACCAATTTTGGATTTATCTCTCCTCAACACTTTTCTGGACATTCCCAAGTTCAAGATGTTGACGTTACAACAGCTTTTACCTCTGCTGGGCAAAGATCACTGGATGGTAACTTTAGATCTCAAGGAAGCTTACCTTCATGTGCCTATAAGGCTAAGTTGCAGGAAGTATCTGCGGTTTCGAGCTGGAAATTCTCATTATCAGTTCTCTGCATTGCCCTTTGGCTTATCTACTGCCGCACACAGAGTATTCACAAAGGTTCTGGCTCCAGTGATAGCTTACTTCAGGCTTCAAGGAATTCAAATCTATCCTTACTTGGACGACTGCCTGATTCTGGCTCAAGAAAAGGAAGACCTTCTACAGCATCTGGAATATGTTATAGCAGTGCTAAGATGCCTAGGGTATTCTGTGAACGAAATAAAGTCCAGTCTAGTACCCTCTCAAGACATGTGCTTTCTGGGTGTGAGACTGAATACAGCAGCCCAGATGGCCTTTTAACCCCGCACAAACAAAAGAGTCTATCACTTTACTTCCATCAACTATCTCATCAGTCCGTGCTGACTGCAAGGACAGTCCTTCAAGCATTAGGGTTCATGGCATCTTGTATTCTGGTGCTTCCCAATGCCAAACTGCATATGAGGAAGCTACAATGGTATCTCAAAATGTATGGACACAGCACTGCCAGGATTTGGACACTGTCATTCAAATAATACCTTGCCTTCAAAAGAATTTTTGTGGTGGGCTCAGGAATGTCACCTAAACAAGGGACTCTCTGTGACCCGGCCAGAGGCGAGTCAGATTTTAACGACAGATGCCTCGGACATTGCTTGGGGAGCTCATCTAAATGGAAAGTGGATACAAGACAAGTGGCCTGCCAGACTACAGCATCTACATATCAACATGAAGGAGATGTTAGCAGTCCAGTTTGCATTAATGGCTTTCAAGGAGTTACTTCTTCCAGGGCAGGTGTTGATTCTAACAGACAACACAACTGTCATGTGGTACATCAACAAGCAAGGGGGAACACATTCTTATCCTCTATGCAGGCAAGCAATGATTTTATGGGAGACTGCGCTAAGCTTGCAACTTACTCTTCAGGCAAGGTTTCTGCCAGGAGCACAGAACTCCTTAGCAGATGTGTTAAGCAGACAAATCATGGATCCCCACGAGTGGAAACTGGATCTTCATGTATTTCAGAGATTGACAGTGTCATGGGGAACTCCAGACATAGATCTGTTCGCTTCTCCACTAAACCACCAGCTGCCAAAGTATTGCACAAAGGGGTTTCATCACACGGCTTGGAAAGTGGATGCTCTGTCTTTCAGTTGGAAAACCTTCATGTGTATGCCTTTCCACCTCTACCTCTTCTTCCAAAGGTACTATTAAAGGTCAGACAAGACAGGCCAAGGATGATTTTGATAGCTCCAGATTGGCCTCGGCAACACTGGTACCCACTACTACGGAGTCTGGTAAAGAAGCCTCCATGGCCTTTACCTCTGATTCCTCATCTGTTATCTCAGAAGGACGGTCATCTGCTCAATGTCAAGCTTCACTCTCTTCATCTAACAGCCTGGCATATTCTGTGTTGAGACACAGCAGGTCTCAACTTCCTCAACAAGTTTTAAATGTGATTATGGAAGCTAGAAGACCTAGTACAAGGAAAGTGTACGCAGAAAAATGGAAGAGATTTTTATTTTGGAGTACAGCAAAGAATTTGGAGATTTCTGAGCCTAATTTGAGTGTGGCTCTTCAATATCTTACTGAGTTATTGGACAAGGGTTTGTCCTTCTCTTCCATTAAGATTCATGCTGCAGCAATTTCAGCTCACTATGATTGTGATCCACCATTGTTTTCGCATCCTTTGTTCAAGCAGTTTCTTAGAGGGGCAAAGAATATAAGACCCCCACGTAGAGCTCCTACTCCTGCTTGGGATCTCAATTTTGTGTTGGAAAAACTTACTCTACAACCTTTTGAGCCTGCGGCTACTGCTGAATTGAAATACTTGTCATGGAAGACTGCTTTTCTGTTGGCTATTACTTCTGCAAGAAGGGTGTCTGAGTTGCAGGCCCTTATGGCAGTAGAGCCCTTTTGATTTTCCATAAGGAAAGGGTAACATTACGCACTAATCCTTCCTTTATGCCTAAGGTGGTTTCTAGTGTGGCTTTAAACCAAACTATTCATTTGCCTACTTTTTATGCAGACCCCCAAAATAAAGGGGAAAAGATTTTGCACACTTTAGATGTACACAGGCAATTGCGTTATTATTTAAGCAGGACTAAGGATTTCAGGCAGTCTCAGCAGTTGTTTGTTTCTTTTGCTTTGAGTTCACAGGGCAAGCCTGTGTCAAAACAAACTATTTCTAGGTGGATTGGCTTTTGCATTGCATTTTGTTATTCCCATCATGGCAAGGAGATTCCAGCTGGGATTAGGCCTCATTCCACTAGGGCTACTGCCACTTCAACAGCATTTCTAAGGGGTGGCAACTAAGGATATTTTGGAAGCAGCTACTTGGAGTTCAGTGCATACTTTCTCTAAGCATTATCACCTTCCTATCTACTCTAAGTCTAGGGCTGGTTTTGCCACAGCTGTTTTGCAAGGCATGTTGTCAGCTCCTGCTTCTTTATGATTTGCCAGCCTCCCTTACCTCTGCTTTGGGATTCTACCCAATAGTAAGGACTGCAGCAATGGGGAACGAAGAACATAGTACAGTTTTGTACCTACCATAAATGTAGATGTTCGAGGATCCCCATTGCTGCAGTCCAATTTACCCTCCCTCCTTCCCCTCTGTGTTTAGGGGTGGTTGTGTAGGTGAGGTTACATGCTTATATTTTTGTATATATTCTTGTATATATTGTACATATTTTTGGTGCAGGTATTTTGGGCCTTGTCTTTTTAGAGTCTTCTGACATCTGTGGCAAGAAAAGACTGAGGATATGACGTCGGTCATGCGCATTAGTACCCTGACGTACTGACGTCAGTCTAATGCGCCCTGACCGACGTCAGCCTTATACTCTGGTATTCGGGCCGACTGGACGGCGGACTATACCCAATAGTAAGGACTGCAGCAATGGGGATCCTCGAACATCTACATTTATGGTAGGTACAAAACTGTACTTTTCTTTCATCCTCATAGCACCTCATTGGCCTCGGCAGGCATCATTTCTCTTCCTCTGTACTCCTCTAATTCATCCTCCTTGGGACTGGACTCAGACCCATCTCTGATATCTCACCCATCCAGAGAGTCTGATATTGACATCCAAGCTGGCTGCACAGTTTCTCCAATTCCGATGATTGACAGTCCAGGCTTTCCCCTTCTGTTGTTCACATTTTGACTACCTCTCATAATCCTACTACAAGGAAGATATACAAAAGCAAATGGAAAAGATTTTCTGTTTGGACATCAGATAGACCGTGACCCATTTTTGGTCCCTGTTCCTGCCATTTTGGAACTTCTGGGTCATTTTTTTAAGGGGGAGCGAGCTACTCTACTATCAAAGTACAACTGGCAGCAATTTGTCTTTCACATAAGGGAAGGGCACACCCCCTCTGTAGCTTTTTTAGATTATCTAAAGCCTTTCTTCGAGGTACCTTCCTGCTATGTCCCATTCAGGGATCCTGTTCCACCTTGGGGTATTAAAGTTCTCTTACAGTCCTTGACAAGACTACCTTATGAACTTGCTGCTAGAGTTGATTTTAAGAACCACTTAAGAAAAAAAAAACTTATTTTTGCTGGCATTAATCTCTGCAAGAATTTCTGAGTTGCAAACACTTTTTTTCAAAACTTCCTTATTTGTTTTTTTATAAGGGCTGATTTTATTTGAGGAGGAATCCATCCTTTCTTCCAACGCTGGCGTCAGAATCCTCCCGTCAGTCAGACCATAAATTTGTTAGCATTTTTTCTGAATTTCTCCAGTAAGGGTAAATACACATTCCTCAATTGCATTTCTATTTGCATCGAACTGCCTGTATTAGAACATGTGAGCAACTGTTCATTTCATTTGCAAAAAGTAAATTGGGACAAGCAATATCATAGATTTCCTTATCTAGATGGCTGACTTGATTATTTTTTGTATATTAACAGAAAGGTCTGTCCTTGACTTCAAAACGCAAAGTTCATTCAGCTAGACCAATGGCCTTATCTACAACCTTTTTCTCCAGTGTCCCCATGGATGATATTTATGCTTTAGCTACATGGTCAAAAATACTCACATCCGTTTCTCATTATAAATTGGACATTCAGTGTAGAGCAAGGACTTCTTTCAGTTCAGCTGTACTCAAGAATATCCTTTATTGAGGCTTCGCATGTGTTCAAGTAGCTAGAGAGACTGCCCCTTATGTAGAGGAATGGACAGAAACACAACATCAGAGCCGAAAGTTATGTACTTACAATGATGTTAGATCTGTGGTGTTGTATTCCATCCATTCCTTTACTACCCTCCTTCCTTCCCCCATCCTATCTTGGTATTTTATTCAGCTGATATTTTCTAATCAGTAAATATCACCTATAACAGATCTGACTGACTTTGCCTTGGATCTTTGAGTTTAGCCAGTGTGTCTCCCTAATTTATATTTCTCTCCACTATTGGTTAAACCTTGGTTGGGTTGTTTTTAAGAGAGACAAACTTGATCTATGGTACGTCTTGTGATATGTGATGCAGAGGAATCATGAGTAGGGGGAGAAGCCTGAGCACCGATCCTAAGCTTTGAAGTGGGACGATGGATCCGATGTTGGACCCGAGACATATATGTAGAGGAATGGATGGAATATGACAACACAGATCTAATAATATGCTAAGTATCTAACTTTTTTTTTTATTATTATAAAACGCTAAATATTGAGTATTTTAAAATGTCATCTGTAAGTTTATATTATGCTTCGCATAGTTTCTTATAAACTAATTTTGCTGTTGTAAAGTGATTTGGTAGAACCACTATGAAAAGCTTGACTAGAAAAGGTCACAAAAGAAAAAAAAAACACTGTATCGGCAGAATGAGGTTCACCAATAACAAAAATCATCTTCTTTAGCGAAAAACTGCTTTATTGTCGCTTTCATCTCCAAGAGACTTCTTCAGAATAAAATACATCACTTAAAACCCCCATGTGTATATGTGTGTATATATATATATATATATATATATATATATATATATATATATATATATATATTTATACACACATACACACACACACACAAAATCAATTAACACTTCAAATTACATTAGTTAGAACCTTTCATTTAAAGAAACGTATATTAAATTTAAAACTTTTTATACCGAACGAAAGTTAACATTAAATGTTTTTTGAAGGATAGAAAGTTGAAAGTACAAGTTTTAAATTTAGTATACGTTTCTTTAAATGAATGGTTCTAATTTAATTTGAAGTGTTAATTGATTATGTATGTGTGTGTGTGTGTATGTGTATATATATATATATATATATATATATATATATATATAGGTTCATAGGTTTATACTAGGCTATCTGCCCTAAGGCATTTATAAGCCTAGCCCAAAGTTTTGTGGCTTACGCCACCCCTTATGTTTAAAATACTGTGCCCATTAGTTTGTTGTGCCTCTGTCCAGCAGTGACACAGAGATGATTCCCGGGGTAAACCTACGATCTCCCATCCACCGGTCAAAATTTCTCTTGAACAGAGCCAGCGAGGTGCTCTGCCTCACATGGACCGGGATTTTATTCCACAGCATAGGGAGTCTCTGGGTGACAAATCTATCCCTCCAGCATGTCCTATTTATATCCGTGCTAAGGTTTAAGTCGCTTGCTCTAGTGGATCTGGTAGATTTGGATTTTTTGAGGTGGAGCATGTCCATTAATTGCGGGTTGGACATGGCCTTGTATGTCAGGCACAGGTCACCTCTGAGCAGGCGGTATGCGACTGAATAGAGCTGGAGTTTCTTCAGTCTGGCAGCATATGACAGATTTTGGAGTCCCTTTATCCTTTTGGTGAGGAACTTTTGGGGTCTCTCCAATTGCTGCAGGTGTCGGATGAGATACGTCGCGAATGGGGCATTGTACTCGATCATTGATTTGATAAGTGAAGAGTACAGGGGAACAATGACCTCACTTGATCTGGATGTGAATCCCTTCATGATCAGGTGGGCAATGTAGAAGGTCTTTCTAACCACTTTAGCAATGTGAGTGTCAAAAGAAAGGCCACTGTCAACCTGGGTCCCCAGGTCCCTGATAACCTCTTCTGTGCTTAATGGATTGCCCCCTATATGGTAGCTTGGGGTTACCTTGTTTTTCCCGAAGGGTATGACTATACATTTTTTGGCATTTAACTTCAGGCCATGGCTCTGGCACCAGCTATCAGTTTCCGTGAGACCCCTCTGAAGGATATCTGTGTCCGATGTACATTCCACTATGGCGCCCAGTTTGCAGTCATCTGCAAACTTTGTCAGCCATAGTCCTCCTATGTTTGCCTGTACTTCTGAGAAGTAGATGCCGAACAACAGGGGGCCAAGGACTGAGCCCTGTGGGACATCACTTGTGACCGGCTTGGAGTCTGACATGGCGCCAGCAACTCTAACCCTGTGGGTTCTGTCCTTTAGCCAGTTTGAAACCCATCTTGTGACATATGGGTTTACATTTAAGCTGGTAAGTTTCTCTATAATACCCGAGTGGGGTATTGTGTCGAAAGCTTTTGCAAGGTCAAGGTAGGCTGTATGGACTGCCTTTCCCTCATCAATGGCCTTGGTGACTGTTTCGAAGAAGTCGACCAAGTTCAAAAGGCATGATCTGCCCTTGACAAAACCAAACTGGGTCGGGTCCAATGTCTGCAAGTCCCCTATGTCTTTGTTTATGAGTTCCATTATGATCCTCTCCATAGCTTTGCAGACCAGGCTTGTTAAGCTTATGGGGCAGTAATTACCAGGGTCCGTAGAAGCACCGCCTTTGTGGAGTGGGACCACAGTTGCCGTACGCCATTCCTTGGGTACGTATCCTGTGGTAAGGCTAAGATTAAACAGCTGCCTTATATGTGGGTTTAGTTCCTCGTTGAGTTCGTGTAGCACACAGCCGAGGACACCATCCGGTCCCATTGATGCTGTGTTTTTAGCTTTAGAGAGAGCAGCTTTCACCTGTGCATTTGAGATGTCTGGGAGGCTACACTCCGCTGGGATAGTTATCTCTTTTGGAGGGAGAGGGTGAAGTTTGCACTGAACCTGTCTGCCAGTATGTTGGCAATGTCTGTGGGTTCAGTGATTTTTGTATCATTTTGGACTAATTCTGAGCATATCTGGGAGTTTCCACCCAGGTTTCTAACATAGCTGAAGAAGGCCTTATGATTGTCTTTTGAATCTATGGCAATTTTTCTGTCAAAGTTGGCCTTGGATGATTTTATGAGTGCTCGTATTTTTTTACTAATAATGATCAAGGGTGTCTTCTCTTTTATGGATTTTGCTCTATCATGTAACAGCTTTCTCCTCTTATTGTAAAGTTTGCTTATGGCTGGGGTCCACCAGACTGGACGTTTGCCCTTGGTGGAAAGAGTCTTGGTTTTATTAGGGATTGCCTGATCCATGCAGTCCTGGAGGTGTTCGTAGAAGGCATTTGTAAGGGCTTCCGCAGCTTGGGTTGTGGATGTTCTTCATCTCACATTGCTGCAGTCCTTACACTTGGGTAGTCCGCTGTCCTCGGTCGGCCCGAATATCAAAGTATTAGGCTGACGTCGGTCAAGGCGCTTAAGGCTGACATCAGGACGTCAGGGTACAAATGCGCATGACCGACGTCATATCCTCAGTCTTTTTTGCCGCATGGTCCGATGCAGAAGCAGCGTTGCAAGTGCCGTTCGGCGTTCTGAAATTTTTCGAATTCGGAGTTTCAGACCGAGTCAAAGTTGGCTAAGTACCCCGTTGGGGAATATTTTAGTTTTTCTTGCCTCAGTGGTTTACCGGATGTCAGAAAAAGTGAATAACTGTATTTCTTGTGGGAAGCAGATACCGCATAGAGATTATCATACTTTGTGTATTCCTTGTTTGGGGCCTGAGCACGACGTTGTTGGGTGTCGCTTTTGTGCTAGGTTTAATAAGCGCACTATTAAGCGAAGGTTAGATTGTGCCAGGTTGGTCTTCGGGAAGCGGTGCAATTACAATATGCCGTCTGATGCTCCGACGCCCGCTTCTTCGAAGAAGCGCAAGGACAAAGCAGCTAAACCCAGGCAAGAAGAGTCGTCCGTACCGGACGCCGGTTCTTTGGAGGCGTCAGTGGAACCGGTGGTTCCACCGGAGGCTTCTCTGGAGTCCCAGGGAGAGACTTTGATATTGCAGGATGTGGCCTCAGGAGGCAGGTCAGGCTGAAGGGGCTTCTCAGGTTACTGTACTCCCCTCCCTTCCTAGGGTGGTTAGGCCCTCTCCATCTGTTTCCAAGGCATCTCCCAGAGGCAGGCCAGGTTTAGCTTCTGTTGGTGTCACTCCTAGTTCTTCAGGATCTGTGCCCAAGAAGCACATGCTCAAAATGGCAGAAGATTTAATTACTTTGATTAGAGGTTCTTTGCCCCCTCCTGATAAGAGGCCTAGGGTGGAACCAGAGTTGGGGAGTTTTGAGCAGGTTTTGGATGTTTCAGAGTCTTCGGCTGAAGACTTGCAGGAGTATTCTCCTTATTCTGATTCTGATGTGGATGATTCTACTCCTTCTGCTTCTCCTCCAGAGGATTTTTCTTTTTCAGAGACTCTTCATTCTATGAGGGAACATTTTAAGTGGGAAGGTCAGGACTTCTCTGATTCCAGGAAAAGGCTTAGGGAATTTTTGCTTTTACCCCAGCATAGGCCTTTGGCTATTCCGCCTGTTCTGGATGTTGTGGAAGATGTGTTTGCAGAGGCTTCACTTAATCCTGATTCTTTGCCTCCTGCTCCTGTTAAACCGGACAGGTATTACAGGGTGCCTGAAGCTCATAAATATCTGTATAAGAGTCCTAGGGCGGACCCAGAAACAGTTAGTCAGGGACCTAAGGGTGTCAAGGCCTCTGTGGTAAAAAATCCGGTTCCTCCAGATAAAGAGGCCAGAGCTTTGGATAGATGGGGAAAGAAAGTCTATACTTCTTCCACCTTAGCTATGAGGGCTTTGAATTGCCAGTTTCACATGTTGAAATATCAAAATTATCTTCTTTCTTAATTGAAGTCTAAGGTAGATGCTCTGGCAGAAGGCATTGAGTGTAAAGAATTACAAGATTTGGTACATGTTTCTGAACAGGTGGGTAAGCATTCTTTACAATGTGGATTTGATGCTGTACAGGCCTCGTCTAGGGTGGCTGCCACTGGGTCAGTTCTTCGCAGGCACGCCTGGCTGAGGGATCAGAACTTATCTGACCATGTTAAGACAAGGATTTTAGATGCTCCTTTACAGTCTGATGTATTGTTTGGTTCACCTGTGGAGGCAGTTTTAAAGAAAATGGAAGACAAGGCTAAGTCTATGCAGACTGTTAAAGATTTTTTGCAAGTTCAGCCTCCGAAGTTTAGTAGGAATTGGCCTGCTAAGGGGTGGACGTACCCTTCTTATGATTCACAGTCTAGGGGAAGATCTAGACGTGGTAGGGGTAGAGCTCAGGGCTCTTTCAGACCTAGAACAGGGAGTTCACCTGCACAGTCTTCGGGTGAGGGCAGGGGCCAGTCCTTTCGTAAACAGGCCCAATGACCTACCTTTTCAGCTGCCAGAGCCTTCTTGTCTGGCAGCACCTTTGGGAGGAAGGTTGGCACTCTTCAAAGAAAATTGGAGTTTAATTACCCAGGACAGATGGGTATTGGATATTATACACCAAGGTTACAGGTTTTATTTCCATACCTTGCCTCCTTTCAAAGGCATGCCAGACGTTCCTCCTCAGCAAAGAATAGAGGCTCACAAACAAATTTCTCTGCTGCTGCAAATAGGGGCCATACAGCCGGTCCCTCTGCCAGAAGTAGGCCTAGGATTTTATTCTCGTCTGTTCCTAGTACCAAAGAAGGGGAACACGTGGAGACGAATTTTGGATTTATCTATCCTCAACACTTATCTGGACATTCCCAAGTTCAAAATGTTGACGTTACAACAGCTTTTACCTCTGCTGGGCAAAGATCATTGGATGGTGACTCTGGATCTCAAGGAAGCTTACCTTCATGTTCCTATCAGGCTAAGTTGCAGGAAGTATCTGCGTTTTCGAGTTGGGACTTCTCATTATCAGTTCTCTGCATTGCCCTTTGGCTTATCTACTGCGCCCAGAGTGTTCACAAAGATTCTGGCTCCAGTGATAGCTTTCTTCAGGCTAAAAGGAATACAGATCTATCCTTATTTGGACGATTGCCTGATTCTGGCCAAAGGAAGGGACGAGCTTCTTCATCATTTGCAATATGTGATAGCAGTGCTAAGATGCCTGGGGTATTCTGTGAACGAAATAAAGTCCAGTCTAGTACCCTCTCAAGACATGTGCTTTCTGGGTGTGAGACTGAATACAGCATCCCAGATGGCCTTTTGACCCCGGACAAACAAAAGAATCTTTCCCTTTACTTCCATCAATTGTCTCATCAGTCCAGGCTGACTGCAAGGACAGTCCTTCAAGCCTTGGGGTTCATGGCATCTTGTATTCTGGTGCTTCCCAATGCCAAACTGCATATGAGGAAGCTACAATGGTATCTCAAAAATGTATGGACACAGCACTGCCAAGATATGGACACTGTCATTCAGATAATACCTTGCATTCAAAAGGAATTTTTGTGGTGGGCTCAGGAATGTCACCTAAACAAGGGACTCTCTGTGACCCGGCCAGAGGCGAGTCAGATTCTAACGACAGATGCCTCAGACGAAGCTTGGGGAGCTCATCTAAATGGAAAGTGGATACAAGACACGTGGCCTGCCAGACTACAACATCTACATATCAACTTGAAGGAGATGTTAGCAGTCCAATTTGCATTAATAGCTTTCAAGGATTTACTTATTCCAGGGCAGGTGTTGGTTCTAACAGACAACACAACTGTCATGTGGTACATCAACAAGCAAGGGGGAACACATTCTTATCCTCTATGCAGGCAAGCAATGATTTTGTGGGAGACTGCTCTCAGTTTACAGCTCAATCTTCAGGCAAGGTTTCTGCCGGGAGCACAGAACTCCTTAGCAGATGTGTTGAGCAGACGAATTATGGATCCCCACGAGTGGAAATTGGATCCTCATGTATTTCAGAAATTGACAGTGTCATGGGGAACTCCAGACATAGATCTGTTCGCTTCTCCACTAAACTACCAGCTGCCAAAGTTTTGCACAAAGGTTTCATCCCACAGCTTGGAAAGTGGATGCTCTTTCTTTCAATTGGAGCAATCTTCATGTGTATGCCTTTCCACCTCTGCCTCTCCTCCCAAAGGTACTCCTAAAGGTCAGACAGGACAAGCCAAAGATGATTCTAATAGCTCCAGATTGGCCTCGACAGCACTGGTACCCATTACTGAGAAGTCTGGTTCGGGAGCCTCCATGGCCTTTGCCTTCGATTCCACACCTGCTGTCTCAAGAGAACAGTCATTTACTCAATGTCAAACTTCACTCTCTTCACCTAACAGCCTGGCATATTCTGTTTTAAACCCTGGAGGGTCTCAGCTTCCGCAGCCAGTTTTGAATGTTATTTTGGAGGCCAGAAGGCCTAGTACAAGGAAAGTATACGCAGATAAATGGAAGAGATTTTTATTTTGGAGTGCAGCAAAGGAATTTGATGTTGCTAAGCCTAATTTAAGTGTGGCTCTTCAATATCTTGCTGAGTTACTGGACAAAGGATTGTCCTTCTCTTCTATTAAGATTCATGCTGCAGCAATTTCTGCTCACTATGACTGTGATCCACCATTGTTTTCTCATCCTTTGTTTAAGCAATTCCTTAGATTGGCAAAGAATATAAGACCCCCGCGTAGAGCTCCTACTCCTGCTTGGGATCTCAATTTTGTGTTGGAGAAACTCACTCTACAACCTTTTGAGCCTGCAGCTACTGCCGAGTTGAAATATTTATCATGGAAGACTGCTTTTTTGTTGGCCATTACCTCTGCGAGAAGGGTTTCTGAATTACAGGCCCTTATGGCAGTTGAGCCTTTCTTAATTTTCCATAAGGATAGGTATCTTTACGTACTAATCCTTCCTTTATGCCTAAGGTGGTTTCTAGTGTGGCTTTAAACCAAACTATTCATTTGCCTACTTTTTATGCAAACCCCCAAAATAAAGGGGAAAAGATTTTGCACACCTTGGATATACACAGGCAGTTACGATATTATTTGAGCAGAACTAAAGGGTTCAGGCAGTCTCAGCAGTTGTTTGTTTCTTTTGCTTTGGGTTCTCAGGGCAAGCCTGTGTCAAAACAAACTATTTCTAAGTGGATTGGGTTTTGTATTGCTTTCTGTTATTCCCATCATGGTAAGGAGGTTCCAGCTGGGATTAGGCCTCATTCCACTAGAGCTACTGCCACTTCTACAGCTTTTTTAAGGGGGGTGGCAACTAAAGATATTTTGGAGGCAGCTACTTGGAGTTCAGTGCATACTTTCTCTAAGCATTACCACCTTCCACTTTACTCTAAATCTAGGGCTGGGTTTGCCACTGCTATTTTACAGGGCATTTTGGCAGCTCCTACTACTTTATAGTTTTGCCATCCTCCCTTACCTCTGCTTTGGGATTCTACCCAAGTGTAAGGACTGCAGCAATGTGAGATGAAGAACATAGTACAGTTTTGTACCTACCATAAATGTAGATGTTCAAGATCCACATTGCTGCAGTCCAATTTACCCTCCCTCCTTCCCCTCTGTTGTTAGAGGCGGTTGTGTGGTTTGGGTTGTAAATATTGTGCATATTGTATATATTGTTCATATGATTAGTGCAAGGGTGGTTGGTTGTTTTTTGCTGTCTTTTGGTTTTGACCTTTCTGTTTAGGGTCTTCTGACATCTGGGGCAAGAAAAGACTGAGGATATGACGTCGGTCATGCGCATTTGTACCCTGACGTCCTGATGTCAGTCTTAAGCGCCTTGACTGACGCCAGCCTAATACTTTGATATTCGGGCCGACCGAGGACAGCGGACTACCCAAGTGTAAGGACTGCAGCAATGTGGATCTTCGAACATCTACATTTATGGTAGGTACAAAACTGTACTTTTCCACTGGCTCGGGGTCCTTGAAGGATACCACACCAGTCTTGAGTAGTGTGAAGTTTGCTTTAGAGAAGTTCTTCACTGTGGTCTTTTTTGTTTGGGGTGGGGCCTGGATGTGGATTTCCAGTGAGATTAGTTTGTGATCTGATCTCATCAATGAGGGATATACTTCCGGTGTGGAGCATTTTGTCCCCATGTTTGTGATGATGAGATCTAGTATATTTTCTCCTCTTGTGGGAATGGTGACTAGTTGTTCCATGGCATTTGAATTTATGAACTCCAGGAACCTTTGGGCTAGAAAGTTGGGGCTTGAGTAATGTTCCCAGTCTATATTCGGGTAGTTGAAGTCACCCAATATAATGGTGTTTGGAGATACATTTATACCCTCCAGTGTCTTCAGGAAGGCTGTGTGGGGTTCCTAAGTTTGAGAGGGTGGCCTGTAGCATGCTACAAATTGTAGAGCAGTTTTGCCTATGGTTAATTGCACCTAGATGGTTTCCGATGCTTCGTGCGTTGCCACCAACCTGGAGGTGTGGGTATCCTTGATGAATATGGATACACCCCCTCCTTTTGTGGTGTGGTCTGGGTTTTCGGGCCAGAACGCATGATATGAGGTAAAACCTGATAGTGCCGGGGTGCTCTCAGGAGCCTTGAACCAGGTTTCAGTCACAGCACAGACATCGATGTTCTCCATACTGAGAAGGGCCTCGAGTGCATGCATTTTGAGATTTATACTTCTGGCATTGAGCAGCATTACCCTTAGTTTCTTCCCATTTTTGTTTTCTAGGGTGGTAGGTTTAGAATTTGAGCCTTGCCTAAAAAAGGCACTATGGGGTGGCAAGAGCCTTAGCCAATATCCGAATCCCAGGGTGACAGGTGCAAGCCGTCCCTTGCAAAGCAGCGTGGCTTGTCAAGCATGTCATCCCAGGCAGACAGACACTGGATCCCCTTTGAATGACACCAGAAATTAAGCCAATTGTTAAAGCTGATCATCTTGTCTCTATGTTGTGGCATCATTCTTGGTGAAGGAAGGATACTGCTCAGGGTCAGGGGCATACCTGCCTGGGCTACATAATCAGAGAGCTCCTCTATGTCTCTTTTCATGTAGTCCAGGGAGGTATGTCTCGGGTCGTTCACACCAGCATGGACAATGACTGTGTCATATTTGTACTTGCTGTGGAGTGACCTGAGTGCTTGTGTTATGTGGCGGATTCTAGCGCCTGATAGGCAGCTTACTGTGACCCTCTCCTTGTTCAGCCTGGTGAGTGGGACGTCAGTGTGTCTGACTATGGAGTCACCTAGGACAAGTATGTTTGGTGTAGTATTTGGCCTTAAGGGCTGTGACTGCTTTGCACACTGATTTTGTGGTTTATGTGTTGCCTGTGGTGTGTCATGAGGTGGCAGTTGCTTGGGTGTCTGCTTTGGAGGCCTCTGCTGTTTAGGTAAATTTTTGCTCAGAGCCTCCGAGTATGACTTTGTGTGTTTATGTGTTTGATTCATTGTTGTTATAGCTTTATGTGAGACTGGTTTTGTGGTGTGTGTAGTTGCCTTCTCCTCCTGTCTGGTCTTGCCAGTCCTGAGTTGAGAGAGCTCAGCCTCCAGTTTGGCTAAATAGCTGCATCTCTCGCAAGTATTTGTGTTATGTGGGAGGAGGAGAGGGTTGTCAGTGTACATGAGGCAATTGTAACATTGCCTCAATATTCCCAAATTCACCAACTGGACAGGAGAGGACGCCAGCATCTGGCCCTTCGATATGCTAGAGAAATTTTAGAAGTTAGGGGTCTAACTGAATAAGAGAGGACTTAGTAAGGAAGTGGGTACTAGTGGGGGGGGGGGGTTGCTAGTGAGGGACTTTGTATAATACAGAAGTGCTAAACCTGAAAAGAAGATGCTTTTAAGACAAGTAAAAGCTTTTAGGAACAAGTGCTGCACTTTTTAGTTAAGGGATATACTGTTTAGATTACTAGTAGAGCAGTTCTAAGGGAAAAAATGAAGAACAGACTTTATGGAGCCAGAAAAAGTTTAACCTTGTTAAACCAGTGCTGCCCGATGCCCTAGTGGCAACTCCGCGCTAAAGCACTCTAAAGCGTGCTTGATAGCAGGGGCTGGAAAGAGCCAGGAATTGACCCAAAATGAACAATAAAACTACAGTTTCAAGTCAGTAACCACTCCCACGGGGGGCAGGGAAGAAGCTCAATGTTTTTCACTGCCACTGATCAACAGAGAGACTTTCCTTTAGCCCAAGGAAAAATGGCCTCACAGAAACTTACAAAACAGTTCAAGAACAGCAAGCCTGTAACTTGAACTTTTTTAAATCTCAGAAAAGTGGGAAAAAAGCAAGATTTTTTTTTTGTTTTTGTTTTTTCAGAGATAGCAGAGGTTCACAAGTAATATCAAGTTATAACAGTGCAGTAAATGACCCCACACAAGAGTGCTAGGCCAAAGACAGAAAATATGCAAGTTTTGAGAGAAAAACGATTTTAAAATTAAGTGCAAACAGGAAATTCAGTAAACAGCTTTTGGTTGTACTCTAAATACAGCTACTAATGCAGAAATCAAGTTTAACAAGCCAGAAAATGCTCAAAATTGGCAGCTATGCAGAAAAACTTATCAAGTAAACAGAGGAAAAATACTTAAAATCTCAAAAGTGGCTCCTTTCTTCTCTCAGCGTTTTCTCCTCTTGGTGGGTTCTTCACCAACAGCCAACAAGCCTGAAATATATACATATATATATATATATATATATATATATATATATATATATATGTATGCATATATATATATATATATATATATATATATATATATATATATATATATATATACACATATATGGGTTTTAAGTGATGTATTTTATTCTGAAGAAGTCTCTTGGAGATGAAAGTGGCGACAATAAAGCAGTTTTTCGCTAAAGGTGATTTTTGTTATTGGTGAACCTCATTCTGCCGATAGTGTTTTTTTTTCTTTTGTGGTTTTACTTGCTGCTGCATTCGTTTGGTCCTTATTTGCTATTATTGACTAGAGAAGGTAAGGATGCCAGTGTATTATTTTTCATAGTAATTCTGATGGTCTTCGTGTTTCACTTTTGCAGTCATCACATTTGGGTTATCCTTGCCAGGATAGCCCTCGGGCAGCCCGAATACCAGAGGCTTAGTATTCCTGTGTCGGTTGCTGTCACTTCCGGACTGACGTCATGTCATCAGTAGTATATAAATTAAGGCAGCCGATGCCATTACATCAGTCTTTCTTGCTGTGGAGCCCATAGCATAAGCTGCTCGCACGTGTGCCGGTCGGCTGCTACCCGAGTTTCGTCTACCGAATTGAAGTTGAAGTCTTCTAAAACTAAGTACCCCGTTGGGGATCCTTTTTTCTTGCACTAACCAATGTCAGAAAAAGTTAATAATTGTTTCACCACACAGAAACTTTCATTCTTACTGCATCACTTGTTTAGGCCCAGACCATGACACCCCCCCCTCCCCCGTTGTTGCTTCTGTGCCTTTTTCAACACCAGAACTATCCATCGTCGGGCCCTTATTGTAGCTAGATATTTTTGTTTACAGTCCTCAAATTCCTATATGGCTTTGGTAAGCCATCCGACAGCAGATCTTCCGAAGACCGTACAGGTCCAAACCTACCGACGACGCTTCTGTTAAGCTAGTCGTCAGTTATCCGGTCCTCAGTGAGGCGCTTTTGCAACCCCTGATGCCCACTTCTGTGGATTCGCAGGCCGCTACTGAGACCCTATCGGAGTCCGGTATGCCACAAAACTCTTCAACTAAGAATCCTGTGGTTGTCTCTACCTTGGATGGGTCTGGAGCCGCTGAGCAGGCACCGGCTTCCGAGGAAGTACTTTGCACTACCGATTCTCGACACAAACCGACGTCTCCTTTCGCGACTACTGTTTTTTCGAAAACTACCAAGTTTCTTGGGCCCTGGGCATGAACCACACCCAAGAAACAGATGACCCAATCTCAGGCACCTGCTTCCTTGCCTCAGTCTCAAATGCTTAAAATGGCAGAAGACCTTATCCTGCTGATCAAAAGAAGCCAGGCTACCCCCACCAAAAGGAAGAGAGATTTGTCCCCTGTAGTTTTGTCTGAACAAGAGTCAGATGACTCTGATGCATCTGAATATGAAGACATACAACCCCTCTCTACTTATGAGGATTCTGATGCAGAGGATTTTATCCCTTCAGCCTTTCCCCCAGAGTATTGTTCCTTTGGGGAAACCCTTTAGACCTTACGGGATCATTTCCAGTGAGGGAGTCAAGACTACCCTCAGTCTAAAAAGAGACTCTGGGAAGTCTTAGATCTTCCATAGCACATACCCTTCATCATCCCCCCAGTCCTGGATGTTGTGGAGGATGTTTTCATGGCATCTAGCCTGACTCCTGACACCCTCCCTCCTGTACCCAGAAAACCATACAGGTAATAAGAGTCCCTGACTCTCTCTTTTTTTTTTTTTTTAAACCTACTGCTGACCCTGAGGTAATTTCTCAAGGGCCAGGGATTAAAGCAACGTCTGCTAAGAATCCCACCCCTCAGATAGGGATTCCCAAGCACTAGACAGATGGGGGTAAAAAAGTATACACCTCAGCTGCTTTTGCTATCAGGGGACTAAATTGTCAGTTCCATATGCTAAAATTTCAGCAACATACCCTGGAACTCCTCAAACAGCTTGTGCAGAATCTAAAGAGTTACAAGAAGTAATGCATTCTGCAAGTCAAGTAACTAAACACACTTTGCACTGTGGTTTTGATGCCCTAGAAGCTTCTTGCAGGGCAGCAGTCACTGGATTTGCCATTAGAAAGCATGGATGACTTAAGAAACAGCCCCTGCCACACCATGTCAAATCTAAATTGTTGGATGCCCCCTTGCATAAAGACAACTTATTTGTCACTAAGGCAGAAGAGGTCTTAAAAAAGGTGGAAGAAAAAACAAAATCTATGCAGACAGTTAAGGATTTTTTACAAGGTCCAGCCACCCAGGTTCAGCTAGCATTGTACCACCAAGCACTAGTCCTTTCCTGCTCCCACTAAGCCAGTCCAGCCCAGGCACAGGCACCGGACCCCTCAGACAGCAGCCACAAGGAATGCAGAGATCTAAGTAGTGGACTACCTCCATTTCAAAACCAGGGAGTTCTAAGCCACCCCCTTATGGTAAGAACTCAAAATGACTCACCTCCCCCACCCCCTCCCTTTACCCACCTTCACTTACCCCTAGAGGGAAAACTCTCCTTTCACGCAAGCACCTTGGCCACCATTACCAACGACCACTGGGTTGTCAGCATAGTGTCTCAGGGTTACAAATTTTCCTTCCACACCCTTCCAACTCCAAAAGGGTTCCCAGAAATGCCTCCAAACCAGTGGGCAGAGGCTCAAAAGCAAATCCTTTCCCTGCTTTCTATGAGGGCAGTAGAGCACGTTCTTGCAGAACAGACAGGCCAAGGTTTCTACTCCAGACTATTTCTGGTGCCCAGAAAAGAAGGCACCTGGCACCCCATCCTGGATCTATCCATTCTAAACGCCTTCCTGGTGATCCCAAAATTCAAAATGCTCACCGTCCAGCAGCTGCTACCCATGCTCTCCAAGGATGCTTGGCTAGCCACCCTTGATCTAAAAGAGGCCTGCCTCCACATTCCTATCAGGGAATCATGCAGGAAATATCTCCATTTCAGGGCAGGATCTCAGCACTTTCAGTTCTCTGCACTTCCCTTTGGCTTATCTACTGCTGCCAGAGTTTTCACAAAACGTCTGGCTCTGGCCATTGCCTTTTGCATACAAAGGAATATCGAGATTTAACCATACTTAGACGACTACCTTATTCAGACATACAGCCAGGAAAAGCTGCTCAAGCACCTGACCTTTGTGAAGACCTTACTAACATCCCTAGGGTACACAGTAAATGAAAATAAATCCAAACAGGTGCCCACCCAAAGGGTTATCTTCTTGGGAGCAAGCCTAGATACAGAATCCCAGATGGCATTCCTTACACCAGAAAAACAAATTTTCCTGGCAGCGTACTTCTCTCAACTAGCCACCAGACCCCAGTTATCTGCAAGGAAGATCCTGCAAGCTCTGAGGTTCATGGCATCTTGCATACTACTCATTCCATATACCAGACTGCCTATGAGGAAACTTCAGTGGTACCTAAAAAGCCTTTGGTGTCAACACTGCCCAGACCTGGAGAGTCCTATACCTATAATTCCTTGCCTCAGAAAAGATTTTTTTGGTGGGCAACAGCATGTTCCTACAACAAGGGACTACCTTTCTCACCACCCCCTGCCGCTGAGACCCTCACCACAGATGTATCAGACTATGCTTGGGGTGCATACCTGGACGGCAAGTGCATACAGGGCCAATGGAGCCTGCAGCAAATCCCTATGCACATCAACCAAAAAGAGATGGCTGTCCAGCATGTCATGATAGCTTTAATGCCCCTTTGCTCCCCAGGGGCTCTCCTGATCAAAACAGACAACACCACTGTGTATATCAGCGAGCAGGGAGGGAATCACTCCTACTCTCACTGTAGGCTGGTCATGACCCTATGGCACACAGCCTCTGCCATGCAACTGCACCTGTTAGCACAATTCATACCAGGTTCTCTCAACTCTCTGGCAGACCAATTAAGCAGAAATCTTCTGGACCCACATGAGTGGCAGCTCAACAGAAGAACCTTCTCCCTAATAACTCAGAAATGGGGCACCCCAAAGGTCATCCTCTTTGCCTCTCACACCATCCATCAGCTCAGTAAATTCTGCACCAGGGAGCATCACTGCATGGCTTGGAAAGTAGATGCCCTGTCCTTCCCCTGGGTCAATCTATTGGTCTATGCCTTTCCTCCACTACCTCTCATCCCCAGGTGCGCTCAAAGTAAAGGAGGAGAAACCAAGGACAGTTCTTATAGCTCCAGATTGGCCTTGCCAGCACTGGTATACCATGCTGTGCAGCCTGTCCCCACTGCCTCCTTGGCATCTTCCTCAAATTCCAAACCTCCTGACCCAGAGGGAAGGGGAATGCATGCATCCCCAATTGCAGATGCTCAGTTTGGCAGCTTGGCTTATTCCCTAACCCCGGATCAATCTGCCAACCTCATTAAACAGGTTCTAGATGTTCTATATGAGGCCAGATGTCCTAGCACTAGAAATTCTTATGCTGACGAATGGAAAAGGTTCTGCAACTGGATCCAGGCTAAGGGAGCCAATATGGTACAGCTCTCCCTCCTTCTCATCCTGGATTACTTAGCTGACCTACTACACAGTGGCCTCTCTTTCTCCTCTATAAAAGTTCATTCCTCTGCTATCTCTGCTCATTTCCCCACTGAGCAGCACCTTTTCTCACATCCTTTGATCAAACAGTTCCTAAGAGGGGCTAGCAACTTGAGGCCACCCAGAAGAGCGCTAACCCCAGCTTGAGACCATAACTTTGTGTTGGAAAAGTTCACCCTTCCCCCTGTTGACCCAGCTTCTTCTGCAGAGCTAAAATTTCTCTCTTGGAAGACAGCTTTCCTTCTGGCCATCACTTTAGCCGTAAGAGTGTCCAAGCTGCAAGCGCTCATGGCTGTGGAACCCTTTATCATATTCCATGCTGACAGGGTATCCCGCAGAACTAATCCATACTTCATGCCTAAGATGGTGTCCAGTGTGGCTCTCAATCAATCCATTCATTTGTCCACATTTTTTCCTAATCCCCAGAGCAAGGAGGAAAGGATCCTGCACTCTCTAGATGTGCACAGACAGCTCAGATTCTATCTAGACAGGACTGAATCCCTCAAAGTCTGATCAATTGCTGGTTAGCTTTGCTACAGGGGCAGAAGGCAAAGCCATCTCCAAACACACCATTTCCAAATGGATAGCACACTGCATCCATTTCTGCTGCAAACAACATGGAAAGCCTCCCCCAAGGGGGTCAGGACTCACTCCACCAGAGCAGCCTCCACCTTTGCAACTTTCCTCAGAGGAGTCCCCACCAGGGACATCCTGGAGGCTGCCACCTGAACATCTGTTCACACTTTTACCAAACATTACCACCTGCCTCTCTTCTCCAAATCCAGGGCAGGGTTTGCCTCTGCAGTCTTGCAGGGCATCCTAGCCAGCCCCTAGTTTCCTTGACTGCCTCCACCATTTCCTCAGCTTTGGGAATCAACCCAAATGTGATGACTGCAACAGTGAAACACGAAGAACATAGTACAGTTGTGTACACTTACCATAAATGTAGATGTTCGAGTGTATTCAGTGTTGCAGTCCTGGTTTCCCTCCCTCCATCCCCATTTCTTCTCTTTCCTTACAAGGGCCATATTGGTATTTGCTTTCTACTGGTGGGGTTCTTCCACCAGAACCTGGCTGCTACTTGGGGGCTTCTGACAGGTTAGGGCAAGAAAAACTGATGTAAAGGCATTGGCTGCCTTACTTTATACTACTGATGACCTGACGTCAGTCCTGAAGTGACAACCGGCGCAGAAATACTAAGCCTCTGGTATTCGGGCTGGTCAAGGGCTACCCTGGCAGGGATAACTCAAATATGATGACTGGAACAGTGAATACACTCCAACATCTACATGTATGGTAAGTGTACACAACTGTACTTTCTGAAGATTTGCTGTTAAGGTAAGTACATGCCTGTATACTTCACTGATTCTTGAAGTGAATTTGCATAGAGCATAGTTGCTTGAGTCTGCTACATGTCAACAAAGTAAACCTAAAGTAATTGGCTAAGGGAGAGTTTTAAGAGAATGAAAGCTTGTTTGTGTACATGTGTGTGTTTGGGGTGATTTGAACTCGACAAACTAGACATGAAAATAATTTTAAAGCCAATTGACCAATTCCTTGGAGCCAAACAGGGAAGTTTAATTGAACATGCTAGTAATCTGTTATGTACTTTGAATACAGGTATCAGAAGCAGAATTTACGTTTGAAAGGAGTTCAGTATCTTTTAGATCTTTTGTTAAGGAGAATTGACCTCAGACTTATAAGATTTGGAACCAGCTACTGGATCTGTTAGAGGACTCCAAGAGTTTTCCATGTTTACTGATGTGCCTAAGGACAGATAAATGAAGCAAGTAGAGTGGCTGTGAAAGAATGGACTGCCTTGTGGCAGCTAGGAACCAATTGTCTAGCTGTGGGAATGTACAAATACCACTGAGTCTGCCCTCGTCTCCCAACGGAAACCACAGACTTGCAGTCAGCTCAACATTAAAATCTTTCCCAGAGTACTTGCCTTTCCACTTTACTCAGAATTTTTGTAGTCAAGAAGCTTGCATCTGAGAAAATGGTATCAGCCTACATTAAGTTTTAAGTCTGATTTTTGGAAGAAAAAGTTTTTGCAACTTTTTCTCCTTTGATGACTTGTTCTTGTGTTGACTTGTTTCAGGTTGTTAGAACAGGTTAAACTTTTACAATTTTTTTATTTGCTCATTCCCCTAACCCCCAATCTTGGCATTTTTTGTATGCCACAGTTCTGTACATTTATTTCTTTTTAGACTCTGCAGTTGCTTAGTTGGCTTTCTGTGTAAAGAGAGTTTCACTGTTCAGTTACGTATTTTTTGTTTCTAGTCTTGATCTGCCAAATTTAAAACTATGAACTTGTATAATCTTGTTAGCCCACTTTGAATAGTGGTATACTTGGGTACAGGCGGATCCAGTTAGGTAATTGATATCTTCCTAGGGCTCAAGCTACTTTCCTTCTGCTATGATCCAGCTTTATATTCTGCTTCCACAGATCTTGATTGCCACTTCAGTCCAGATGGTCTCGGTTAGCACACAGATAAGTAAAAGACAGCTCAGCTCACTCTTCTTCCTTTTATTTTCTTTTAAGGATTAGTATATAATTAAAAAATCTTTATATCCTTTTCACTTTTGCGCAGCTAGCCTAGTCACTTCTTTTGTTCTCCTTGATTATCTTTAAACATTAGACATTTTTTTACACAGTTAATAATAGTTGTTTACTCTGTTTGTTATGGTACTTCTATTACTGTTAATTCCTTTGGGGTGCTTATCTTTTCAGGATATATTATGGGAATAGGGCTTCAGAAACTGTGCTCACTGTGGGAATAAAATGCTGCCTCAGGGCACCCATGACCTTTGAGTGGTGAGCCTGGAGCCAGAGCATCTGCAGGCTACATGTTACATGTGCAAGGGCTTTTACCCTTGTTCTCTCCAACAGAGTAATAAATTAATTCTTTAGGGTGGCCTTCTTTCCTGCTCTCAATTACCCTGACAAGAGAAAGAGAGAACTAAAGATAGAGCTGGAGAAAAGGAAATGGACAAAGAGAAGCGAAAATGAAAATTGGGGGTATTCTCAGCACTAGCTTCTTTTGAAAATACCCTAGGCTGACCGTTTTCCTGTGGTCTGCTGTGACTGCTTTGGTTCCTGCTGTGTCTCTGGTGACAGGGTTGTCCCACACAGAGATGATTATTATTCCTGATTGCTCCATAAAAGAGCAGGCAGCAGCCTTTTTTCTGAGGCGGAGCTTTCCAGATTTCCTCCATCCCATCTTACCTCTACTTCATCATCAAGCTTTACTTAGCCAGACCAGACTCGCATGGGTGTCACCCTTTCCATCTCATCTAGGATGGATTGGGCTGGCCTTACAACTCTCCTTAGAGAACCTCCCTCCCTGGTACGAGTTGCGATAACAGAGGTTTTGAGGCTATTGTTCTTTCCAGAACATCATATGTCGACACCAACAAGATTGGATCCCTTTATGATGGTTCTGATGCATCCAACTCGCTTGACTTTGAGTATTTCATAGTTGTCTAAATCTCAGCATCAAGCCCTAGTTGCCAGGTTTTTGGTACCATTTTCATTGTTGGGGGTCATCATTGTTTGAGATGTCAGCTTGGTTCTTGATGATGGAGCTGTCAGGTCTTTATGAGCTGGTGCCTCCATCCTCTGTATTGTTGACGTCCACCTCTTTGAGAGCCAACATAGTGCACACTTGGAGAGCTCCGGTGTAGGTGGAGCCAGTATTGGCCTTTATATTTAATATCCATTGAGAGAATTGTAGCTTCCCCATCTCTGCAGGTAGGGGATGCTACAGTTACTTTGGCTGCACCCCTGGACACATTCAGTCTGCAGCCTTTTTTTTTTCTCACCATCCTTCCTGTAGACAGGACAGGATAGATTTGAAGGTATTAAACAAGCTGTGTCTACAAGTGTTGCCATTTGTCTTTGGTGATTTGGAAGAGTCCTGTCCAGAACCACCACAAAAATATAAGTGCAAGAGGAGTTGCATTGACTTACTCCACAGAATCCTTCATCTTTGACGCTGTTCTCTAAGGGGAAGGGACCCTACGGTCCTCTCCAGAGGATGCCATATTTGGCAGAATATTGGAATTAATGCAGCAGAGGGGTTCCTGGCTCACTGACCCTTTTTACTCAGCTGTGGAAGTTCTTGAGGCCTTCAGGTCTGTCCCCTCTTCCTTCTGGATGGTTCTTCCCACCGACCATATGATGGATATGGTGGCAGACATGGCATAACTGGAGCCCAGTGTGGCAGAGAGCACTCCATGCAAACTAGACAAAACCCTACACCTACCTTAAGACAGATAATATTGGAGTAAAGGCCCTCTGGTTAACTCCATTATTGTAGCAGCAGCCATCAAGAAGGCACTGTTAGACAGTCCCACAATCCATCATCCCAACAAGAAGTCTTGTACAGTGTATTGCATAGGGAAATGAGCATGTGCACCTTTATATGTTAAACTATTTGACCCATGTGACACATTTCCAAAGAGATCTTGCTGAAAGAGCATTAGACAGTTTGAGGAAGTCTGCCACTTCTGAGACTCAGAAGTAACCAGGCTCTCAAGTGGCAACTGTCGACTTTTAACATCCTGTCCACGAGGCTCTCATCTCACACTAACTTCTTCTCTGTTCCTATCCAAGGCTGTCCTCCACTACAGAAGGCTTCATCTGTCTGTCTCAATTCTTTCACACTTGTGTCAGCGCAGCCTAGCAGCCAACTGTCATTTTCCCTCATTACTTGAGTGCTTGTCTATTAATTTTGTTTAAAGTATGTGTATTATACAGTGCCACCAGCAAAACTCTGTATTTCTTTTTGAAAAATTCACTTGAATTAACTTCACTGTGCAATGCACATTCATTAATTGTTTAAAATATATCTCTGTTATAACATTATAAATGTTTTGCTTTAATAGATGGTTTGCACTTTGTCATAAAACATTTTGTATGTAGCCATAAATCTTTTCTCACTGGGCCTCTGCTGAAAGGGGTTTTAATTTCTAGTCACGCTTTTCCAGTAAATTGATGCACATATATAAATAAAGTACTACAGAACTTAAGCCATGGTGTGGTTAGCGCTTAAGGAAGTAACATAACCATGAGGCACCACTACTGGCTCCACTTGTGTGATTTTGCAGTCAACTTTAGGGCACCCCTTGTTAAATCCTCTTCAGTGGTCTCCATTCTTTGATCCCAAGGTCAAGGAAAAACTTCTGAAGAGTGAAAGACAAGGTAATAAGTTTGCCTTGGGAGTCTGCTTTCAGACCTCACAAGGATCCTTCTCTAGGAAGCAGAATGGGTCCAAAGCACTCAGGTTCAAAACCTCCCAGTGTCGTCCTTAATTCTCTTCAGACAGTGACAGCTGTGGCAAAGAAGGCTCATGTAATTAATGGACGCCACCTCAGGGGAGAGGAGATCTGCAGAATCAGGGATTCAGGGGGTCCTGTCTACAGAAAGCATCCTTAGTGGCCCTGAAGTTTTGCCCAACTGCTTCTCTCTGGAGGCAATTGAGGGCAGGCTGTCTCTTTACTCAAATGTGTGGATGGCCATCACACAAGACAATTGGGTGAAAAGAGCTTAATATCCAACATCTGTGCTATTCCATTCTAATCAAACCCCAAAATGTCACCCCTGCCCCTTTCACCTGTGCCACCTAATCAAAAAAGGGCAATAGCAAGGGTGATCACATACCTCCTCCACAAAAGAGCCATCCAGGAGATCCCAGCAGTCTTGAAAAGGTCCAGAGTTTTTTCCATATTCTTTTTAGTTTCAGATAAATCAAATGACCTTAGGCTTGTTCTAGATTGAAGTGGGCTAAACCAGTTTGTAAAACATACACAATTCCTGATTGTCATGGTGTAAGCCATCCTCCTTCGTTTACATGAAAGTGAGTGAATGGCCTTTATAGATTTTCAGGTCACTTATCTCCACACAGATTTATAAAAAGTCCAGAAGGTATCTGCACTTCTGGCTGGGAGCCAGTTAGTTAGTATCGGTTTTGAGACTTGTTTTTTGGACTTTCCATAGCCTCGCTGGTGTTCACAAAATGCCTGGCAGTAGTTGTAGCCCACCTATGACTCAAAGGGATCTATGTATTCCTATAGCTGAAGAAATGGTTCCTAGCTGCTACAACAAGCGAGTTCCCTCTATCAGCTGAAGACTGTTTGCTTCACGTGTGTTTATCCTTAGGCATATCAGTAAACATGGGAACATTAATTCTAGAGCCTTTACAAACCTTGGTCTTCATTGGAAAACACTTGGGCACAAGATCATGCATTGTTGTCAAGCTACCAGATGAATGACTTTCTTCTTTGAGTGGCAATTTCAACCCTCCTGACCAACCTTTCTCCACCAGCTTCTGTCATGTTAATAAAAGTGCTGAATCTCAAGGAAGCTTCTTTATTTAATAGATGGTTACTATGCTTCCAGTCCAGTAGCCCATTAAGTAGCCTAGCCCAAATTTTTATTTCCCTTCAAGCACTATCTGGCTAAGTCACTTGTTCAAGGTCACACAGTAGGGTAGTTGAAGGTAGAAAGATTCAAACCCTGTACCCTTGGTACAGTAAGCAGATCATTAACAAGTTAGAGCCTTAGTCCTCTGTTTACCGGCAGACTTATTGTACCTGACTCAAGATTTCACATGATGGTTCTACAGTGGACTGTGAGTGTGCAAAGGCCCCAGTTAAGTCTCACATCTATCTCCTCTGTTTGCAAAAAACATTTAATGTGGTGGATGGAGTAACCCCCCCCCCCCCCCACACACACACACAGTCTGTGGGGAAACCCTGTAGTTCACCTTCTAGGTATCCGTGTCAATGTTCTCTTGTTATGGGTGATGGGCAGTCATGTACCCAAGTGTAGGGGATGGGATTTGACAGTTTGTCAGGGCCTCTGAGCTTAGACTGCCATTTTCCTTGTAGTTTCTGCTTACAGGGCTGGCCCTTATTCCAGAGGTTGCCATAGACTTGTTGACTCCTCCCAGATCTTTGTTTACTTTGCTGATGGGCACACCAACTGCATTGTAAGTAACATGGACTCCTTTGTGCATTTGAAAAGGTTAAAAAATAAATATGGAGCGTAACTCTCCAGCTTTGAGAATTTTGCCCCTCTTCCATATTCTCCAGTTTCTCTGATTTGAGAATAAGACTTGACCTATCAAAAGGGTGAAACGTGTATGATGTTCTTCATCTCACATTGCTGCAGTCCTGACACTTGGGTAGTCCGCTGTCCCAGTCGGCCCGAATACCAAAGTATAAGGCTGACGTCGGTCAAGGCGCACTAGTCTGACGTCAGGACGTCAGGGTACAAATGCGCATGACCGACGTCATTTCCTCAGTCTTTTTTGCCGCATGGTCCGATGCAGAAGCAGTTTTGCAAGTGCAGGTTGGCGTTCTGAGATTTTCCGAAGTCGGAGTTTCAGACCGAATCCAAGTTGGCTAAGTACCCCGTTGGGGAATATTTTGGTTTTTTCTTGCCTCAGTATTTTACCGGATGTCAGAAAAAGTGAATAACTGTATTTCTTGTGGGAAACAGATACCTCATAGGGATTACCATACCTTGTGTATACCTTGCTTAGGGCCTGAGCACGACGTTGTTGGCTGTCGCTCTTGTGCTAGATTTAACAAACGCACTATAAAGAGAAGATTAGATTGTGCCAGGTTAGTTTTTGGGAAGCGGTGTAATTATAAAATGCCGTCGGATGCTCTGACGCCCGCTTCGTCAAAAAAGCGCAAGGACAAAACAGCAAAGCCTAGGCTGGAAGAACCGTCCGTCCCAGACGTCGGTTCTTTAGAGGGCTCGGTGGAGCCAGGGGTTCAGCCAGAAATTTCTTTGGAATCCCAGGGAGAGACTTTTACTGCAAGATGTGACCTCTCAGGAAGTAGGCCAGGCGGAAGGGGCTTCTCAGGTAGCTGTTCTTCCCTCCCTTCCTAAGGTGGTTAGGCCCTCCCCTGCTGTTTCCAAGGCTTCTCCCAGGGGCAGGCCAGGTTTTGTTTCAGGTGTTACCCCTAGTTCTTCAGGGTCTGTGCCTAAGAAGCATATGCTTAAGATGGCAGAAGATTTGATTACAATGATTAGAGGTTCTATGCCCCCTCCTGATAAGAGGTCTAGGGTGGAACCTGAGCTTGGGAGTTTTAAGCAGTGTTCGGATGCTTCTGAGTCTTCGGCTGAAGACTTGCGGGAGTATTCCCCTTACTCTGATTCTGATATAGATGATTCTACTCCTTCTGCTTCTCCTCCTGAGGATTTTTCATTTTCAGAGACTCTTCATTCCATGAGGGAGCATTTTAAATGGGAAGGTCAGGATTTCTCTGATTCCAGGAAAAGGCTTAGGGAATTTTTGTTTCTACCCCAGCATAGGCCTTTAGCTATACCTCCTGTTCTAGATGTGGTGGAGGATGTTTTTGCAGAGGCTTCTCTGAACCCTGATTCTTTGCCTCCTGCTCCAGTTAAACCGGATAGATATTATAGGGTGCCTGAAGCTCATAAGTATCTTTTAAGAGTCCTAGGGCAGACCCAGAAACTGTTTCACAGGGGCCTAAAGGTGTTAAGGCTTCTGTTGTTAAAAATCCTGTTCCTCCAGATAAAGAGGCAAGGGCTTTGGATAGATGGGGAAAGAAAGTGTATACTTCTTCCACTTTGGCCATGAGAGCTTTGAATTGCCAGTTTCACATGTTGAAATACCAAAATTATCTCCTTTCACAATTAAAGTCTAAGGTAGATGCTTTGGCGGAAGGTATTGAGTGTAAAGAGTTGCAGGATTTAGTTCATGTTTCTGAACAGGTGGGTAAGCATTCTTTGCAATGTGGTTTTGATGCTGTGCAGGCCTCTTGAGGGTGGCTGCCACTGGTTCGGTTCTTCGCAGGCACGCCTGGTTGAGGGATCAGAATTTAGCTGAGCATGTGAAGACAAGGATTTTAGATGCTCCTTTACAATCTGATGTGTTGTTTGGTTCGCCTGTGGAAGCAGTTCTAAAGAAAATGGAAGACAAGGCTAAGTCTATGCAGACTGTTAAAGATTTTTGCAGGTTCAGCCTCCAAGTTTAGTAGAAATTGGCCTACCAAGGGGTGGACATATCCTGCTTATGATTCCCAGTCTAGGGGTAGGTCTAGACGTGGTAGGGGCAGAGCTCAAGGTTCTTTTAGGCCTAGAACAGGAGTTCACCTGCTCAGTCTTCTGGTGAGGGCAGGGGTCAGTCCTTTCGTAAACCGACCCAATGACCTGCCTTTTCAGCTGCCAGAATCTTCTCGTCTGGCAGCACCTTTGGGAGGAAGGTTGGCACTTTTCAAAGAAAACTGGAGTTTAATTACCCAAGACAGATGGGTATTGGATATCATTCACCACGGTTACAGGTTTTATTTCCATACCTTGCCTCCTTTCAAAGGCATGCCAGACATTCCTCCTCAACAAAGGAAAGAGGCTCACAAGCAAATTTCTCTGTTGCTCCAAATAGGGGCCATTCAGCCGGTTCCTGTGCCAGAAAGGGGCCTAGGATTTTATTCTCGCCTGTTCCTAGTACCAAAAAAGGGGAACACGTGGAGACCAATTTTGGATCTGTCTATCCTCAACACTTATCTGGACATTCCCAAGTTCAAAATGTTGACGTTACAACAGCTTTTACCTCTGCTGGGCAAAGATCACTGGATGGTAACTTTGGATCTCAAGGAAGCTTACCTTCATGTTCCTATCAGACTAATTTGCAGGAAGTATCTGCGTTTTCGAGCTGGGAGTTCTCATTATCAGTTCTCTGCATTGCCCTTTGGCTTATCTACTGCGCCCAGAGTATTCACAAAGGTCCTGGCTCCAGTGATAGCTTTCTTCAGGCTAAAAGGAATACAAATCTATCCTTATTTGGACGATTGCCTGATTCTGGCTCAAGGAAGGGACGTGCTTCTTCAGCATTTGGAATATGTGATAGCAGTGCTAAGATGCCTAGGGTATTCTGTGAACGAAATAAAGTCCAGTCTAGTACCCTCTCAAGACATGTGCTTTCTGGGTGTGAGACTGAATACAGCAACCCAGATGGCCTGTTTAACCCCGGACAAACAAAAGAATCTTTCTCTTTACTTCCATCAACTATCTCATCAGTCCGGGCTGACTGCAAGGACAGTCCTTCAAGCCTTAGGGTTCATGGCATCTTGTATTCTGGTACTTCCCAATGCCAAACTGCATATGAGGAAGCTACAGTGGTATCTCAAAATGTATGGACACAGCACTGCCAGGATTTGGACACTGTCATTCAAATAATACCTTGCATTCAAAAGGAATTTTTGTGGTGGGCTCAGGAATGTCACCTAAACAAGGGACTCTCTGTGACCCGGCCAGAGGCGAGTCAGATTCTAACGACAGATGCCTCAGACACAGCTTGGGAGCTCATCTGAATGGAAAGTGGATACAAGACAAGTGGCCTGCCAGACTGCAGCATCTACATATCAACATGAAGGAGATGTTAGCAGTCCAGTTTGCATTACTGGCTTTCAAGGATTTACTTCTTCCAGGGCAGGTGTTGATTCTAACAGACAACACAACTGTCATGTGGTACATCAACAAACAAGGGGGAACACATTCTTATCCTCTATGCAGGCAAGCAATGATTTTGTGGGAGACTGCGTTAAGCTTGCATCTGAATCTTCAAGCAAGGTTTCTGCCAGGAGCACAGAACTCCTTAGCAGATGTGTTAAGCAGGCAAATCATGGATCCCCACGAGTGGAAACTGGATCTTCATGTATTTCAGACATTGACAGTGTCATGGGGAACTCCAGACATAGATCTGTTCGCTTCTCCACTAAACCACCAGCTGCCAAAGTATTGCACAAAGGGGTTTCATCACACGGCTTGGAAAGTGGATGCTCTGTCTTTCAGATGGAAAAACCTTCATGTGTATGCCTTTCCACCTCTGCCTCTCCTCCCAAAGGTACTCCTAAAGGTCAGACAAGACAAGCCAAGGATGATTTTAATAGCTCCAGATTGGCCTCTGCAGCACTGGTACCCATTGCTGAGGAGTCTGGTAAGGAAGCCTCCATGGCCCTTACCTTTGATTCCACACCTATTGTCTCAGAAGGACGGGCATCTACTCAATGTCAAGCTTCACTCTCTTCATCTAACAGCCTGGCATATTCTGTTTTGAACCATAGCAGGTCTCAGCTTCCTCAACAAGTTTTGAATGTGATTATGGAAGCCAGAAGACCTAGTACAAGGAAAGTGTACGCAGGAAAATGGAAGAGATTTTTATTTTGGTGTGCAGCAAAGGATTTGGATGTTTCTGAGCCAAATTTGAGTGTGGCTCTTCAATATCTTACTGAGTTATTGGACAAAGGTTTGTCTTTCTCTTCCATTAAGATTCATGCTGCAGCAATTTCAGCGCACTATGATTGTGACCCACCATTGTTTTCTCATCCTTTGTTCAAGCAATTTCTTAGAGGGGTAAAGAATATAAGACCCCCACGTAGAGCTCCTACTCCTGCTTGGGACCTCAATTTTGTGTTGGAGAAACTCACTCTACAACCTTTTGAGCCTGCAGCTACTGCTGAATTGAAATATTTGTCATGGAAGACTGCTTTTTTGTTAGCCATTACCTCTGCAAGAAGGGTGTCTGAATTGCAGGCCCTTATGGCGGTTGAGCCTTTCCTGATTTTTCATAAGGATAGGGTATCTTTACGTACTAATCCTTCCTTTATGCCTAAAGTGGTTTCTAGTGTGGCTTTAAACCAAACTATTCATTTGCCTATCTTTTATGCAAATCCCCAAAATAAGGGGGAAAAGATTTTGCACACTTTAGATGTACACAGGCAATTACGTTATTATTTAAGCAGGACTAAGGATTTTAGGCAGTCTCAGCAGTTGTTTGTTTCTTTTGCTTTGAGTTCTCAGGGTAAGCCTGTGTCAAAACAAACTATTTCTAAGTGGATTGGGTTTTGCATTACTTTCTGTTACTCCCATCATGGCAAGGAGATTCCAGCTGGGATTAGGCCTCACTCCACTAGGGCTACTGCCACTTCAACAGCATTTCTAAGGGGGGTGGCAACTAAGGATATTTTGGAGGCAGATACTTGGAGTTCAGTGCATACCTTCTCTAAGCATTACCACCTTCCTCTCTACTCTAAATCTAGGGCTGGTTTTGCCACTGCTATTTTACAGGGCATGTTGTCAGCTCCTGCTTCTTTGTGATTTGCCATCCTCCCTTACCTCTGCTTTGGGATTCTACCCAAGTGTCAGGACTGCAGCAATGTGAGATGAAGAACATAGTACAGTTTTGTACCTACCATAAATGTAGATGTTCGAAGATCCACATTGCTGCAGTCCAATTTACCCTCCCTCCTTCCCCTCTGTGTTTAGGGGTGGTTGTGTGGGTGGGATTGTACCTTTCTGACTTTGTATATATTGTACATATATTTGGTACAGGGGTGTTTGGTGTGTTGTTGTTTTTGGTTTGGCCTTATCTTTTTAGGGTCTTCTGACATCTGGGGCAAGAAAAGACTGAGGAAATGACGTCGGTCATGCGCATTTGTACCCTGACGTCCTGACGTCAGACTAGTGCGCCTTGACCGACGTCAGCCTTATACTTTGGTATTCGGGCCGACTGGGACAGCGGACTACCCAAGTGTCAGGACTGCAGCAATGTGGATCTTCGAACATCTACATTTATGGTAGGTACAAAACTGTACTTTTTAGAATCCTCAACGAAATCTATGAGGCACAGCCAAGTGTAAGAGTGAAGAACTGTTGTAAGTGCCTACTGGCCTAGCTGCAGCACCCACAAGTTCTGCATATGTCACACAGGGAGAACTGAGCTGTCATGTGACTGTAACTTAGTTTTGAACTGTCCATTAGACAACTCCCCCAGTGACTGGGGGCATCTCATTAGCAAGATGAAGCTGGAAGCATAACCTGTGACATTTTACTACCCTCAGAGTGAATATGGAGGACATGGGTAAACACACTTCACAAATCTATCATTAACTTTAGACTCTTTTTACTGGCAGAATGGACATCAGCACTGTATGAAGTAAGCACCCTTTTGAAGGCAACTATAGCAACAACAGCATCTTTATTAGGGGATCTCAGACCAGAAAATGCACTCTTTAAGAGGCCAGAGGAATTCTACCTGGCTTTACTGAAATGGATACCATTCCTGACTGTAAATGTGCAATCTTGTGTGTGTGAGGGGGGAGGGGGAGGTCAGGTCACCCAGGATTAAGGCATTAGGGACCAAATGACTTTTTTGCAAGATGCTCTGGGGTGAAGATGTGGGGGTATCTGGGCCATCCCATCATCAGCTTAATTTCTAGGAACTCCACAAACAGCTTGTAGTCATCTGGAGGAATCAACACTAGCTCCATTATATGAATCTGGGTAGGGGATTTTTTTTTTGGGGTGGGGGGGTTAGCTCTTGGTCCTTAATGGTGTCCTATAATTCTCAGCTGACACTGACAGGATGGGTCCAAGAATGAGGAGGGAAAATATCTACTGGTCCAGATACCCCTAGTAAATCCTCCCAGAGACAGTCAGCCTAGGCTGAAGTTAATGCACTAAAGAGAGCCTCCTTTTTATGATAAGTACATAAATCTGTATCTTATATTATTCCTTCCTTTTATTTTGAATACTGGTACAGATTGTCCAGCTACCTGTTTTCCTGGGTGGAATCATGACAGGATGTCCTTGAGAATGACAACCCTAAATGACAACCTATCACTACAAACTGTGTCCCATTTACCATGCTTAAATATATGCAGCATAATTCGATTTGCTAATCTGCAACTATCCGTGGATGAATTCTTGAAGAAGGCTAATGGATCTCGTGGAATAAGTCTTTGGTTTTTGACAATTTAGTTTTATTGTTAGAATGCTACATGAAGTTACACAGTCAGTGGATAAAGTTGCTTTGTAAACTTTGTGCCACAGTCTTGAAGATGCATAACAACCCTACTGTTGGTTGCCTTTTCTAAAAGGTTTAGCTCATTGTAAACAGAAGCATAATTGTGAACATCCAAAGTGTGAAATAGGTGCTCCCCTTTGTGGGAACAGTTAAGAAAAAAGGCTTGAAGGTGTAGAGTTCGGTTAACAGAAAATGCTAAGGTGATTTTTTTTTTTAGCATAAAGGATACATTCATTCTGAGTAACTCCCTTTCTTTGTGAAAGAAAAGATTTAGAGATGCAGAGGACAGGGCATATAATTCTGTAGTCCTTCAGGAAGAATTGAAAAGTACCAGAAACATGGTCTTCCAGGAAAGAGATTTCAATTCGGCAGAAGGGGCTGGCTCAAAAGGAGGATGGGTCAATGCCTCCAGAATAATACTGACATCCTACAGGAGAGTAGGATGTTTATAGGTTCATAGGTAGGTACTAGGCTATCGGCACAAGGGCCTAAGTAAGCCTAGCCAACAAGGTTCCCTGGCTTACGCCACCCAAGAAAGTTAATTTCCTATGCCCCTGTTGAGCAGAGCCACAGAAGTGGTCCCCAGGGTGTATTTCTTATCCACTCATCAAGATTTTTCTTGAAGAGTGCTAATGAGGAACTTTGCTTGACGTAGATGGGTAGCTTGGTCCAGAGTATGAGATGTCTCTGGGACACGAATCTATCCCTCCAGCATGTCCTGTTTATTGTGGTGACAGTTAAGGTCTCTAGAGCATGTAGCTCGGAGGGATTGGGATTTCTTTAGGTGTAGCATGTCCAACAGCTCTGGGTTTAACATAGCTTTATATGTTAGGCAGAGATCTCCTCAGAGTAGGCGAAATGCTACAGAGTAAAGCTGATGTTTTTTGAGGTGGTCAGTGTAGGGCATCTGTTTGAGGCCAGTAATCCTCTTTGTGAGGTACTTCTGTGGCCTTTCCAGCTGCTGCAGATGTCTTGTAAGGTACATTCCAAAAGGGGAGTTGTACTCTGTAATGGGTCTAATGAGTACCGAGTAGTGGGGAACAATGACCTCTTTTTCTGGATGAGAACCCTTTTTTCATGAGGTTTGTCACATAGAAGTGTTTCCTGAGTACTGTTGTGATGTGATTATTAAAGGAGACACTACTGTCCACCTGGGTCCTAAGGTCTCTTCTCACATATTCGAGGTTAAGTAGACTGGCGTTTATCTGGTAGTTCATGGGTACAGAGTTTTTACCAAAGGGGATGGCAATGCACTTTTTGGCATTGAGCTTAAGGCCATGCCTCTGACACCAGGCATCTGTCTCAGTGAGGCCCTTGTGTAGGGTGTCCAAATCATTTGGGGACGTGACTATGGCTCCTAGTTTTCAGTCATCTGCAAACTTCGTTAGCCAGAGGCCTTCTCTGTTAGGCTGTACTTCAGAGAAGTAGATACCAAACAGGAGAGGTTCCAGGACTGAACCCTGTGGTACTCCCACTTGTCACTGGTTTGAAGTCAGATTTGGAGTCTGCAACTTTTACAGTGTGGGTTCTGTCAGTGAGCCAGCTGGCAACCCATCTTGTGATGTAGGGATTTATACTTGGTTTAATGAGTTTAGCTATAATTCCAGAATGGGGGATGGTGTTGAAAGCCTTGGCGAGGTCAAGATAGGCTGTGTGAACCACCTTACCCTCATCTATGGCTTTGGTGACTACCTCAAAGAAGTCGATCAGGTTCAGAAGGCATGATCTACCTTTCACAAACTCGAATTGAGTGGGGTCCAGAGTTTGGAGGTTACCAGTGTCTTTGAGTTCCATGATGATACGTTCCATGGCCTTGCAGACCAGGCTCGTCAGGCTAATAGAGCGATAGTTCCCAAGATCAGTGGTGGCTTCCCCTTTGCGGAGTGGGATAACTGTTGCTGTGCGCCATTCAGTGGGCACAAAGCCTGACTTGAGACTATGATTGAACATGGTGCTTAGGTGGGGAGCCAGTTCGTTCTGAAGTTCATGTGAAACGCAGCCTGGGATGTTGTCTGGTCCCATGGATGCTGTGTTTTTGTTTTCAGAGTGTACAGCTTTTACCTGCATAGATGTGATTATAGGCACTCTGCATTCTTCCTGTACAGATATGGGCCCTTTACGGGGTTGAGAGGGGGGGTAAAGTTAGCACTGAACCGATCTGCCAGGATGTTGGCAATATCAGTTGGTTCTGTAATTTACGTGCTATTGTGCTGTAACTCAGAGCAGATCTGGGTGTTTCCATTGAGATTCTTGACATAGCTATAGAATGCTTTGTGGCTGCCCTTAGAATCAGTGGCAAATTTGTTTTCGTAGCTAGCTTTGGAGGATCTTATAAGGGATCTCAGCTTCTTGTTGAGGCTGACCAGAGAGCTCCTCCACTCATGGTGTTTTACTGTCTTTTGCAACAATTTCTTCCTTCTGTTGTAGAGTTTGTTTATGGCAGGGGACCACCAGATTGGCTTTCTTTTTTGGAGGGTAGCATCTTGGTTCTGTTTGGGATAGCACGATCCATGCACTCGTAAGTGCTTATAGAGTGCATTTGTGTAGGTTTCAGCAGTCGTACCTGTATTGCCCATCTGCATGGGTGTCATGAAGTTCGCCACTTCTGTCTTAAGCATGAAGTTGGCTTTGGAGAAAATTTTTACCATGGTTTTTTTAATGGTGGGTGGGGGTGGGATGCGGATATCTAGGGTGATTAGTTTATGGTCAAGTCTGACCAATGAGGAGTTGACTTCAGGTGTGGAACACCAGTCACTCATGTTGGTAATGACTAGGTGTAGGATATTGTTGCCCTTGGTGGGGGTGTGGATAAGTTGATCCAGGGCACTGGAATTTATGAATTCCAGGAAGCGTTGAGCGAAGGAGTTGGTACATGAGTAGTTTTCCCAGATAATGGTGGGGTAGTTGAAATCGCCCATTATTAGGGTGTTTGGTTGAACCCCTAATATTTTCCAGTATATCAAGAAAAGAGGAGTGGGAATCCTGGGGCATGGTGGGGGATCTGTAGCAAGCTACAGTTTGGATTGCAGTTTTACCCAGAGTTAGTTGCACTTGGATAACCTCGGATGCATTATGCTGCACAACTTGCCTGGAGGTGTGGATATCTTTAATGAATATGGACACATTTCCGCCTTTGGTGTTCTGGTCCAGGTTAGATGGCCGAAAAGTGTGGTATGAGTTATAGCCTGGTAATGCAGGGGTGCTCTCTAGAGTCTTGAACCAGGACTCAGTCAATGCACAGATATCAATGTTCCCCATTTTAAGGAGTGCTTCGAGTGAGTGCATTTTGAGATTTAGATGTCTAGCATTGAGTAGCATTACCCTCAGTTTTTGCTTGCCTGTTCGTATTATGGTGGTGAATTTGTCCTATGAACCTTGCCTAAAAAGGGCACTATAGGGGCGGCAAGACCTTTAGCCAGTGTCCGGAATCCCAGGGGTGACAGGTACAGGCCATCTCTGGCAAAGCATTGTGGTTTGTCGACCATGTCTTTCCAGGCAGACAGATACTGGATCCCCTTAGAATGACACCAGAAGCATAGCCAATTGTTGAAGTCAATAATTTTGTCCTTGTACTGCAGTATCATTCTGGGTGATGGCAGGATGCTCCTCAGGGCTAGGGTCATACCTGTTTGGGCTACAAGATCAGGGAGCTCTTCCATGTCTCTCTTCATGTAGTCCAGGGAGGTACATCTCAGGTCGTTCACACCAACATGGACAATGACAGAGTCATATTTGTACTTGTTGTGGAGTGACCTGAGTGCGTGGGTTATGTGGCGGATCCTGGCACCCAACAGGCAGCTGACAGTAACCTTCTCCTTGTTTAGCCTGGTGAGTGGGACATTAGTCATAGGTGACTTTGTACTCAGGCACACTGGTGTGTTGGGTACGTTGTTTTGCCTTATGGGCTGTGGTTTATTGGCACACTGAGTCTGTGGGCAATGTGTCATTTGGGTTGTGTTGGGGGGTGGAGGTTGCTTGCATTTCTGCTTTGGAGGTCTCTGTTGCTTGAGCAGATTATTACTGAGAGCTTCCACAAATGTTTTTATGTATCTATGTGTGGATTTTGGTGGTGTAAGTTTAGTGGGACTATGTGATGAGTGTGGTGTGGTGCAAGTGTTTACCTTCTTCTCTTGACTGTCAAGTTCAGTCTTGGTTGGAGAGAGCTTTACCTCTGGTTTGGCTAGATAATTGCATCTCTCACAGGTTGTGGTATTGGGTGGTAGGAGGAGAGGGTTGTCTGTGTACATGAGGCAATTGCTACATTGCCCCAAGATGCCCAGATTCATCAGATAGACAGGACAGAACACTGGGAGCTGACCCTTTGACATGCCTGAATAAAAAACTACTTTCCTCAAAACAGTGAGGAAAGTGAGTATAAGAGCTGTTTTTCTCTAAGCAAGTTTGGAAAGTACAAAAACTGTTTTCCTCTAGGTAAAGAGGAAGGTTGAGTGCTTTAGTAATTTGTAGCTTATCTAGTGCTAACAACGAATTCTGAACAAGTGCTGAGCACGAATAAGCAAATTCAAGTGCTAAAACTAAGAATCTGTACCTGGATCTTGTGGTAGATAGGCTACCTAGTGCTTACCATTCCCACTGATATGCTAGAATGCTTCCTTCCAACACAGAAGGGTTTGGGGGGACTCAGAAGCTTACAAACAGTCCTGGATACAGCAAATATGTATCTGGACTAGACTAGTTACAGGAAAGGTGGGAAGCAAGCGCAAACCCAGGCTTTTAAACCAGAAAGTTGAAAGAGATGGAAAAACTGGCCAAACGGCCAATAAACTGCAATTTCTGGACCAGAAACCACTCTTGTGGTAGATATAGGCTACCTAGTGCTTACCACTCTCACCGATAAGCTAGAAGGCTTCCCTCCAACACAGAAAGGCTTGGGGGGCTCAGAAGCTTACAAACAGTCCTGGATACAGCAAATCTGTATCTGGTCTAGACTAGTTACAGGAAAGGTAGGAAACAAGCTTAGAATTTTTTTTTGTAAAGTGGAAAGGGAGAAAGGAGAAACATAAGATAATTCAAAATTAACGACCTAAGTGGCTTGCCCTTTACAAATGTCCTCTCTGTATTCGGTAGAATGAGCTTGTAACACTAGACTGGAATAGAGATGGGATAGAGCTGAACATATGGGACTAGTAGGAGTGTCTGAAGTCAAAATATGATCTCACTGTACTCATTTGAGTGACAAATGAGATAGACCCAGGAGGAGTGTTCAAACACAAATTTACAGGAGGGGCGGGCAATTCCAAAGCCACCAAGATTAATACCAGAACAAGAACAGGGACAGAGGGTGGGAAACTAACTGCAGGGAGAGAGAGAGATCACAATATTCTATGAAACAATTAAATAGAAAAATAAATAACTACAGAGAGAGGCAGACCACAATATTATATGAAACAGTTAACTAGAAAAATAAATAACTACAAAGAGACACAGACCGCAATATTCAATGAAACAATTAAGTAGAAAAAATGCAGTACAATCTTTAACACTGCAAGTTTGTACTTAACTCAGCTAGTAATGCAGTTGATTGTAGGTATGTAGCAGAAGCCAAACAACTCAGATATTGAGTAGTAATGGGAGGTGGTACAAGAAAGGTGGCTTTCACAAGGTCTTTACAGACCTTTTGAGCTACCAGGGATGAAGTTAAGTCTTCAGATAAGGGACAGTGCTGTTATGAATGTTAATCAGTATGGAGAACTGTGTTATGATCATTTGAATAATAGGGAAACTTATAATATTGTATGTAAAACTGGTAATAAAATAGAAATTCAAAATATAGCAGAATTGATGGGTTAGACTTTTTTTTTTCTTGCACATCAAGATGAAAAAAGTACATTTTCAAAAATGGTATAATATATACCCAAAAATAGATAAAAGCGAAACTGAATTCATGGATACACAACTAGTATCTGGTAGTAGCTGTTTTACTGAAAACGTAAGGAAAGTTATAAATATTTAATGCAATTTCTAAGCTGCCATCACATGTTCAAGCTGTTTTTGATTTGTTAGATAAAATTGTGTTCCATGGCATCATAATTAACTGATGTTAACAGTTGGGATACTAATATAATCATGAGTATGGTTTACAAGCATTAAGATTTTTTTAGGTTCTTCACCCAAATCAAAGTATGTATTAAAAAGGTAAGGAAATTATGTTTGAAAGTTTAATTAATTAGTTGTTTGTTCATTTATTTATTTGCATTTTAACTGGGGAAGTCCAATGTGCCATACACAACCCTTTTTCAGTTGAAGCCTGGAGAGAAAAGCTTCTCAATACAATAAGAATGCTCAAATAGTATTATATACATTGCTAATATTCCGTTATCTAACTTATTGGATTACAGAGTTAAAAACACACTTAATTCACTGGCCAGACAAATATTAATAAACAGATTACAAAGTTTTTAGAGATAATTACTGCATAGAGGATTGTTAGATAATACACAGCCTAAAAAGTAGGCAGAGAATATATCAGTAGAGCTAGGCATTCAAGGAGACTGAGTGAAAGTACAGTTTCAGGTCGAAGATAGGTAAGTGTGGAGAGAAGTTGTGAAGTGGTAAGGATTTAAGATAGTTCTGATTGCTAATTGTAGGGGATTCCAATTCTTGGCTAAACAGTAAGAGAAAAGAAGTTGGTTGGGTGGCAGGTTTGGTTTGTGAACTTTAAGAAGTTGCTGATTCTCAGATCTAAGGGGCCTGTTTGGGAGGTAGAAGGTGAAGAATAGAACCAAGGATGGGACAATCAGAAGGTTTAAAGAGACGTTTATGAGCAGTAGTAAGTTGCAGATAGTTGAGGTAGTTTGATAGTTCCAGCCATTTTAGGGTGTGAAGAGCAGTACAATAGTGGAAGAAGTTTTCGGAATTTGCTGCAGATTTTGCAACTTTATTATAACACGTCTCAAGCTTAGCGTTTGTGGTGGTTTGAAGGTTGGTAAGTAGAGGGGTGCCATCCATTAGGGATGGGAGTAGATGGAGGCAAGGGTTTGTTTGGTGGAGAGGCTAAGGAACTGGTTGTGCCTATAGAACATTCCAAGTTTCTGATGTGTTTTTTGGATGTTTTGTTGCAAGTAAATATCAAATTGTAGGTGTTCCTCTATGGATACTCCTAGAAGTTGTTTGACAACTTCTATTAGCGCTTTACTTTGGAAGTAGATATTGAACATGGCTTTGTCCAACAAGATTGATTTTTTGTGGGGTGAAAACATGATCTTGAATTCATTTGGGTTAAGGGCTAAGTGATTTTTAAACAAACCTGATACAGTGGTGAAGAAGGCTGTTTGGGTTCTGAGTTGGAGTTCAGATATAAACAGTTGAGCAGATGATGGCTGAGTCGTCTGCCTATTGAATAAGAACTCCATTGGTTATAATTCTGTGGGAAATTATTAATGAAAATATTGAATATGAGTGGGATCAAGTATGGAGCCTTGAGGAACTCCGGTAGAGGTGTTAAGAAGAGATAAGAGTTTTGCCATTTGACAGCCTGTTGCCTCTCTTTTAGATAGCTTGAGAACCACTTGAGAGTAGTGGTGGAAAGTCCAAAGTTAGTGAGTTGTGATAGTAACAAAGGGTGGAAAACTATGTCAAATGCTTTAAAAAGATCTAAGAATATTGTAGATTACTATTTTCCTATTATTATGAGCTCTGTTTAACAGTATCCAGAAAATAAATAAAGGCAGTTGTAGTGCTGTGGCCAGGTCTGAAACTATGTTGTGTGGAGGATGGGAGGGGTTTATGAAGAAGATAGGGCATCAGCTGAAAGTGAATACACTTTTCTAAGATCTTAGAGATAGGAGACAGGATAGCGATAGGTCGAAAGTTGGAGATAAATTGTTTGCCCCCTCTGTGAGGAGGAAGAATGTAGGCTTTCTCCCATAATTTGGGCACATAAGATTTTTGAATAGATCTGTTAATTAGGATACTTATAGCGAATGCAATGGCTTCAGCAGCAATCTTAAGAAATGTTGGGGGTAAATTGTCAGGTGTGTATGAGCTTAAGGAGTAGTCTTTTAATAGTTGTTATAGAAATGGGGTTGATGGTGAAATTAGGGGTAGAATGGAGTTTGGGTTCAGGGGGTGGATGTCGTGCTTGTAGAGATGGGGGAGGTTTTTGCTGGAGCATTGTCACTGCTGTCTCACCATGAGGAAAGCTCGCAATAGTGTTGGCTGTTGAGTTTATAAAGGTAGATGTACAGAAAATTATAGGAAGGAATTGGAACATTTTAAGTTGTGATAGGGGTGTACAAGGTAAAATAGGGGACCAACCACTCTTTGTCTTCAAGACTAGTTACAACTTAAAAGGTATGTTTGAATCTGGTGCATTGGATAACAAAATTTTAGATAAACAAGGGGGAACTAGAAAATGTGGACAATGTATCCAATGATCTGATATTGTTAATCCTCGTTCATTCCTTACGCATGGGTATCGGTTCCGACCTCGGAACCGAGCCGGCCATTTTCCAAGCTCGTGTCAGCTTCAAACTCTCGAGATGAACTCTTACCCACAACCCCCCTCTCCCTGTTACCTCAGATTTTGTTTGCTGCATTGCCATTCGGTCGTGTCAAGCTGCTTCTCTTGAGCCAAGTACAGTTATTTGTTGTTTATTGGTCATTCATATTACTTTTCTGTCAGAAAAGTTTCTTTTTCATTGTATCTTACCGTATTGCATCTATCGACCACATTTTCTTCAGGTTTTTCTTCTCTTTTCTTTACCTTTTTACCGCAAGGTATTCTCCCCTTACCATCGTTGGTAATCTTTCCCTTTTTCTCATACCTTAGGGTATTCTTTTGTATCATTGCTGGTACCCTTCTCTGCTATCTAATTTGCTATCATGGCAAATAAGAAAGGCAGTCCAGGGTTTAAACGGTGTTCTGATTGTGGATACAAACTACCTATTTCTGATGCACACTCTTTCTGTGTTTATTGTTTGGGGGCATCCCACTTATCTGTTGACTCGCCCTGTACTATCTGTGAAAACTTTTCAAATAGGACTTTGATGGAAAGGAAAAACAAGCTGTTGCTGAAGGGACTTCTTAAATCTCCCTTTTCAGAGGCTATTTCTGGGTCGGAGGTCTCAACCCCTCCTAGAGCCCATAAGAAAAGCTTGGATGTTCCTACCAAGGTTAAATCTTTGCCTTTGTCCCCGGCTGGGGACTCCCGCCAACCAAAACCTAAAAAGGCTAAAGTTTCGGCTCTGGAGCTCACTCAGTCAGCCCCAGTGCTTTTGGTGCCTAGCGAGGCCTTCGGCTCCATTAGTGATCTCGGCTCTGTCTTCTCCTGCAGCCTTCACTATATCGGCACCGAGGGGCTTCTCGGTTCAAACTATTATCCCTGTATCGGCACCGAACGTTCAGTCAGCGCAGACCTTGACCACGTCGGCTCCGACAACTTACTCTGAACCGGCGCCTTTATTGTTGACTCCAGTTTTGTCGGTTCCAGCTTCAACACAGACAACCACTTAGGCACCGATCCCTGTGTCGGTGCAGACCATGACCTTGGCACCGATGACTTCTTCGGTGCAGACACCTGTAGTCCAGTCTCTCTTGGCACTGTTGTTCTCGGTGCGGACAGGTGAGATGGGCACTGAATTTGCCTCTTCTGAGGACAGGCCCGATGTCCTTCATGGATGCATCTGCAGTCATAACAACTGGGTTGTCCTGTCGTCAGGCAGCCCTTCGGTCGGCCGGATTCCAAAGTCTGGGTCCGGCTTCGGCTGATGTCGCACTTCACCCGACGTCATCTCTGCTGGTCTTCGGGTATAAAGGCATCAGCCGACGCCATTTTCCTCAGTCTTTCTTGCGCGTGGCCCGAAGCAGAAGCTGTTCGCAAGTGCCGGTCGGTCAGATCCAGAGATTACTACTACCGAATACTACTTGAAGACTTCTAAAAGCTAAGTACCCCGTTGGGGACTCTTTCTTGCCTCAGCCGATGTCAGAAAAAGTCAATAACTGTTTAACTTGTGGGAAACAAATACCTCATAAAGATTTCCACTCTTACTGTTTGCCTTGCTTAGGCCCAGACCACGACGTAGCAGCCTGTTCGGCCTGCGCTTCCTTCAACCGACGAACGCTAAGGCGTCGGTCGGAGTTTGCTGAACAGTTTTTCGGCTCAGACTTTGCGTATATTATGCCGTCGGATCCTCCGACTACCCAAATTATTAAAAAACGCAAGGAAAAAGACCGACACTCGCGGTCCGCGGTTTCGGCCGAAACCACGGTGAAGCAAGCCGCGAGTGTCTCGGTTTCGGCCGAAACCGAGAAAACTGGTCAATCTCCAGCCGAATCCATGGCTACTACTGAGGCTCCTGCTACCTTACCTGAATCGGCCTCAGAAATTTTGCCTACTACCGTGGTTTCTACTGATTTATCAGACACCATCCCTTTGGATGTCTCTACCCCAGCACGTGGTGCTGCTAGACCCCCTGCAGCCATGTCTATCAAGGCCAAGGCCTTTGCCAGGGCCAAAGCAGCCAAATCTGCTAAGGCAGTGCCTGTTCAACCTCCCTCACACAGGCCCACTTCTAGTTCACAAATGCTTACTCTGGCAGAAGATTTAATATCCTTAATTAGGGGATCCCAATCTCACCCAGACAGGGCCTCTCAGCCCCCTGAAAAGAGACCTAGGACAGAGCCCCCCGAGCCAGTGTCCTCTGAGGCTTCTGCGGATGACTCCGACATTTCAGAACAGCCAGAGGACCCTTTTTCTACATATGAAGACTCCGATGCTGAAGAATCCATTCCAGCTGCCCCTCCACCAGAGGAATTTTCCTTTGGGGAAACCTTGCATGCCATGAGAGAACAATTCCAATGGCAGGGACAAGATTTCTCAGACTCAAGAAAAGGCTTAGGACCTTCCTACACTTACCACAACATAGGCCCTTAGCTATACCTCCTGTTTTACCTGTTGTGGATGACGATTTAATGATGTCTGCACTGCTCCTGATTCTTTACCTCCTGCCCCTGCCAAACCTGATAGATATTACAGGGTACCTGACACTCATCACCACCTATACAAGGCCCCACTGGCAGACCCCAAAACTATTTCCCAGGGGCCTAAGGCAGTAGCCTCGACCACAGCAAAAAACCCTATTCCTTCAGAAAGGGAATCCAGGTCCTTAGACAGATGGGGAAAAAAGTTTACACCTCTGCTACTCTCTCAGCTAGAGCTTTAAACTGTCAATTTCACATGATCCAATATCAAGAGTTTATGCTTGATCAGTTAACTAAGAAAGTATCCTCTGATGAATCTTTAGACAAGAAATATGTATTAGAAATGGTAAATAACATACAACAGGTTAGTAACCATTCCTTAAAATGTGGCTATGATGCACTGGAGGCTTCATTTAGATCAGCTATGACTGGCACAGTGATAAGAAGACATGCATGGCTGAAAGAACAGGTCTTACCGGATCATGTTAAAGCAAAGCTATTAGATGCTCCCATGGATAAGGCCAGTTTATTTGGTACACCTGCCCAGCAGGTAATGAAGAAAATGGAAGAAAAGGCAAAATCTGTACAGACAGTTAAAGATTTCTTACAGGTTCAGCCCCAAGGTTTAGCAGGAACTGGCCTGACCAAAATTGGTCCTTTCCTGACTCCACAAGATCCCAAAGGGGCAGAAACAGACGATCCAGAGGCAGAAATCAATCCAGAGGAGGTGCCTACAGAGGACGACAGTGGCAAGGTAATAACAGAGGCACAGACACAACCACTGCCACTGCAACAGGACAATCACAGTGACTTGACTCTAACTCCGCCTACCAGGGAGCAAATAGCAGCACCATTAGACGGAAAGTTAGCCTTATTTTCGAAAAATTGGCACTATATCACAAAAGACAAGTGGATTTTGCAAACCATAGACCAAGGCTACCGGTTCCACTTCCACACCTTGCCAGTAAAAAGAGGAATGCCAAACCTGCCTCCAAATCAAAAAAGATAGAAGCTCTACAGCAGATAACGAAATTATCCAAGATGAGAGCTGTGGAAAGAGTACCAATAACAGAACAGGGCAAAGGATTCTACTACAGACTCTTCCTAGTACCAAGAAAAGAGAAAAGTTGGAGACCTATTCTCGACCTGTCCATCTTAAACACATATATCATTGTCCCAAAATTCAAAATGCTGACCCTACAGCAACTTCTTCCCATGCTGGGCAAGGAGTGTTGGCTGGTAACTCTAGATCTCAAGGAGGCATACCTGCACGTCCCCATTCGACCCAATTGCAGAAGATACCTCAGATTTCTTGCAGGATCAGAGCATTATCAATTCTCAGCATTGCCCTTTGGCTTATCTACTGCCCAGAGTATTCACAAAATGCCTGGCATCAGTAATCGCTCACTGCAGACTACAGGAAATCCAAATTTATCCATACCTGGACGACTGCCTGCTACAAGCGGACAACAAAAGCAAGCTGACAACAGATTTACAAAGGGTCATTTACTTGCTACAAGCCCTGGGATACACAGTCAACTTACAAAAGTCAAGGCTGATACCATCCCAGACAAGAACATTCTTGGGCGCGGAATTGGACACAGTAAAACAAATGGCATTCCTAACTACAGAAAAACAAAAGAACTCCCTCTTTACTTCTTGGCATTAACAAGACAGAACAAACTAACAGCAAGAAAAGTTCTGCAGGCCTTGGGCTTCATGGCATCATGCATAATCTTGGTACCACATGCCAGACTGCATATGAGAAAACTACAGTGGTACCTAAAGAATTTATGGTCTCAACACAGGCACAGCCTAGAAGCAGAAATACCATTAATCCCATGCCTAAAACAGGAATTCCTCTGGTGGGCCCAAGCATGCCAGTCAAACCCAGGCCTACCCTTCCACAAGTTTCGAACAAGCCAAACCATCACAACAGACGCCTCAGACCTAGGATGGGGGGCGCACATGCTGGACAAATGCGTACAAGGATTGTGGACTCAGGACCAGCTGCACTTGCACATAAACCAAAAATAAATGCTGGCAGTAAAACTGGCAATCCAAAAATTCAGACCATTCCTCAAAGAAGGCCATTTGATGATAAGGACAGACAACACCACAGTCATGTGGTACATCAACAAACAGGGAGGCACTCATTCATACCCCTATGCAGAATGACTTTGGACCTTTGGAATCTGGCTCTCAGCTACAACATCCAGTTACAGGCAATATTTGTACCGGGAAAAGAGAACACCCTAGCAGACATGTTAAGCAGAACCACCTCGGATGCTCACGAATGGATGCTACACCCAGACATCTTCAAGACCATCACAAAGAAATGGGGAATGCCACAAATAGATCTATTCGCTTCCCTCTCAATCACCAGCTCAAAAATTCTGCACAAGGACATTCCACCCACTTGCATGGAAGGTGGATTCTCTTTCCTTCAGCTGGACAGGTCTGACAGCATATGCATTTCCACCTCTTCCCTTGATACACAAGGTATTACTGAAAATCAAAGAGGAACGTCCAAGGATAATCCTGATAGCTCCAAACTGGCCAAGACAACACTGGTACCCACTGCTGAGGAGCATGTCTCGGGAGAAAATGTGGTCAATACCCCTGATGCCTTTGATGTTAACTCAGAACAACTACAGCATCATGCATCCAAACCTAAAAACTTTGCAGCTGATTGCCTGGAACATCACATAGCAGCAACTAAGCCAGATCTTTCCCAAAGGGTTAAAGACATTATCCTTGAAGCCTGCAGACCTTCAACAAGAAGGAACTATGCAGGAAAATGGAAAAGGTTTGTCATTTGGAGTACTGAAAGAGGAAAAGATGTGTCTAATATAGATATTGCAAACATTCTGGAGTATTTGGCAGAGCATTTACATACAGGCCTGTCCTATTCCTCCATCAAGATACATGCATCAGCTATTTCAGCAGAATACAGCTTTGATCCACCTGTCTTTTCACATCCTCTACTCAGGCAGTTCCTCAGAGGGATCAAGAATGTAAAACCTCCAAGGAAACCACCATTACCAGCATGGGACTTGAACTTTGTGCTAGAAAAGTTGACACTCCCTCCGTTCGAACCAGCAGCAACAGCAGATCTACAGCACCTATCATGGAAAACTGCTTTCCTACTGGCAATTACCTCAGCAAGGAGGGTTTCGAACTACAGGCCTTAATGGCAGTACAACCCTTCCTAATCTTCCATAAAGATAGGGTGTCCATGAGAACTAATCCTACATTTATGCCTAAGGTGGTATCCAGAGTGTCTTTAAACCAGGCAATCCACCTACCTACCTTCTTTCCCAATCCACAAAACAGAGGGAAAGAATGCTGCATACCTTGGACGTACATAGACAGCTACGCTACTACCTGGACAGAACCAAAAGTAACAGAAAAACTGACCAGCTTTTGGTAGCCTATGCAACAGGAGGGAAGGAAAAGCAATTTCCAAACAGACAATCTCCAAATGGATAGGAAATTGCATAAGATTTTGTTACTCCTTCCATGGAAAACCAATTCCACAGAACATAAGGCCTCATTCTACAAGGGCTACAGCCACTACCACAGCTTTCTTACGAGGAGTGGCAACCAAGGACATTATTGAGGCGGCTACTTGGACCTCCGTGCATACATTTGCCAAGCATTATAATTTACCTCTATATTCTAGATCCCGAGCAGGGTTTGCCACTGCTGTATTGCAAGGGATCCTAACCACACCATAATTTTATCATCCTCCTCCACTAGTTGGCTATGGTATTCTACCCAGTTGTTATGACTGCAGATGCATCCATGAAGGACATAGTACAGTTTTGTACCTACCATAAATGTAGATGTCCGAACTGGATAGCATCTGCAGTCAGGATTACCCTCCCTCCTTCCCCTCTGTGGTACTCCTAGGGTATTTATCCTCCTAATAGCTAGCTGGGGGGGAGTCTCTTATGGTGTATTTGTTTGTATATATGTACATACATGCTTATTTTTTGTGTTTGCCTTCTATCTTTTTGGAAACATTGGCATTTATCCAAAATTTAGCCTTCCAAGAGGGCAACTGGCATCTGGGGCAAGAAACACTGAGGAAAATGGCGTCTGCTGATGCCTTTATACCCGAAGACCAGCAGAGATGACGTCGGGTGAAGTGCGACATCAGCCGAAGCCGGACCCAGACTTTGGAATCCGGTAGACCGAAGGGCTGCCTGACGACAGGACAACCCAGTTGTTATGACTGCAGATGCTATCCAGTTCGGACATCTACATTTATGGTAGGTACAAAACTGTACTTTTCTCCCTCAGTCTCCATGAGGTCCACTAGAAGCCTTTCCGAACACGATGTGTTGCGTCTTGTGGATCAGGTGCTCTTGGCCAGAGGTATCCCACCCCCCAGGAACTATCCTTCCTTGGGAGGTGATCACCTATCTCCAAAGACCCCTTCTTATTCTCCTCCTTCATTGCCTTTGAAGTCCATGGATATAGCACAGTCTTCCCCTTCTGCTGTTCCCTTTATGGATTTCACTTAGGAACTGCAGTTGCCTTCATGGCAGGAAAGTTTTGCTACGACCCAGGATGTCAGTTGTGACACGCATATTTTGCTGCTCCACAACCATCCAGGGACTCCGGGTCAGCAGGCTGAGCCACTTAGGGGAGGAGTGACCCCTGTCCTAGACATTCACTCCTCTTCAGGTGGACCAGCCTTCCAACTGATGGAGAAGGCTTTCGCTGCTGCTGGCAGTATTGGACTGTCTATCCCTCTGCCCTCCTCTGGTACACTGATTTCACAAGTCACACTGAGCGGACACCGGGTGCAAGGGCCTCAGGACATATTCCCACAGGAAACCCCTTTTCCACTGTCTTCCCCAGCTTCTCCTGCTGAGGAAGTCCACCAGAAAAGTTTGTGTAAGAGGAAGCACATGGACTCTACAGAAGACACAGAGTCCCTCACTGAAGACACAGATTTTGATGAGGGGGAAGAATCCCCTCGGTCACCCTCTGAGGTATCCTTTGGTGATATCCTCGAAATCCTGAAACAGAGAGGAGACTGACGGTCCTCTAATCCAAACTCTGAGGATACTGTTCCTGCAGGCTTTTTGCGCCTGGCCCCCTACCACCTGGGTTACTCCACCTGCCGATGAACTTGTCCGGCTTATCGTGCAGCGTGCTTGGAAGGCTCCTGACACCATCGAAGCTATGCCCTGGAGGCCAGATAAGGTTTTGTCCCCTGCTGCTACAGATCCCCATTGGTCAAAAGGTCTTCCTGTGGATGCCTTGGTGGTGGCAGCCACAACAAAAAAGGATCTGGCAGAAGAAGAAAGCCAGACTGTCCATCCACCTAACAGAGTCCCGGGCCCTGGACAGGATAGGGAAGCGCACCTTTGCATGAGCAACTTTTACTATCGGGTCCCTGAATTATATGGAACACTTTACCAGGCTTCAGCGGGATCTGATTTCTGAGCTCTCTGAAACCTTGGCTGGTGCCATGTCTGATGAGGTCCATGACAAAGTGGCCTCTCAGCTGACCACCATTGAGTCAGTATCTAACTCCTCTATGCAACTGATATCTCACGCATCAAGGAGCAGCTAGAGGAGCAGGTTCAGCTGCGGTCTTGAGACGACACGCCTGGATGCGCTTGTGTAATTTCGCGGAACCCTTTAAGGCTTCCTTTCTTAACGCTCCCGTTGAGGCCACCTGGTTGTTTGGACCCAAAGTGAAAAGCACACTGGCCAGATGTGAACAGGATGGTAAGACCCTTTCTGCCGTAGGTGTCCATTATTCTTCCCCTCAACGTGCTTTCTCCCCAAACCAAATAAGTGGGAAGATATGGTTCAAGAAATCTCAGGGTCCTTTCTTTGACACACAGGCCGAGTTCTCCCCTAGAGGCAGAGGGGGAAACTCACAGGGAAGACTCTCCTTTCGGGGCAGAGTGGGTCCGAGTAACCAGGGTTCCAGGGATTCTTTCCCTGGCCAATCCTACCAACGCTCCTGAAGAGCAGCCCAACACCTTTCTTCTGGAGGTAGTTGGAGGACATTTCTCCTTGTACCCTTCTGCCTGGCTAACCATCACCACTGATTCTTGGGTACAAAGAATTATAACCAGAGGTTATGATATCCCCTTCGATCTTTGTCTTGTTCCTTCAAAAAACCTTCCCGAAGTTCCACCCAGTCAAAGGGAAAAAGCAGCACTAGAGATAGAAAAGCTGCTAAGAAAGAGTCATCCATATAGTCCCTCCATACCAGATAGGATCCGGATTCTACTCAAGACTATTTTTGGTGCCAATGATAACCGGGGACTGGAGACCAATTTTGGATCTCAGTGTATTGAACAAGTTTGTGAGTGTACAAAAATTCCAGATGGTCACAATACGGTCTATCCTCCCGCTTTTGGAAAAAGACGATTGGATGTGCTCGATAGATCTTCAAGATGCGTACTACCTCATAAAAGTGGACAGGCCATCAAGAAGATTTCTGCGCTTCCGTGCGGGAGCCAGTCACTACCAGTTCAGAATACTGTCTTTCTGACTCTCTACAGCCCCCAGAGTGTTCACAAAGTGCATGGCAGTTGTCACAGCTCACTTGCGACTTCAAGGATTCCAGGTGTTTCCATACCTAGACAACTGGCTCATTTCCGCCCCCACCAGACATCTACTGGAGGAAGCCCTGGCATACTCTCTCCTCGCTGCACAAAGGCTAGGCATAACCATAAACTGGCAAAAATCCAATCTCACCCCATCTCAGTCGACAGAATTCATAGGGGTTATCTTGAACTGCAGAGCCGCTATTCCAGAGCACAGAATTTTAAGGATAAAGCAACAACTGATTCCAATCCTTTCAAGGGAGAAATCCACGGCTCACTCGGTTCTGTAGCTGTTGGGTTCCATGGCAACCTCCATCACCATTGTCCCCCTGGCCAGGTTTCTCATGAGGCTTCTACAATGGCTACTGCTCACCCAATGGTATCCTTTCAGCATCCTCTTTCAGCCATGATTCGAGTAACCCACAGGTGCAAACAGGATTTAAATTGGTGGATGACACACAATCTGTCAAAATGGTCTCACCCCTTCTCCCCCCAACAGCCCAAGGCCACAGTGACCACGGACGCCTCCCTGATGGGGAGGGGGGCTATGTCAGGGACAAACAGTCCAAGACACTTGGTCCGAACTGGAGGCCCATCTGCATATAAATGTTCTAGAGCTGAGGGCAGTGCTTCTAGCGTTGCAAGCATTCCATCCCCTGCTGCCGTCTGGGACAATTGCGATTCAGTCAGACAACATGGCAGTGGTCTGGTACATCAACAAGCAAGGTGGGACCAAATCTTACCCCCTTTGTCGAGAGGCCATGAGGATATGGCAATGGGCAATGGCTACCAACCGTTTTCTTCTAGCAACGCACATTCACGGGAATTCCAACGTGATAGCAGACAGACTCAGCAGGTGCATTCTTCAACCTCAAGTGTGGTCCCTGAATCCCTTGATAGCGGCGGAGATCTTCCACCACTGGGGCAGTCCTTGCTGTGATCTCTCTGCATCCCCGACCAACTACAAATGCAGTAACTACTTCGCCCTGTTTCCCCCTCCAGGACAGTCGCCCAGGGATGCACTAGTCCACGATTGGCCCTAGAGTCGTCTTTACGTATTCCCACCCTTTCCCCTTATTCCCCAGTTTCTGAAGAAAGCCCATTGGTTGAAGCGCAAGGTGATCCTCATAGCACCATATTGGCCTCGAAAGATTTGGTTCCCCTTTCTTTGGCCTCGCCTACTAGATCGACCATGGATTCTCCATCCAATCCCGGAGTTGATCTCACATCCAAAGAACCTGATTCATCCCAACTTGAACAGCCTGAAGCTCACAGCTTGGCTACTCCAATTCCCTTGATTGCCAGGCGGAATGATCTTTCTTTACCAGTACGTGACATTCTCATTGCATCTCATAAGTCTTCCACTAGAATCACTTATCTGAGCAAGTGGAAAAGATTTACCTGTTGGCTGAAAGATGAACAAGTAGATCCCTTCTCAGCACCAGTGTCGATAATACTAGACTATCTGGCCGACCTTTTCCAATCGGGTCTATCGGCCTCTACCATTAGAGTTCATTTGGCTGCAATTTCTAATTTTCATAAGGGTGTCCAAGATTCCTGTCTTATGTCCCACAATTTATGCAAGACCTTCATAAAAGGTGTGAATCATCTGAAAGCCACCTTTTAGAGAACCTATTCAACCAATGTGATTTATCATTAGTTCTACAAATTCTGACAATGCCACCTTTCGAACCAGCTTCTTCCTGCGACCTCAAGCATTTGTCATGGAAAACCTTGTTTTTGGTCGTCATTACTTCTGCCGGACGTATTTCAGAGCTTCAAGCTTTATGTATCAAGAGTCCATACTTGATTTTGCATAGAGATAGAGTGTCTCTGAGAACTAATCCATCATTTCTGCCAAAAGTAATCTCTGAAATGTCCATTATTCAAACCATTGAATTGCCAGTTTTCTTTCTCAATCATTCAAACAGAGGAGAGTATTGCCGACATACCCTTGATATCCACAGGCAAATCCATTTTTACTTAAACAGGACTAGGTCCTTTCGTAAGTCTGACCAGTTATTTTTGGCCTTTTCTGGACCTAGATTAGGATCTGCTGTTCCTAAGGTCACATTAGCTAGATGGTTGAAGGACTGTGTGACCTTCATCTATACACAACGCAATATCTCATTGCCTACTACCATGAAAGCTCATTCAATAAGGTCGGTGGGAACTTCTGCTGCCTTCCATGCCAGACCTTCTTTACATGACATCTGTGCAGCTGCAACTTGGGCTACGCCTCATACCTTCATCAGTCATTACAAATTGGATTTGGCCTCCAGGGGAAGAGCATCTTTCGGTTCTATGGTGCTCACAAATGTCCTTCCATGAGAGCCTCCCAGGAATAAGAGGTAGCTGGGGACTCTGTCCCATGAGTAAGGAATGAACGAGGATTAACAATATCAGATAAAGAAGTTATGTCTTAGCATAACGTTCCATCTGTATTATTGATCCTCGTTCAGTCATTATGACCCTCCCTCCTTCCCCCTCCTGTGATTTCTAGTGGATCTCACCATCCGGCTCTCTTAGGTTATTTGACCAGAGGTAGCCTCTACCTTCTTTGACTTGGAAGCTCAATCTGAGGTAACAGGGAGAGGGGGATTGTGGGTAAGAGTTTAGCTCGAGAGTTTGAAGCTGACGCGAGCTTGGAAAATGGCTGGCTCAGTTCCAAGGTCAAAAATGATACCCATGTGTAATGACTGAACGAGGATCAACAATACAGATATAACGTTATGGTAAGACATAACTTAATTTTTTGCTATAATGGAGGAAAGTACACTTGTTTTGGGCAATGCCAATAGCACGTTAGTTAGGTTTAAAAAGGGTAATTGTAGATCACAACATGTGATATATCTGGCAAAATGTGTAAAATGCCCATGTTATTACGTAGGGAAAACTGACAGGTGCCTTAGGAACCGTATATACGACCATTATTATAGCATTAGGAAGAAGGGTACTAACAACGCACTATTTAGACATCTTGAAGGAAGCCCGAATTGTGATTTATTTAAATTTGCTATTTTAGAACAAGTTAAGGTCAACCCTAGGGGAGGGAATACTAAGACCAAATTAGAGGAAAGAGAGAGAAAATGGCAGATTCTTTTAAACGCAACTGCATACCATGGTATTAACGAAAATATTTCTATTAAGCCAGTACTTGAAGCCAAAATATAAACCATGGAAAGGTTTTATTTACTTATTTATTAATTCATTAATTTTATGCACAATTTACTACATAGGTCTTTAAAAATATTAGGTATTAAATATGTATTTTACGATTGTTTTTAATATATTAAATATCGGAGCACATTATGTAGCTCATGTTTTTAATACGCAAGTGCACTTTAAATCAGTCTTTTTAGCTTAACTGATTTTTCATTTGGATTGGTTCTAATTATGTATGTAACCCAGCTGACAATTTTACTTGGTGTTCTGAAGAAGTCTACAGACTGTAGATGAAAGTGCTTAACCAGTTTGATTTTTACTTTTTAACAATAAGAAGTTTATGCTGTTAGTCTGTGTCCAGTTCGTGTTATGTAAGGTTTTGGGATCGTGATGCAGTTACAGTGAAAGTTTTGTTTTTGTGGCTTATTCTTGTTTTTTTTCGCCGTATAGTTCAGTTATTTTATAAAGGTAGAGTTAGAGGCAATTTCATGAGGAGGGTTTTCAGGGTGTGGAGAAGGATTGCCTTTTGTGTCAGGATTCAGGATATATGAGGTGGAATTCAAGAATTTTTGTAGGTTTGTTTATGGTTAGACTGCGGTTTTGTGCAGTAAGCATTTTTGTCTTTATGCACTAGCTTTTTTACGTGAGTACAGAGCTGTTTAAAGTGTGTCAGGGTGTCCTGGTTTTTGTTAGTCTGATGAAGATGTTCTCGTGTTTTACTGTTGGAGTCATCACATGTGGGTTATCCCTACTGTGGTAGCCCTCGGCCGGCCTGAATATCAGAGTCAGTGTTTTTTTGTGTCGGCTGCTTGTCACTTGCTGCCTGACATCAGGTCGTCATTGCTATAAAGGAAGGCAGCCGACGCCATTACAACAGTCTTTCTTGCCGTGGAGCCCGTAGCCGAAGCAGTTCGCAAGTGTGCTGGTCGGTCACTACCAGAGTTTGAATTTCAGCTGAAAATGTCTAAAGCTAAGTACCCTGTTGGGGATCCTTTTTCTTGCACTAACTGATGTCTAAAAAAGTTAACAATTGTCTTGCCTTTGGAAAGCAAATACCACACCGAGACCTCCATTCATAATGCATCACTCATTTAGGCCCAGACCACGATGTCCCCCATTGCTGGTTCTGTGCCCTATTTAACGCAAAAACCATTAGTCATAGAGCTCTTTTTGTACCAGGTATTTTCGTCTTCCGTCTTCACATTCCGAAATGGCATCAGTCAGCCAACAATCCTAGACATTCTGAAAAAACGTAAGGATAAAGATAGAGACAGACCACACAATGCTAAGCCTTGTGACGACTCTACAGCTAAGCAGGTCATCAGTTCTCAGTGAGGCGCCTTCGCAGCCCCTGATGCCCGATTTGATACCTTTGCAAACCTCTGCTGAGACCCTTTCGGAGTCTGGTATGCAGCAGAAATCTTCTTCGTCTTCTGAGCCTTTGGTTGTCTCTGCCGTGGTTGGGTCCGGAGCCGCGATGCAGGCACCGGCTTCCGATCAGGTTTTTCGCACTACCGAAGCTATGCAAAAACCAACGTCTTTTCATACCTAGAGGCAAGACCACTCCTAGGAAAACTACCTCTAGCCACCATTTTACTCCTGCTCCACCACGCCAAGCTCAAATGCTTAAAATGGTGGAGGATCTTATCACCCTTATTAGGGGTAGTCCGGCCACACCTTCTAAAAGAAAGAGACCCTTCCCCTGAAATACTGACAGAACAGGATTCTGAGGAGTCTGATTATTCAGATTTTGAAGAGGAACAACAACCTCTTACTGCTTATGAGGATTCAGATGCAGAAGAATCCATTCCTTCTGCCTCCCCACCAGAAGATCTTTCCTTTAGGGAAAATCATCACACCCTCAGGGAACATTTCCACTGGGAATTCCAGGACTTCCCTCAGTCTAAGAAAAGACTAAGAGTTTCTAGACCTGCACCAGCACAGACCCTTGACCATCTCTCCAGTCTTAGAGTTGGTTGATGATATCTTCCATGAATCCAGCTTAACTCCTGATGCCCTCCCACCTGCTCTCAGAAAACCTGACAGGTATTACAGAGTACAGGATTCTCACAAATACGTGTACAGAAATCCTGCTGCAGACCCGGAGGTCATTACACAGGGATCAAAAGGAGCTAAGGCTAGTTCTGCAAAGATTCCTAGTCCTCCTGACAAGAACTCCAGATTGATTGGATACGTGGTGTAAAAAAGTGTACACCTCTGCAACCTTAGCTATCAGAGCACTCACCTGTCAGTTCCACATGTTAAAATATCAACAACACATTTTGGGACGATTAAAACAAAAGATTTCAAACTTTCATGACTGTCAATTCGAAGGAGTTAGCAGATTTACTGCACTCTACTTGTCAAGTGGCTAAACACTCATTACGCTGTGGATATGATACCCTAGAAGCCTCAAGCAGGGCAGCAGCATCAGAATCTGTTATTAGGAAACATGCATGGTTGAAGTAACAACCTCTCCCTGGTCAAGTCAAATCTAAATTACTTAATGCACACTTGGATAAGGACTGCTTGTTTGGAGTAAAAGCAGAAGAGTTGCTTAAAAAGATGGAAGACAAAATAAAATCTATGCAAACAGTAAATGATTTCCTTCAGGTACAGCCTCCTGGGTTCAGCAGGAATTTTCCGTCAAAACACTGGTCCTTTCCTGCACCTAGCAGACATGGGCAAGGTAAGCCCCGCAGAGGCGGACCACCCAGACTTCTATCTCAGAGACAGCAGAGAACCAAACAGTGGACCACTTCCACTCCAAAGGCAGGGAATTCTAAGTCATCCCTCTATGGCAAAAACTCTCAAGGACTCCCTCTCCCTGCCACCCTCTTTTCACTCACTAAAAACTAAGAGGAACACTCTCCCTCTGCAAAGAAAATTGGCTTTCTGTAACAAAGGACCAATGGATCTTAAAAATCATTTTCCAGGGATCCAAATTCTCCTTCAATGAACTCCAGTTCCAAGAGGGTACCCTGACTTACCTCCAAATCAGTGGGCAGAGGCATTGAAACAAGTCCAAACTCTAATATCCCAAAGGGCAGTAGATCCTGTCCCCTCATCAAACAGGCAAAGGCTTTTATTCCAGACTATTCTCTCTTCCCAGAAAAGAGGGCACTTGGCGCTCCATCCTAGATTTATCCATTGTAAACACCTTCCTGATGGTCCCCAAATTCAAAATGCTAACCTTGCAGCAGCTGCTGCCTATGCTGACAAAAAATGCCTGGCTAAACTAAACTACTGGGTGTCATAGTTGATAACAACCTGAATTTTGATGCGCATATCAATCAAACTATCAAAACCATTAATAAAAACTTGACTATCTTTACAGAATCAAACTACCCCACTTGCAATTTCCTGTTCCCATCTGCTATCAACTCTTCTCTATGCCTCGCCTCTATTCTCCAACTTAAAACAGATTTTAATAAACTGTCATCCTGCTTTAACCACATTTGCTACTGGCACAGCCTACCAGACACACCACTGTCAGAACCTAAATCGCCTAGGATGGCTTGAACTGCCAAGCCTACTGCAGTTCAACCAGCTAATAATGGCACTTGAAGTCCTTTACCAACCAGAAATTACACCTGCACTAAAAAATATTATCAGCCCCTACACCAGCACCCGGCCACTACGATCATCCACTAGACTCCTAGTTCAGACATACAAATCCAAATACTCAGCTGGGGACTCTGTTTGCCAACTCTGTTGGAAAAATATGGAACAGACTCCCAGCTGACTTGACCCTAGATCCCTCACTAACTCAATTCAAAAACAAACTCAAGAAATACTTCAAAACTCATTGGTTATGTCCTTGCACTAATCCCGACTAGTTAGGTGCCTTACCTTCAGCTATTTCTAACCTTTTTCTACCACTCCATTTCAGGAAGGGTCAATTGTATAACTGCTGGTTAGTGTGTCTTAAACCTGAATGTAATATTATGTATGTTTAACTTTGAAAATAATGTTATGTTTTGTAAAGTATTTTATAAATAAGTACTACATGTGCTAAATGCTGGTATTGCTTATGACTGTAATCTGCTTGAAACTAGCATTTACTAAATGTTCAGTGTTTATTATTATCTTGGAGCTTTTCTCCCTGGGCCTCTGCTGAAAATGGACATGTATCCAGTCGGACTATCCAGATCAACAAATGTAAAATAAATAAATAAACAGTTACCCTGTATCTAAAACATGCCTACCTTCACATCGCAGGAAATTCTGTCGCTTCAGAGCAGGCTGACACTTTCAGTTCTCTGCGCTACCCTTTGGCTTATCTACTGCTCCCAGGGTATTCACCAAGTGCTTAGCCCCGGCCATAGCCTTTTGCAGACGGAAAAATATACAGATTTGCCCTTATCTGAATGACTGCCTCATTCAGGCAGATTGCAAGGAAAAGCTCCTCAAGGACCTCCTCTTTGTCAAGACCCTTCTAACCTCCTTAGGCTACACCATCAGTGAGAACAAATCAAAGCAAACAACCTCCAGGAAGGTCATTTTCTTGGGAGCACTGCTGGACACAGCATCCCAAATGTCCTTCCTATCCCCAGAAAAGCAGGGCTTCCTGCCTCTCTATTTTACCCCTCTGGCTTCCAGAAGCCACCTCACTGCGAGGAAGTTCCTGCAAGTCTTGGGGTACATGGCATCTTGCATCCTTCTAATTTCTCTGGCCAGACTTCACATGAGAAAACTTCAGTGGCACCTAAAGAACCTTTAGTGTCAGCAGTCTCAACCTCTAGAGACCTCTCTACCTCTGATCCCCTGTATAAGGGCCGAGTTCCTCTGGTGCGCAGGGGCCTATGTCCAGAATAAGGGTCTTTCCTTCACCCTCCGCCCAACAGGGCAGACCATTACTACCAACGGTTAAGACATAGCTTAGGATGCTCACCTAGAAGGCAGGTGCACCAAAGGTCTTTGGGATGCCCAGCACCTACCCTTACACATCAACCAGAAAGAAATGATGGCAGTACAAAAGGCTCTCACATCCTTCAAACCCCATCTCAAACCAGGGGTTCTCCTTATCGAAACAGACAACACCAGAGTAATGTGGTACATCAACAAACAGGGAGGGACCCAATCTTACCCCTCTGTGCAGGCTACCATGAACCTCTGGCTGACAGCTGCTTCCATGGGACTACACCTGATAGTCCAATACGTACAAGGGATCCACAACATCCCTGCCAGACCACTTAAGCAGAAACTTACTGGACCCCCACACATGGCAGCTCCACAGAAAAATCTTTTTACAAATCACTCAGGTGTGGGGGGACTTCGGAAGTAAATCTCTTTGCTTCGCATCTCAACCATCAGCTGAAAGAATTCTGTACCAGGGAGTATCACCACTTAGCGTGGAAGGTGGATGCCTTGACCTTCCCCTGGAACACTCTTTGTGTACGCATGCCCTCTTCTGCCTCTTATTCCCAAGGAACTGATTAAAATAAGGGAGGAGAGACCAAGGGCCATCCTCATTGCTTCAGACTGGCCCAGAAAACATTGGTACCCCTTACTGCGCAGCCTGATCTTACAGCCTCCCAGGCAGCTTCCCCTGATCTCAGACTCTTAACTCAGGTGGGGGGGAGGGTGAAATGCTGCTCCCAGACTTGCAGACTCTCAAGCTGTCAGCATGGTTATGCTCTAAATGCAAACAAGGGGGCCCTGTTACGCTAACGGGTCCTAGACATTATCACAGAGGCCAGAAGGCCCACCACTAGAAAATCTTGCACAGGAAAATGGAAAAGATTCTACTCCTGGAGCCAGTCCAGAGGGGGCAGTACCTCACTACCTTCAGTCCCTCTTATCCTGGACTACCTAGCGGAGCTACTTAATAGTGGCCTCTCCTTCTCCTCTATTAAAATCCACGCACCAGCCATTTCAGCTCATTTTGGTACAGAACAGCCCCTGTTCTCCCATCTTTTGATTAAACAATTCCTCAGCGGGACTGCTAATATCAGACCTTCCAGAAGGCCTCCCACTCCAGCCTGGGGCCTGAATTATGTTTTGGAAAAACTAACTATGTTATGTAGTCCAATCTTGCCTACATTCTTAGTGGGTTCGGAGCCAAACCTCTGCTCCGACTCGGCCATACTCTAGCTCGAAGTCTTCAATTGGCTCATGGCTAAGTGGTATCCCATGGTGCAATGTGCCTCTTCCCCAGATCTCATTTGCTGCTCTTACAGCTCGGACGTGGTCTCGCTCTTGGCCATGGCTAAGTACAAATGTACTACATTCTGTTCAATTTAGTAGCTCCAAAAGCTATTTTAATAGCTAGTGTGTGTGTGTAATTTTACTTTTAGCAATTTAGTGTCTCTTCTGGTATCCCGCTTTACCTGGTGTTTATGGGCTAGGCCCGTTTCAGTTAGAGGACCTAGTACTCCCCTTGTTTTTCCTTTTGTTCTTTCTGTTTGTTTACCAGTTTAATCCCCTTTGGCAGCGTTATTTTTGTGGTGTGACTGTTTGCTGTTGCTCTGTTGATGTTTCCTGGGCTAGGCCCATTTAACTTGGAGGACCTAGTCCTCCCTGTGGTTACCTCACGGTCTCTAGGCCGTTTGAGTTAGAGGCTAGTTTCCCGCGCTTCTTGTTTCTGTGGTGAAGGTGATCCTACCGTTTTCCCCTGTGTGTGTGTTCTTGTCTCAACATGTCTAAGGAGTCTAAAGAGCACAGGCCTTCGGGCTTCAAAAAGTGTGTTAAGTGTAACAACAAAATGTCTCTGACAGATGGGCATTCTGTATGTGTGTATTGCTTGGGGGTATTCATTTACAGGAATCCTGCTTGTTCTGTCACGCTTTTAGCCCCCGTGTGCTGCACGAAAGGAAGAACAAGCTGATTTTGAGAGGATTGCTGAAACCATCTTTTGAAGAGGATTTGAAGAGATCTTCCAGTTCAAAGTCTTCTCCCAATTCAGATAAAAAGCTGGATAAAAAGTCATCTAAGAAGCGCTCTCTGGCTCAGTCTCCTCGGAGCCACTGGAGAAAATTATTAAGACTACTATAGCTTTTTCGGCTCCACTGGCTTCGGAGCCGATAGAAGACAGTGCTTCTATGATGTCTACTTCAGCTCCAGGTTTATTGGACCCGAGGTCAGATGTGTCCGATCGGAGCCGGCCCTACTTGTAGGTCTCCCTCTATAGGGAGATCCAGATCCCCAACCATGTCCTCTAGATCCTCCAGGACACTTTCCGATGACGATGTCGATAGAGTGGTGAAGAAACATCGGTGCTGGCTAAATTGCTTTCGGCTCTGGGCCAATCGGCTCCGGAACCTGTCCCCCCTTCATCTTTGGCTTTTCCTCCTCTGGACCTTTCTTCGGAGCCAGAGCTGTCAGTTCCATCTGATGCCTCGAGATCGGCTCCAGTTGCCCCTTCTGGAGCCTCTGCTCCGATCTCCGCTCCGACCCCGTCGGCGCCGTCCACGGGTTCAAGGGTCCACAGCTCTCCAGTCGGAGCCAAGAGGGAGGTATCTAGTCTATCTTCGGCTCTGAGCCTTCCTCTCGGTACTTTGGCTCGGGTGAGGGTGGACCCAACATCGGCTTCGGACCTTATTTCTTTGGCTCCGAGGTTATCTTCTGTGGTTAGTCGACCTTCGGAGTTGGGGGAATCAGCCTTCGAGGTCATGAGGAGTGTGCTGGCCAGGTCGTCAGCTGCATCCTACGGTACCGACACTCTTCCCCCTCCAGCATCAATATCAGTATCAGATCACCCTCTATCTAGGGACAGGGGAGACCTAAGGCCTCAGGATACTTCCGTGAGTGGTCCCCAGCTTTCTGAAGCCTCCCCAGGGTTTTTACCTGAGGAGCCACCCAGAAAGAGTGTGTGCAAGAGGAAGCACATTGACTCCCAAGATAAGTCCCTCACATCTGACACCGACCTCGAGGATTCAAAGGGGTCCCCTAAGTCGTCTTCTGATGAGATCACTTTTTCAGATAGATATCTTGAAAATACTGAGACAGAGAGGCGACTGGCCATCTAAAGCCCCTTCTGAGGAGGAGTCTGTGTTCCTGAAGGCCTTTGGTTCCCAACCCTCTACCTCTTGGGTTTCTCCCCCGTTCGATGAACTCCTGGAACTCGTTTGTCGAAAGGTGTGGGAAACTCCGGACACTCTGGAATCGGTCCCTAGGAGAACCAACAAGTTTTTGTCTGCTCCCCCTGATAGAGAATTTTTTTTAAAGGCATTCGAGTAGATGTCATGGTGGTGGCAGCAGCCACCAAGAAGGAACTTGCAGAAACTTCATCTACCGTCCATCCTCCTAACAAGGAGTCCAGGGCTATGGACAGGTATGGGAAGCATGTGTTCTCTTCAGTGGCCTTTACACTGCAGTTGCTGAACTACTTATCGCATTTTACATGGCTCCAAAGAGATCTCCTAAAGGAGTTGGGAGATTCTCTACAGGGTAACGTTTGTGATGCTGTGGCTTAGAAAGTCAATGCACAGATGTGTACCCTAAATTCTGTTGCTAACTCCTCCATGAGGCTGATCTCGTACGCAGCCGATGGAGCGAGCAGGGCTGTGGGTTCCAGAGTTTCTCTTAGGAGACACTCCTAGATGCACCTGTGCAACTTCGCGGAGGCCTTCAAGTCTACCTTCACCAATGCGCCCTTTGATGGTTCATCCTTATTTGGAACCAAGGTGAAGGTACTCTCACTAGGTGCGAGCAGGAAGGAAAAACCCTGTCTGCCGTGGGAGTCTGTTTTTCCATGCCTTCTAGACCTTATCCCAAGGGCCACAAGGGTGGGAAAATGTGGTTCAGAAAATCGCAGAGGTTTTTTTCACGACACATAAAGTGATTCCCCCTCCAGAGGCAAGAGGAGGGGGTGGAAATTCAGGTAGATGCTGCCCTAGAGGCAGGGGAGGCTCGCGTAACCAGGGGGACCACGAATCCTTTTGTGTCTCCCCCTACCAGCGCTCCTGAGAGGAGGCCCGACTGCGCATCTCTGGAGCCAGTCGGGGGGTCGCATTTCTCTATACCCAGAAGCCTGGCAAGACATCACCCAAGACGTGTGGGTATTAGAGATAATCTCCAGAGGTGATCACATTCCCTTTCTTTCATCTCCTCCTCCAAACAAAATAATCCCAGATGTTCCACTCAGTCAAAGGGATTCCGCAACCTTAGAAGTTCAAAAGTTGCTGTTAAAAGGAGCCATCCAGCCCATCCCCACAGACCAAGTAGGATTAGGGACTTACTCCAGATTCTTTTTGGTGCCAAAAAGAACAGGGGACCTGAGACTCATTTTGGATCTCAGCCGTTTAAGCCTTCATGTAGAGAAGTCCATGTTCCGCATGGTCACATTACAGTCAGTTCTCCCATAATTAGGGAAAGATGTGTGGATGTACTCCATCGACCTCAAGGATGCTTACTACCATATAAAAATGGACAGGGCATCCAGAAGTCACCTACGCTTCCGGCGGGGAGCCAGTCATTTTCAGTTTCGCACCCTGCCCTTTGGTCTCACCACAGCCCCCAGGGTGTTCACCAAATGCATGGCAGTGGTAATGGCTCACTTGAGACTTATGGGATTCGAAGTGTTTCTGTACCTGGACAACTGGCTCTTGTCTGCCACCACCAGGCATCTACTACTACAGACCAGGGACGCCACTGTTGCACTGTGCCAAAGTCTGGGAATCACCTTGAATTGGAAAAAGTCTGCATTGTTGCCCTCGCAGCATGTCACCTTGATCAGCACCGAATTAGACACCGTGCTCATGAAGGTTTTCCTGCCAGAAGAGAGAATTCAGGTTTTACAGCAACAAGTCTACGCTCTACTACTACTGAAGAAGGTCAAGGCAAAAGTGGTCCTCCAGCTGTTAGGTACCATGGCTGCCACAATTATGCTAGTCCCTCTTGCAAGACTTCACATGAGGATTCTTCAGTGGCTACTTTTTGCCCAATGGTCTCTTCAGCACCTTCCTCTCTACCATCTTATTGTAATAACTAACAGGTGCAAGCAGGATCTGCGCTTGTGGCTTCAGACCAGCAATCTCAACACAGGTATGCCTTTCGTTCTTCCTCCTCTGATTGCCACTGTGACCACGGATGCCTCCCAGATCGGGTTGGGGGGGGGGGCATTATCTCGGCAGGACTGTCCAAGGCACGTGGCAGGAACACGAGATCCATTTGCATATCAATGTCTTAGAGATGAGAGCGGTGTTGTTAATGTTGCAAGCACTTCACAGCGTTTTTCCTCTTGGGCAATTGCAATCCACTCAGACAACATGTCTGTGATCTGGTATCTGAACAAACAGGGAGGAACCAGGTTGTATTCCCTTTGCAGAGAGGCTCTTCGAGTGTGGCAGTGGGCAGCATTTTCCCAGCGCTTTCTAGTAGCAACGCACATTCCGGGGAAGTCCAACGTGATTGCCAACAGGATGAGCAGAGCTATTCTGATGCCTCACGAGTAGTCCCTGAATGAACAGGTGGCGGAACAGATTTTCCACAGATGGGTCAGCCTTGCTGCAGTCTGTTTGCCAGCCCCCTCAATGCCAAATGCAGCAGCTACTTCACCGTTATTCCCCCGGAAGGGGAAACACCCAGGGATGCTCTAGTTCACAATTGGCCCTCCGGTCTTCTCTATGCCTTCCCTCCAATTCCCCTGATAACGAAGGTTATTCATAAAGCACAGTCTTTGGGAAGCAAAATGATACTGATTACTCCACACTGGCCTCGTCAGATTTGGTTTCCCTTTCTTTACCCTTATCTAATGGACGAGCCGTGGATTCTGGACCCAGAGTCAGATCTGTTGACTCGTATGTCAGGGCAGTTCCACCCCTCCATCCAAACCCTCAGGTTGACAGCATGGTTGCTTCACTTCCGTCCCTAGTCAGGCTTCATGATTTTTCACCGGAGGTGGTTCATATTCTGTCTTCCTTCCACAAGCCTTCTACTAGGAAGATTTTTTCCAGTAAGTGGAAGAGATTTCCCATTTGGGCTCATGATTGACAAATTTATCCCTATACAGCTCCCATTTCATCAATTTTAGAGTTTCTCCCTCAACTGTTTAGTCAAGGATCTGCTGTGGCAACTATTAAAGTACAGTTGGCAGCCATTTCTACTTTTCATGTTGCTATTGAACCCAATATAATGGCACATAGACTTTGTAAGGCCTTTCTCAAAGGGACTATGCTACTACAACCTCCGATCTTTGATCCTGTTATGCCATGGGACCTTAATTTTGTGTTACAGCAGCTTACCTCATCTCCTTTTGAGCCCGCAGCAACCTGTAACCTAAAATTTTTGTCGTGGAAGACACTGTTTTTGATAGCCATCACTTCAGCTAGACGGATCTCTGAACTCCAAGCTTTATCAGTCCGGCCCCCTTACTTGATATTTCACAAGGATAGGGTTTTGCTAAGACCTAATCCTTCCTTTATGCCTAAGGTTGCTTTAGTGGTCAACCTCAACCAGTCTATTGAGTTGCCTGCGTTTTTCCCTGGATTCTCTAACAAGGCAGAATTTAAGTTTCATCAGCTGGATGTCCACATACAATTACGTTTCTGTTTACATAGAACAAAAGATTTATAAAATCTGACCAACTTTTTGTCTCCTTTTCGGAAAACAGACTAGGGACTTCAATTTCCAAAGTAACTCTGTCCGGATGGATTTCTAGCTGCACTTCCTTCATCTATTCTTCAAATGACAAGGAATTACCCTTCAAGGTAAAGGCTCACTCTGCATGTTCGGTGTCTACTTCTACTGCCTTTCAGGCTAGGATGTCTATGGATGATATTTGTGCTGCAGCTACTTGGGCATCTCCTCACACCTTTATTACTCATTACAAATTAGATCTGGTATCAAGGGGCAGATCCTCATTTGGTTCCACAGTGCTCAGGAGTATTTTCCAGTGAGCCGCCCAAGGTCTAGGTGCTAGGGACGCTGTCCCATGGGTAAGAATGTAGGCGAGATTGGACTACATAACATCAAGAAGTTATGTACTCACCTAACATTCGATGTATGTAGTCCATCTCGCCTCACATTCTTACTAACCCATCCACCTACCCTCTCCTGGAGGACCTGGAGGGTCGAGTCACTGGTTTCAGCACTCCTTCTTGATAGGTTGAGTTGGTTCTTCCTCTCAACGTGTTTCTGTGTGTGTGTGTGTGTGTGTGTGTGTGTGTGTGTGTGTGTGTGTGTGTGTGTGTGTGTGTGTGTGTGTGCGCTCACTGCAAACAAGATCTGGGGAATAGGCGCATTGCACCATGGGATACCTCTTAGCCATGAGCCAATTGAAGACTTCGAGCTAGAGTATGGCCGAATCGGAGTCGAGGTTCGGCACCGAACCCACGGGTAAGAATGTGAGGCGAGATGGACTGCATACATCGAACGTTATGGTGAGTACATAACTTCTTGTTACCATCCTTCGAATCTGCTGCTTCAGCAGAACTAAGATACCTCTCCTGGAAGACTGCTTTTCTCCTTGCTATCACTTCAGCCAGAAGGGTTTCAGAACTTCAGGCACTGATGGCCATTGAGCCCTTCATCATCTTCCATGCAAACAGGTTCTCCCTGAGGCCTAATCCCTCCTTTATGCCCAAGGTGGTATCTAATGTAACTCTCAACCAGGTCATACATCTACCCACCTTCTTTCCTAACCCTCAAAACAAGGGGGAAAGAATTATGCACGCAATAGATGTGCACAGACAGCTTAGATAGTTTCTGGACTATGCTAAACCCTTCAGGAAAACAGACCAACTACTTGTTAGTTTTGCCTCAGGGGCAGAGGGAAACCATTTCCAAGGAAACTATTTTCAAGTGGATATCGCACTGTATCCATTTCTGCTACAGTATGCATGGGAACCCCCCAAAGTCTGTTCGAACCCATTCCACTTAGGGCAGCCTCCACTTCCACAGCATTCCTCAGAGGAGTTCCCACCAGGGACATCCTGGAAGCTGCCACCTGGACTTCTGGTTATACTTTTGCCAAGCATTATCACCTGCCTCTGTTTTCTAAGTCTAGGGCAGGGTTTGCCTTTGCAATTCTGCAGGGCATGCTGACCCATTCCTCGGTCTCTTGCTAATCCTACCACCCCTCTCCTCTGCTTTGGGAATCCTCCCACAGGTCATGACTGCAACAGTGAAACATGAAGAACATAGTACAGTTGTGTAGATTTACCATAAATGTAGATGTTTGAGTGTATTCACTGTTGCAGTCCTGGTTTCCCCACCCTCCTTCCCCCTTGTATCTTCTTTCTTTAGGGAGACATAAGTTTCTAATGGTGGCTTTTAGCCACCAGGACCACCTTACCATATTTACTTGAGCCTCTGGTTAGGGCAAGAAAAACTGATGTAATGGTGATGGCTGCCTTCCTGTATGGCACTAATGACCTGACGACAGGCAAGTGACAGCAGCCAATGCAGAAAAACATTGATTCTAGTATTCTGGCTGGCCGAGGGCTACCACACCAGGGATAACCCACAGGTGATGACTGCAACAGTGAATACACTCGAATATCTACATTTATGGTAAGTGTACACAACTGTACTTTTCTATGTTTTCTGTCTTAAGGTACATCAGTTTTTTAGTGGGCTGCAGTATTGAAATAATCTGCAATATTGTCTAGTGGGAGTGTTTTTTAATGTGTGCAAGTTAATGTTTTTGAGGATATCAGCAAAGATTACAGTGTGAAAGGCAGTTAGGATCCTTATCTGTTTGTACTAGTGTTGATTTTGGAAGGCTGAGGGGGGAGTGGTGGATAAAGGCGGGGAGTTGGTCACTCTTGTCTGGAAGAGTGCCTGCTTCAGATATTTTATTGGGGTGAGAGATGAGTGTCTAGTCTAGGGAAGACCTTGTGGTGTTATCCTTGTTTGGTCTGGTTGGAGGTATGGGAGTTGGAGTTCAGGTTTAGCCAATTGATATTTATGTCACGTAAGATAACAGTTTTGTTTTTAATGTTAGTAGAGATCCAGGCAAAAATTTGTTCTAGTAGAGAGATATTGTTTCTGGGGGGTATGTAGAGAGCTATGATACAAAGATTTTTGTAGCTGTTAATCTTTAGGAGAGCAATGGTAATTTCGGCATTTGCAAATTGTGGGATGGGATTTTTGTAGGGTACTGAGTGGGTTAGTATCTGCGGTGGTGGTGCTGCGGTAGTGGTGTTGCCTCACAGTTAGACATTGCCCGTTCGATTCTCAGAGTGTCTTCTGTGTAGCGACATGTGTGAATGGGCATTCCATCGTTGAAGGTTGTGCGTTAGGCCCGGCAAGCCAGTACGTAAAACTCTACTGCTAATCATTAGCGGACCGGAGTTCCACTGTGGCGACCCGTAACCGGGAAAAGCCAAAAGACACAAACAAACTACACTGAATGGGTTAGGAAAGAATATTGCTACTCCACCTCCTCTTTTTTTGTTGGGCCTGTCAGATCTTGTAGTTTGAAAGCCGGGGGGGGGGGGTTGAGTCTTTAATGCAGGGTTTTAATCAGGTCTTGGTGATGGCAATGATGTCTGTTTGATTGTGGGCTATCTGTTTGTGTAAATTGGAGATTTTGTTGTGAATACTTTGAATATTTATACTTACCATGTAAATGGATTTGCGAAAGTTGCCTCTTACTGGAGGAGTGGACATATTAGTTGCAGTGGGACCTGGGTTGGGGTGTTTATCTCCTGATAAAGGCAAAGTAGTGAAAGTAAATATATAAGATAAAGGCTCTTGCTTTCTGGGAGATTTGGTGTTGTGTTGTTGAAAGGATTTGGTAGTGTGGCTTGTGGGATTTATGAGGCTCTTGTTTATGAGAGGGGCAATTTTTAGCTTGTATTGGAAGAGAGGGTTTATTAGATAAAGGTTAGGAGATACATAGGTGTACCTTGTAAGGTTTGTAGAAAGTGAGGTAGAGGTGGTGGGATATTGAAGTGAGAAGGAGATGGGGTTCAGGGCAGTGAGATGTAGTAGTGGACAGAGGAGTATGGAGGGAAGTGATAGGATTTTGAAAGTGTGTTCTGGGTGATTGCATCGTTAGGTTTGTAGGAAGAGGGGGTATGAAAAAATGTGTGAGTGGCACAAAGGAGTAGAGTTGTGTGGGTATGAAAGTAATAGGTGGATGTTTAGATAAGTGTGTGTGGAAAGGAGTGCATCTCTAATAAACAAATATGTAGACAGAAGTATGGTACAGCTATGGGGGCCAGTTTTGCCCCAGCTTATACTAATTTTTTTGAATATGGTAGAAAATACAGTTGTGTAAGTAAGCTTACCATTAGAGTATCTGTTCAGATGGTCACTGCTACAGTAGCTTTAGCTGTGTGCGTCCTGCATAGGATGCAACAGCCTGCCAACTTCCAAAGCTTTAGGTTGCCTTCTGCGCACCTAAATAGTCAGTCAGCTGGAGCTGAGTTGATTATGACATGTTTGGTGCCAAGGCCTTCAGAGCTTTAATGCCAACTGAGAGGGAGGCTGAGTCCTGGGAAGACAATGCTAAGAACAAAAAAAAAAATGTCCACATTCCTGACATAAACAACATACCAAAATATAAGGGGGATGGAGGGAGCAGTTACTGCAGTACTAGCAATTTGACCATCTACTGTTATGATTAGTTAGATTACTGGTCTACATTCGGCACATTGATCATTGCCACAGTAACCTTACCTGTATGGGTAGATTAGCTTATCATACTACATTTGAGAGATAGAAGAGGGTCCAAGAGCCCCTGGAGAATGGTCCTAGCAAAGCCTGATCAAGACCTAGAGGAGGAATCAAGTGTATAGTGCTTTGTTAAAATATGTACAGAGGACCAAGTTGCAGCTTCTAGAATCAAACCCTTTTCAAAAAGCCACAGATGAAATGAAGGCCCTGGTAGAGTAGGCCTTGCACCTGCCATGGAATAGTTTTGTTGTGGTATAACAAAAGATAATAGCCTTAGACAACCATTAGGAAATGGTCTGTTTTGACACAGGTTGTCTTTTCTTAACTTTACAAGAAATTAATTAATGTGAAAAAAGATGTAGTTCTGTCAAGATAGTACCGGAGTTGTCTGTGGTCATCCAAAGTATGGAGTGTCCTTTCTCCCTTAATTTTAGTTTCAGGAAAGATAACTGGGAGATGAATAGTATGGCTTAAAGTAAACTCTGATACACTTTAGGCCTAAAAAAAGGATTCGTTTTCAAAGAAACCCTGTGTGTGGAATGAGAAAGAGGGTTGACAAGCCTTGAGTTTGCAACTCCGATACCCTTCTTGCAGAGGACAGAGCAGTCAGTGTGTTAAAAAACCTCAAGTTAGCCAGGTTAACTGGTTCAAATGGTGCAAGTGTTATCCTCTGTAACATAAAATTAATATTCCAAGGAGGGGCCACTGTTTTTTTTTTGGAGGCCTGTTATGCAAACCCCTTTCAGAAACATGCAGCCCTTTGCTTGGCCAGTATGGATAGGCTTTGAAAAGTATCTTGTTTGCACCGTATGTCACATTAATGCTTCTTTCACAGAAAGTAGGGCATAAAAGGGATGTATGGACACAACTACCCTACATTTCTTTTGCCACCAGTTCGAACACCATTGTTGCCAGTTGGTGTGAATGTTTTGTTGCTGTTCTGACTTTTAGCAACACTAAAGTGCGCTGTTGTTTTTTTTTTCTTTTTCAAAGTTTACATTCTCAGTCTTGTATTTTTTTTATCACTACCTAGAGTTAATGTCATGCAAGAGGGGAAAATGTCAGTGTGGGAGGCAAATTCCACATAAGAATTGTCATGAGCCGTGTATTGTTAGTTTTGGCACTTCCCACAACCATACCTTTTGTAGCATCTGTAAGGCATTTGTGCCTGAGACACTCAGAAGCTTTTTGTTTTCCATGGCCATTTATCTTGAAAACCAACAGCTTAGACCAGGGATCAGCAACCTTTTTGCAGCAAAAAGCCATTTTATCCTAAAATGTGTTACCCAGGATTTACAAAGAGCCGCAATGGGTAAAGAAGGGGTTTGAGATGCAATTTTTTAATGCAATATGGGTATATTTGTATTTAACACAAAAACAAAACTTTATGTATTGCTCTTACAAACTTTCAAGCCAGAACAACAAGTTTTGCATTTGTACAAATCTTCTGAAGGACAAGACGTCTAAAGCTCAAATATCCATCACCATTTTCTGACTTCAGTCCTTAATTTCCCAGAGATTTGGAAAAAAAATGCAAGTTTATGAGAAACAGATCAAAAATATGAGGCAAAAATTTGGACATTTTGTGAAAACCTGGAGAGTTGACAGCTACACCCTCAACTACACCGCCTCCTATCCCACCCTTGCCAAAATAAATAAAAAATACAATACCTTTTTTTCAGCTGTGATCAACGGGAGAGATGCAGACTGTAAAGCCACCATGTCCTAACTGCCTTATGTGGAGGGAATGGAACCAACTTTGAATGTCCAGGCCAAAAACACATGGCAACCAAGCAGTTGTTCAGCCTCAGATGGTAACACAGAAGTTATTGCTTGTTCTAAAAACTCAGGGCAAGCAGCTGCTTAGCTACAAATGCAGAAATTCAGCGGCTTGGCTGCAAACATGAAAATTTACTACTGTAAAGAAGAGCCGCAGCAAGGTGGGCAAAGAGCCGCATGCGGCTTGTGAGCTGCGGGTTGCCGAACACTGGCTTAGACAGTTAGCCTTTGGTACCATGGTGGAATCCTTTAACCTTGAGATACTCCTGCTTGGTAAGAAGAAGGCCAAGAAGTCTTGGCCAGATTTTTTAGATGTCCAGCCTCCACCAGTCTACCCTCTAGAAGCAGGTAATAGCTCTGTAGGTTGTTTGGTGTTTGTCAGATATCTCTGCTATGACCCTGGCATAGATCAGTCTTTTTGCAGTCCTTTGAGGTTTGCAGGCATCTGTTCCAGACTTTGAGGAGGGAACCACTGTTGATTATCTCTGAGGGTCTTAGAGGGATTCCGTAGATATTGTTTAGGGAGGAAGTTCCAGATTCTCTCCTCGAATCTCACCAAGGGTCGAAACCTTTGATATTTGCTAGGGCTGATGTTCCTTCTGAGAAGAGACAAAAACGCTTGTTCTGTGCCGTTAATGGCCCTAAAGCCTCCTCAGGGGGTTTCAGTAACCACTCCTCCTTGGACCTCTACCCTTCCTCAATGGTTTAGGGAACCATATTCTTCAGATGAGGATTCCCTGTCTGGTGAGTGGTCTTTGTCCTTTCTTCATAGATGCCCTTCCTTTTGGCTTATGGTTCTAATGCAGAGTAGGCTCTGAACCCCAAGTCTTCTTTCGAGGAATTGTCCTTTGTGGGCACAGTTGCTAGGATGATGGAATTCTTTAAGTGAGATTCTTCTCAAGTGTTGGATATTCATAGGAGATAATATGAGATGCTTCAGGTGGGTACTCCTAAACCATCGGGAGTTCCTCCTGTGCTGGTTGTCTTGTTAGATACTTTCATTGCTGCTTCCAAATCTCGTGATTCTCAGCCTCCTGCTCCTAAGAAACCTGATGGACAATCCTCAGGAACATCATAGAACTTTTTTTATTATTTAAAATGTCCTTCTGCTGAACCTGCTGTGGAGTCAGTTTCTTCTGACAAACATTCTAAAATTTTGCCCTCTTCCAAACTTTTACTTTCTGATAAAGATAGGGCAATAGTGAGGATTGGCAAGAAAGTTTACACTGCTTCTACTTTGGCCTTTAGGGCTATTCATTACCAAACCCACATGACTAGGTATGCCTTGATCTTTGTTGCTGAGGCTTGTCCAGTTCTCTGCCCTCCCTGATACTGATGGCAAATCCTCTACCTTATCTTTTTTAGGTTCTGCTTCTCCAGTGGCTTGCCACTCTTAAGTGTAGCTATGATGCTGCTGATGCCTCTGCTAGGGCCGTGGCTTTTGGGTCTGTCATGAGGCGTTGTTCTTTGCTTAATTTCCATCTCTTCCTGAGGATGTTAAGGTCAAGTTGTTTGCTCCTTTGGATAATACTCATCTTTTTGGGACTGCTGTTGCTGACTAGCACTGTAAGACCTTAAACATATTTTAGTCTCTCCTAACCCTAAGTTCAGGAGGGATTATCCTTTTAGATCTGCTTTTGTTTGTGGGCAACCCCGCCAAGCCTGTAAGGGCAAGAAGGATGGAGACAGGCCCCCTCTGCTAAGGCTTCTCAAATTTCTGTGGCTCAGAAGTCTCCCTTATCTGATAAGCCTGCTTCTCTTTGACAGTTCACCCCCCCCCCCCACCGTCAGACCATATTTCTTTGTCCTTTCGCCTCTACCTTTGTCTTCCAAATTGGTGTCTCATCACTTCATACTCTTAGTTCTTGCTGTCATCTGTCCGGGTTACTATATTGTATGGAAATCTCTCTCTCCTTTTTCTGGGATTCCTCAACCTCCTGTAGAGCAACTTAATTTCCTGGAGGTTCTAGGGTCCCTGTTGAACTAAGAGACCATTCAGCTTCTTCCCCCTTCCCAAGTTGGATGGGGTTTTTAATCCAGGCTATTCCTGGTTCCTCAAAAGAAGGCACTTGGAAATAAGTCTTGGATCGCTTCTGGCTCAACATCATTCTCGAGGTCCCTTCTTTTTGGATGCTTACTCTTCAAAACTCTTTTTCCTCTTTTATTATCATAAGATTTTCTGGTGTCTGAAAGATGCTTAGCTTCATATCCCTGTTCACCCTCTCTACAGGAAGTTTTTACATTTCTCTGTCTTCGTGTCATTTTCAGTTATCTGCTTTGCACTTTGGCACCTCTAGTGCCCCAAGGGTATTCACAAAAATGCCTAGCTCTTGTGATTGCCTTTTGCAAGTTCAAAGGCATTCAGATTTTTCCTTACCTAGTCAACCTGTTGCTTCAGATGCCTTCTCCCTGTCAACTTTTGCAAGATTTGGAGTTCACCACCTCTTTTCTTCAAAGTCTGGAGTTAATTCTCAACTTCCAAAAGTCTGTCTTGACTACCTCTCAGGATCATGTGCATATGGGTTGCAGGATTCAGATGATACCAGTGTTGGCCTCTCCTGTCTCCAAAGGTATTGTTTTTGGCAGCCTTCTTTCAGTATCTTCTTCCCCTATCATGCCATCCATGGAGTTTCTTTGGGCCCTGGGATTCATGGCCCCTTATATTCTGATGCTTCCTCTTGTCAGACTGCATATGCAGAAGCTTCAGTGGTACCTCAGATTGGTGTGGCTGCCACATAGTCCCCTTCTGACATTGTGTACCTCTCCTTCCTGTCTCAGGAAGGAAGTCAAGTGGCAGATTCAACATTTCGCTCTCAAACTAGACTGGCTCTTTCAGCCTCCAGGCTCTTCTCAAGAGCTGTTCACTGATGCGTCAGACGTGGAGTGGGGGTATCTCTTGGTCATCTGAAAGTTTAGGGTCTTTGGACTCCCCATCAGAAATCAGATGAGATGAGGGCTTTGGCCCTTCAGGTTTTTTACACCATGTTCTCTCTGGGCCCCTTGAAGGCATATACAGACAACACTACAAGTGATGTGATATGTCAGCAAGTGGGGGTGGGGCAAGAAATCTTACTTCCCCTACAGGATGGTGCTTCAGACTTGGCAAGTAGCTTTCAGTTATTGGTCAACTCTTCAGGCAATATACATTCCTTCAGAGCACAGTTTTTTCACAGACTCTCTGAACAGGTCCAAAACACAGGCTCATGAGTGGATGTTTCACAGAGACATGCTTCTGGACATTGCCCAACGTTGGGATATTCCTCAGGTAGATCTTTTTGCCTCCCCTCTGAACAGGCAGCTTCTTTGTTTCTGTTAGAGTGGCATGCCACCTGGTCTGGAAAACAGACCCCCTTCCATGGAAAGGGTAGGTTAAGTTTCTTTATGCTTTCCCGCCTCTTCCTCTACTTCCAAGGGTCCTGCAGAAGATTCATCTGGACTCCCCAAAAATCTTGCTAGTGACTCCCTTTTGGCTGAGACAACACTGGCTCCCCCCCTCATAATGCATCTAGCCAGAGGCAATCATCACAAGTTTCCTCACCAGTTGGCTCTCCTCACACATGACAAGGGGTCTCTCATCCTTCCCCACTTGTCCACTCTGCAATTGACAGTGTGGGTGATTGAGTTTTGATCCCTTTTTGCCACCTCTTTTCTGAGGATGTGCTCAGGGTTTTACAGGAGGCAAGGAAACCCTCAAGCAGAAAATCGTATGTGTCCAAGTGGGAAAGATTTTTGGTCTTGTGCCTTGCTCGTAACCAGAACTCTTTTTCAGTGTGGGTCCCTGTGGTCCTCGATCATTTATGAGTTGCTCCAGTCTGGCTTGGCGTATTCTCTGTGAAGGCCCATTTGTCAACCATTTCTGCTTGTCTACCCTTGACTCCTCCTTTGACTTCTTGTTTTGAGGTCAGATAATTTCTTAAAGGCATCCTGCATATCAGGCTTCCCAAGAAAACCTATTCCTCCTCCTTGGGACCTTAATTTTGTTTTGGAAAAATTGACTCTGGCTCCTTTTTGAGCCTGCAAATTCTGCTACTTTGCAACATTGTACCTGGAAGTCTGTTTTGTTGGTGGCTCTTAATTCTGCTGTGAGGGTTTCTGAGCTCCAGGCCCTTATGGCTGTTCCTCCTTTTTTGTTTTTTCACAAGGACAGGTTGTCCCTTTGTACTAATCCTTTTATGCCCAAGGTGGTAAATGAGTTGTCCTTAAATTAGGAGGTACAACTCCTTTCCTTTTTCCCTTCTCCTCAGTCTGCTACTGAAAGGGTCCTGCATACACTGGATTTGAACAGACAGCTTGGGTACTATTTGGGTAAAAATAGGACTTGTTCGTAAGTATGATCAGCTTTGTGTTTCTTTTCATCCCATGTCTTTGGATTTGTCTGTTTGTAAGCAAACCATTTCCTCCTGGATATCCAAGGGCATTTCTTTTTGTTGTTTTCATTGCAAGTCTGTCTACTTCTATTAAAGTTAATTCTACTAGGGCTGTTGCCTCTTCTGGTGCCTTCTTCAAGGGGTTGGACGCACATTCCATCCTTGAAGCTGCTAACTGGTCGTCCGTACATACATTATGTTGGTTATGGTTTCTAGGGCCAGGGCAGGTTTTGCTGAAACCATTTTATGTATTTCTTGAGGGCTTTTCAGTCTTCAACCTCCCTTTCTGTTTCTTGAGCTTTTTTTACTCTCCCTTCTTTAAGGAATACTGCAACAGTGATGTAGAAGGACATAATACAGTCTTACTATAACAGTAGCTGTCCGTCTCTTCATTGTTGCAGTATTTGCTCCCTCCCCCCAACCCCCTTTTGTTTGTTCTGCATTTTTTTCCTTCTGGATGTGCATGGACTCCTTTGTCCTATGATGATTGTTCTCTTCTGGGGCAGTTCAATTCTGTGTAGTTGAATCTGTATGTCCCTTTTATGCTTTACATTCTTTTCAAGGAGCATAAGTGTGCCATACAGCACAAACAGGATCCTTTTCAAAGTTTATCCATACTGGCCAAACAGCGGGATCCTGGGATGGAACGTCCTTTCTTTAAGGAATACTGCAATAGTGAAGAGAAGGGCATCTAGTGTTATAAGATTTTCCGCAACTGTACTTTGCCAAGGGAGTTACCACAGTGTTCTTAGGGAATTCCTTTGGAAGATTCAGAAGTACCCTGGATATCCGTAGAAAAATGTGCAGAAACATTTCAGTCCAAGGGAAAGAAAATGCATTTGTCTTCTAGGCCTTTTTGCATGGAGTCCTGAAGCACAATTTTGCCAG